>NC_062575.1:10366637-10675963 GCF_022837055.1 Prionailurus viverrinus | reverse complement strand
GTAAATGTCTCCGGATTTAATTGAATCTCCGCCGCGCACCCCCCCTCCCCCCGCCCCCGAAGTAAAGATATGGTAAGAATCCATATCTCTTTGATTGAGTATTTTTCAGAATAGTTTATTTTTTTTTCCCTGTATGATAATAAAACACATTAGGGGGAGCCCACTCTGAGATGTCAGCAGGCGTCTGCTTGACTTCAGTAGCAATCACCCAACTGCCATAGACCGTAATCAAGCTTGTGAAAACCATGTGCTCCACGCTGCGGGAGAGTGAGAGTAAAGTGCTTAATGTACCACTCCACTGATGTGAAAGGGGAACACATGTTGAAAACGGGGCTTCTGAATTGCAATCATCGTTTGGCATCTCGATTACCTACAGCTGCTCAGAGAAGTTTCTGCCGTGCGACGTTCCTTGCAACCCCTTAACCTTTGCAGGAGGAAAGGCTCTGGGGTAGACAACCCGTTTGTTCATACCTTCGGGTGGCTGCAACTTTCATGGTTTGTTGCAAAGAAAAGTAAACAATCCCGGTGATCAGACCACCTGTGGAATATTGTGTTCATTTCTGATTGGAGCCGCGGACCTGCTGAGGGCTCGCAAAGTCATCAGATCAAGTCCCAGGAGCACCTGTTCATCGGTGGAGGCGGAGGTCTACGTAACTTAGTTCTTGCAACAGCTCTCCGGGAGCGGGAGCAACAACCCGGCGTCCTTCAGGGAACAGGATTGGGGACCGATGGACAGTATTCTACAAGGAAGCAGCATTCAACTGGTTAGAATTGGGGGTAGGGGGCTTTTCCGTGGACTCTGGTTTTATAAAAACTAAGGAGGTTTTCTATACTGCAAATGTTTTAAGAGGTTTTTAAATCTTAGCTTGGGCTCCCCCCCTGAAGCAGAACCTGAGACAAAGGTTTATCTGTGGATAATTTGGGACGTGATTTCAGAGAACTCAAGTGAGGGAGGAGAGGACTAGACAAGGAGGGAGGGAGAGGTGGGGTAAGGATGTGTCACCGAGTTGGGCGAAGCCGTGGGCCACTAGCATTCAGCTCGTGGACTTGTGGAGGAACCTTCTGAGGTGCCTCTCAGAGCTGTCCGCCCGCAGAACGAAAGGGAAGGCGTTTGTCCGCCGGCCTCCACCCCCACCACACAAGGGTAGCCCTGTAGGTACTATGCCCCAGCATTTTGGGGTTGCACGTGGCTGAATCCCAAGCTGTTCTGTGCAGGTGCACTGTGCTGCCGGGTCAGGAAACGCCACCCTGCCGCCCCGGGTGAGTCTGTCCAGCTGCCTGGCGTGGGCTGGTGGTCGCAGCAGCGGCCGGAGCAGAGTCGGACTGGGATACGTGCAAGTGTCAGGGAGGGACCCAGTACGGTGCGCCCTGCACCATTACCGAGTCTCTTGTGCTCCAAAAACCACCGCCAGCCAACCCTCCCCCTCCCCGCCCCCCCGCCCCGCCCCAAGGTTAAAAGGCTGTCTGTCAGGGATATTGATCAGTCCCAGTTTGGGAAGAATCCTGCACTGTTGTCTTCGTTGGCTTGGGCTTTGGCAGCAGCAGGAAGTTATTTCCAGGTTCCGGAGGCTGGAAGTGTGCTGTGCAGGTGTGGGCAGGGCCCTGCTCCCTCTGAAACCTGAAGTGGGCAGATCCTTCCTCGCCGCTTCCAGCTTCCGGCTGCCGCAGGCGGTTCCCGGCTCTGGCAGTGGAACTTGTCTCTCTCTCATCTTCCCTCGATGTGCTTGCTCCCTGCGTCCCTTCCCGTCTGTGTCTGTCTCCCGGTCCAAGTTACCCCTTCTTACAGGGACACCAGTCATACCAGATTAGAGCCCACACTAATGTTCTGATTTTGACTCGATTGACTTCTGTAAAGGCCCTATTTCCAAATAAGGTCACATTCTGAGCTCCTGGGGTGGGGTTTAGGGCTTCAGTGTACATTTTTTGGAGTGACATGGTTCTACCCATTAAAAATCGGGCTGTAGAAGAGGCATTGCTTCTGGTATTGGTGCTGCCCAGGCGTTGGGGACCTTCGACAACTAATTCTTTTGACAGATACTTACTGAGTGCCTGGCTCTGTTCTAGGATCTGGGGTTACATCAGTGAACAAAATATATCCGCCCCCCCATCTCTGCCGCCGCCTCCGTGGAGCTTACTTTCTTATGGCGAATGATTTTCAAAAGTAGTTGTTCTTTTGCCTTGTTTTTATCACCCGTTAGGAAGCAAGTGGGGAATTGCTTGCTTTCCAATAACAGAACAGGCTGCCGGGAGCAAACGAGTTCCTGGGCACAGAGGTGTGTGTCAGCCCAGGCTGGGCGGCTTCTTCCTGAGGACGCTGCGGAGACAGTTTGAGTGTCATGTAGGGATTTGGACTCTTAACGGTTAAGGCCCCTGATGCTGGAGATGGGATGATTGCACAGTGGACTTGTTCTGAGGCTCGGTCTATTTTGTCAAGTACACAGTACTCGACTTCTTTCTGTTTACCTTTCAGGGGAACAAACAAAATGTTTTCACAGCTTTCTGCTTAAAAAAAAAAAAGAATTCCAGGCCTCTGTCCTCCTTTGAGAATGTCCTGGAACCTCTGGCCCCTTTCCACAGGGGGAAGACAGATATATTCGTACCTGGGCGCTTGTGTGCAATTTTGGGGGGAAGAAATAGACACTGAATTATGAAATCCGGATACTTTTAAGGAGCTATAATCATTAGCAGGTAAATAGAGACCTGCTTTGGAGAGTGCTTTTATTTGTAAAAAAAAGTCATTGAATTGAATAGAACTAGAAATAAAATATGCCTACAGATGTTTCTGTTAACTTTTTATTGTAATGATTACTTTTCTGACGGAAATTTATCAGCATGTAATTAGTATAGAATTATTGATTTCAGAATTATCCTGTGCTGAACAATGGAAATTTCCTAAGTAACTGTCAGGTAATGAAAAAAAAAATCAGTTACTGACAGGCTGTCATAGTTGAATCTAAAACCTGGGGGCAAAATACATATATTTTATGTAGTTTCCATTTCTAGACCCTGGATTTCTAAATTCTTCCTTATAAAATTTTAAATTTCTTTTTTTATTTGTTTGAAAGATACCCTCCCCCCAATTATTGATTTCTCTTTTTAAATAATCTCTTACTAGATTCTCTTTTCACAGTGAAGGTGATTATAAAAGTCCTCTTTCGGTGGTCGGTAGATGTCCCTAATTTAGGAAAACTAGAAAGACTTGGTATGAGAGCTGAACATCCAAGACCTGCCATATAGGGTCTTCGTGACGGAAGGCATGTGGTAAATGTTTATGGAATTACGTTGGCATTGTAGTACTTCCAACAGCTCTTGAAAGTGTCATAGTTACTGCTTCTGTGGATATAGAAATTAGTCGCATATTATGTGACGGAAAACTAACGTTCATTTACTTTAAAACAAAACTGTGTAGCAATGTGTTAGAGCCACAGCGGCCCCTCTGCCAAGTGCTAAGTAAATGCAATGAAAACATTTGTAAAAACAGTCTCACGCTGCAAAAGAGCCAGGAATGCCAGGTACCCCGTAGTAGCTGGATGTTCGAAGACACCTGGCTTGTCAGTGTCACGACTGTTTTTATGGTGTCTTGTGGATCACTCACCTTGGACATGATCACCTACCTGGCACGCTGGAAAAGCACGGTTTTGACTAAGTGTTTGTTCCCTGTAGAACTTTGCTCGCAGTCACGATGTAAATGAACTGTTTTCTTTGATGTACAGTATTTTGCTACTTTTTCCAGAAAGATGGAATCAATACTGTTGACGATAATGGAGGTTTGCATTTTTTCTAATTTCTTATTTAGGCTGATCTGAGCAAAGATGTTCAAATTTCCATTTATTTTAAACAAGATGGAGTTCTTGCTATGCAGAAAGAATATTTTTAGCTTAGTAATTTACTTAGAAACTGCCTTATTCAATATTGGATGTTAAATTTGAACTAAAACACATAGCATCATATGACATGGTTCTTACATTAACATTTCGTTGGATTGGAAACAGAATCAACTCATTAGTCATCTTAATTCATTTCAGTTGGCTTTCTCCAGAATTCTGGAGTCCAAAAACAACACATTTGTCAATTTTACACACAAAGGGAGAGGCAGGATGTAGTTTATAGTTAACCATCCAGCACTGCACTGAAAAGCCAGTGCAGTTATAGTGAGTTGAATGAAATTCAGAGTGAGGCAGTATAATAAGATTTTGATGCAAATTGAATACTTTAAAAATTTGTTTTATATATGTCTTAATGAGATTCTCTTTCACAGATACTTTCATAGAATCTTGAAAACTATCTAAAGTTCAGTTTTCTGTCATTGTTATCCACACGGGTTCTAGAAAGGTCAAGGTCAGCCACACTTCCTTCCATACTTTGTTCTCGTTTGGCTTCACCCAGCTTAGAATTGAATGTTGAAAGTGCATTGTCTCCTCTGGGGGGTCAACAACTAAACTATGGCGCATGGATCAAAACCAGCCCTCCCCTGCCTACTTTTGTTAATAACGTTTTATTGGAACACAGTGATGCCTGTCATTTACACTTTGTCTATGGCTTCTTTCATGTTATTTTAATAGAGCAGAATTGACAAAGTTTGCAAACTACAGGTTTATCTTATTAACGCGTTTCTTGTATAAGGATTTCTCTGGCAAAATTTAAGAGTTGTTAAGAAAGTAGAGCTCATCTCTTCTAAAAATTTGATATGCTTTTTCTCATTTAATAAGGGAGGGCATTATAAAGTATTCTATTTCCTCTCATTACCTTGGTTGCCAGGAAGCTCGAGCTAACATTTTTGAATGCTCACATAAGTAGTCACCTTACTCTAGTTCTCTGGGAGATCACCTTTTTCTTTTTTTTTTCTTTCTTAATAGGGGCATATGCATTCACTTAAAAAACAGCTTTTTGAAGTAGAAGTTTCACGTAACAAAGGTCACACGTTTTAATTGTGCATGTGACCTTTGACAAATGTGTACATTCCAGCAATCCACTACCATAATTAAGATACAGAACATTTACATCTCCACAGAAATTTTCTTTCTGCTTCTTTGCCCCACCAATTTGTTATTCTACCCCTTGTCCCTAGCAACTTCTGATTTTCTCAACATTTATTTATTTTTGGGACAGAGAGAGACAGAGCATGAACGGGGGAGGGGCAGAGAGAGAGGGAGACACAGAATCGGAAACAGGCTCCAGGCTCTGAGCCATCAGCCCAGAGCCTGACGCGGGGCTCGAACTCCCGGACCGCGAGATCGTGGCCTGGCTGAAGTCGGACGCTTAACCGACTGCGCCACCCAGGCGCCCCGTGATTTTCAAGTTAGTTAAAATTCCTGTGTTGTATGTGGGTGTTTATAATTTACTGCTCTAAATGCTTTTTTGGAAGGAATTGGCACTAGTGATTAATTGTTGAATAGGTACTAGGGAGGCTAAGAATCATTTATTCTATTTAGCCTCCTGGACAGATGTTTAGATTTCTATAGGAAAATGTGAGATATAAATCACATGGAGGGCGTTTTAGCTAATGTTGTATTAATAAGCCTGATGTGTTGAGAGCTTGCTGCCGGCCGAGAACTCTGCATAACTCATTTGATATTCCTACAACTCTGAAGGAGTAACCTCTTCTTAATAATCCCCTAGTACAGATGAAGAAACTGAGGCTCCTAGAAGTTAAATATAGTAATTTCCTGGGGCAGCTGTAACAACGTGCCAGAGAGTGGGTGGCTTAAACAGGAATGTATTGCCTCACAGTTCTGGAGGCCAGGAGTCCAAAATCAAGGTGTTCACAGGGATGGCTTCTTTTGAGGGCTGTGAGGGAAGGGTGTGGTCCAGGCCTCTCTCCCGGGTTTGCATGTGCTCCACCGGTGTCCTCCCTGTGTGCACGCTGGGTCCATATTTTTACCAGTCACAGTGGATTAGGGCCCACCTTGATGACCCCACTTGAACTGATTACCTCTGCAAAGAGTCTATCTCCAAATAAGCTCACGTTCAGAGATACTGAGGGTTAGGACTTTAGCATACAAATTTTTTTTTTCAATATATGAAATTTATTGTCAAATTGGTTTCCATACAACACCCCGTGCTCATCCCAAAAGGTGCCCTCTTCAATACCCATCACCCACCCTCCCCTCCCTCCCACCCCCCATCAACCCTCAGTTTGTTCTGTTTTTAAGAGTCTCTTATGCTTTGGCTCTCTCCCACTCTAACCTCTTTTTTTTTTTTTTTCTTTTTTCCTCCCCCTCCCCCATGGGTTCCTGTTAAGTTTCTCAGGATCCACATAAGAGTGAAACCATATGGTATCAGTCTTTCTCTGTATGGCTTATTTCACTTAGCATCACACTTTCCAGTTCCATCCACATTGCTACAAAAGGCCATATTTCAAACTTTCTCATTGCCACGTAGTAGTCCATTGTGTATATAAACCACAATTTCTTTATCCATTCATCAGTTGATGGACATCTAGGCTCTTTCCATAATTTGGCTATTGTTGAGAGTGCTGCTATAAACATTGGGGTACAAGTGCCCCTATTTAGCATACGAATTTTGAGGTGGGGATGGGGGGCACAGTTCAACCCAGAATATTCAGCCTTTTCAAGGCTCAAAGGCTTCCAGAATGTGACAGAGGCAGGAGCCTAACTCCGGTGGGTCTGACTCCAAAGAGTAACCCTGATGGGACATTGGTCAGAAGAGGAGGCATGTAAATAATTTCCTGCTGTGAGATTCATGAGATTGTCCCAGGGGTGGGGACCAAGGCTCAGAGAGAAAGTGGACAGGGTTTGCCTAGGAGGAACAAGGGACTTTAGAGGCAATCAGGTCCCAGGGTCCAGTGTTCACCCTTCCACTTTACTAGCTATTGGACCTTGGCTTTTCTGAGCCTCAGTTTTCTTGTCTGTACAATAGGGGTAGTAGCCTTGAGCAGCCACGGCGTTGGGAGTTGAATGGGACCTTGATGTAATAGTGCGTACGTGTGAAACACTAGACAGCGTGTGTTGTTAGAGAAGGGGAGTTCTGGGCGTTAACGAGACCGGAAGTTCTCAACCTTGAACAAGCATCTGAAGGCCCCGAAGGGCTCATTAGAACCCAGATCACCGGACCCAGCACCTACCCAGCTCTCTGCTGCAGCAGCTGTGGGTGGGCCTGAGAATATGCATTTCTGAGTTCGCAGCTGATGCTGCTGCCACTCGTTGAGTGGCAAGGACTTAACTCTCTCTTGTTTGTGGATAATGTTCTTCAGTTTCCCAAGAGAAACCCCAAAGACAAGTCAGATTTCTGACCAATAGAAGTCTCATCTCCTCCACCTTACTCACTTGCCTCGTTTAGGAATGACCTAAATTCTGATTTTACTTCCTGGTAGTTGAGGCCAGGAAGCTTCGGAGAGAGCGAGCTTATCTGGCCAAAAGCAGCAGTGTATCAGTTTGCTCAGGTTGCCGTAACAAAATATCACACACTGGGTGATTCAATGGCAGATACGTACCTCTCATGGTTCTGGGGGCTAGACGGCCAAGATCAAGGTGCGGGCAGGCTTGGTTTCTCCTGAGGCCTCTCTGCTTGCCTCCTCCTTGCCCTGTCCTCACCGGGTCTTTCCTGTGTGTGTGCACACATCTCTGCCGCCTCTCTTCTCAGAAGAGCACCAGGGGTATTTGGGTCAGAGCCCCACCCTCCTGACCTCCCACCCTCACCACCCCCTCAGAGGCCCCGTCTCCGACACGGTCGCGTCAGGGGTTAGGGCTCAAAGTGGGAATTCTAGGTAGACACAGTTCAGTCCATAACAACCAGTAAGCCTCCCACTCTGTCTTGCCTCCAAGAAATTCTTTGATTTCTTGTTTCCTTTTCTCTGTCTTAAAGCACTGAAGAAAAGCTAGTACACCTTGTCTTAATAGAGCCTCTAAAACGTTATGTGCTCGCGGGGCCGGCTGCACGTTTGAGCCAAATAAAACATCCAGTTGCTCACGCTTCCTCCAGCTATCTATCCTAGGAGGGCGAATCTCCATTGGAATCTTTTGTGGCTGCTCCCCAATTGCACAGGCTCCCACTGCTGGGAACTGAGACCCCTCCAGGCTCTGAGTTTGCACTGAAGCTGCGTGCGAGCTGGAGTCCTCTATCAGGGCCCGTGTGTCTTAACCAGCTCAGAGCACTTGCTCTCCTTTTTTGAAATGAAGTTAAGCCTAATCCCTAATCTCGTATATTACCTGCGTGGGGGCTCCTCCTGGGACCTTCTTGGCCCAGAGGCGGCAGTGGTAAGAGCTGAGCCAAACACAAATTTACATCTGGCCGCATCCTCAGGAGTCAGGCAAAAATCAGCCTCAGCTGGAAGGCGCCCTGCTCATCTCTGACATTCATGCCAAGCAGGTGCCAGATCACAGCTGATGGTTAGATTACACGTTTACTGAGAGGTAGATTTTAAAATTGGTGCGTTTCACTAATCCCTCATCATGGTGTTCCAAAACAAAACGTTATCAAACTAAAAACTCCTTCCCCTTTCCCCTTCGTCGGTGGGTCTGATTTTGTTTAAGGAGATCTCAGCTTAAAAAGTGATGGAGAAACAGAGACTTTTCTCTTACGAATTATATGTCTCTTGGGGACCCAGGCACTGTAATCACAGAGTGCCTTATCAAAAAGGTAAGCGTCAAACTGGTAACGATTCTTTGTGCTTTGTTTTGTTTCGCGCAGCCTGGCTTGTGGAAGGAAGTGAAGACTTTTGTGTACTTCCCCTTCTGAAAGCCAGCGTTGCTGGTACCTTCCATGCAGAATGGCTGTGGACTGTGTGACTATTGCAAGAGGACTCATCAGAAGTGGCAATTTAGTTTAAGAAAAAAAAAAATTTTTTTTGGAGTCAAAATGAGATAGTGGCTGGCTCATTCGGTTAAGTGACTTCGGTTCAGGTCGTGATCTTGTGGTGTGTGGGTTTGAGCCCCACGTCGGGCTCTGTGCCTACAGCTCACAGCCTGGAGCCTGCCTCAGATTCTGTGTTTCCCTCTCTCTGCCCCTCCCCTGCTTGCACTCTGTCTTTCTCTCTCTCAAAATAAATGAAAACATTAAAAACAAACAAACAATGCAAATACACACAGAGCCAAGCCACTGTTAGATTTTGTAAAACTTAAAAAAAAAAGTGATTATATTAACGATTCTAGGATGATCTGGGTTATATAGATTACAAGGGATGCTTTTTCTTTAATGACTACAAGGCAAAGGATTATTCTTGGGCGTTTTTGCATTAAATTCAGTCTGCTCTAAAGTGCTGCACATTTTGTCTCCTTATTGCACGTTTTGAGCAAATCTCTCGTTTGAATGATTGCTCCCTAACCCATGCCAGTGAACGTCCAGTTCCTGGTTTTGTTCTGCATAAGGAGAAGCTGGAGGAGGTCTGACTATAGCACAGGCCCTGGTGGATCCAGAGAGCAGAGTTAGTGGGCCTGTCTCCCGACACATCTAGTTTCAACGGCAGAATCTCAGTCAGACTTCCGAGAAGTTACGTCTTACAAAGTTATAAGCGGTGGAGAATGAAAGTCAATTTGGATGCTTCTAAAGTGAGCCTCAAAAAAGTGAATTTTCCCAGTGTGGCGTTCTGAGCACCTCCACATGACTTTGGGAGCATAAAGAATTTAATCTTTTCAAGAGGCGAAGTAATATACCACTTTGTAGAAGGTGAGAGTCAAGGTCGATCTGAAATAAAAAAGGGGGGGGGGGCAGGGGCTTGAATTAGAAAGCGGGCTGCATTGCTCCCACTGAAGATGCGGGCTTGGGGAAGGCTTTTCATTTCTGGAAGCTCTCAGTGGAATGGAGAAGTTGTTTTTTTCTTTTTTTGAACAGTCCCTTCCTAACCCTGCTTCTTAATTGACAAGATTGGAAAATGCTTTGGGAGATAGGCTGGTCACGGCCTATCGGTTGTTGAGAAAGTAAAAAAGAAAGGGGTCTTTTTCTGGACAAGTGTGGTGTGGGACCTCCGTGGCCTCCCTGCTTGCTCTGCAGCGTAAAGAACCCCGTCTCAAGCGGGCTGGCCAAGTGACGGAGGCCTCCGTCGTGAAAGGAAATCCTGGCCCAGCTGTGAAAACAATGAACTTGCTCAGTAACATAATCCAGCGCGCTTGCAGATTCAGAGTTGGGTTCTCTCCTCTTGAAGTGGCTATAAATTAATCCATCAAAGTGAAAAAGGCCAAACTTCAGGGTAAACCGTTTCCACTTGCAAGCACCAGAGACACTGTGGTTCTCTTGGTAGTACTGCTGTGGGTGGGGAGTTCTGTAAGGAGGTAACACCAGCGGGGGGAGTGTGCGTGTGTGTGTGTGTGTGTGTGTGTGTGTGTGCGTGCGTGCGTGCGTGCATGCGTGCGATTTTTTACTTATAAAAAAGCGTTGCCTTCCGAAGAGCATACACTTGGGCCAAAGTAGCATGCCCTGAATTTGAGAGGTTATACAGAGCTGTCATGTTCTTTCCTGTATTACTGCCAAAGAGTGAAAGAAACTGTACCTTCTTGAGCGCCTTGAAAATACATACTAGTTTCTACATCCAATAAGCTGGATTTAAGAGTGTGTGTGTGTGTGTGTGTGTGTGTGTGTGTGTGTGTTTAATGGGAAGCCTTTGCTTTTTGTTTCTTCTATTTCGTCCTGTTTTATTTACCTCCCTAAGGATCTGGCCTGCATTTATAAAAGTGCCATATGTACAGTTTGCTAAAAAATCTAGCGTGACGCCACTTTCTTCTTGAGACTGGGAGGGGGGAGGGGGTGGTTGCGGGGGGAGGTCTTTGTGTTTGGCCTTAATAAAGATCTCCAAAGTTTGGCGCTGAAACCTTTCAGAAATGAAGGAAAAAGTTTGAGCATGGCTTGGTAAGCCTAGGGTGTTAAGAACGTCACTTGTAAAAGGACTTACTGGTTGAAAGTGTAGAGGCAGGGTTCAACGAAGTCCGTGCTTGTACGTTGTTGACCTTGGAGCATGTGGAGAGAAACGTTATTTCTGCGGATTAGTTATCCTGTCTCATAGGCCTTGCACAGAGAAATGTTTGTGAAAGCAAAGGATGGTGTTAATTCTGAGCCCTGTGATGAAATATTAAATAAGAGAGAAGGTAATTTGATAATGCATCACAGTTTGGGGACAGATTCCATTAAGTAAGTACGTTTATGTAATCAAGTAGCTGAAGAGGCCTGAATCCTTTGCCTTGACAAGACGACACAGAAAAGGAACGGGCGTTGTTGGTCGGCCGTTGGCACTGGAGCCCGTGGCGTGCGGACCATTTCTCTCTTTCAGGAGGACAACCATGCTCAGTAAGATTTAGCTTAAATCACGCAGATGCCGAAAACGTAAACGTGTCGTCAGGGCCACAAAGAGTACGTATCAGTTTCTATCAGTCGTGTGGAGCAGAGGCAATTAGCGGACAGTGGGGCTGGTGAGTGGTGTTCCCGCTGGGTTTTTCCTGCCCTCAGGGGGCTCCTCCTACTCTAGACTCAGTTTTGCCCTTTGATCTTGGGAGTCCCAAGACCTCTGGGGCCGTTGGTTTTCTCAGATGCAGTGATCACAATGGTCCTTCGTAGGGTTGCCGTGAAGAGCATCTGAGAGTTAGATAATGTGTTTCCTGAAGCTCCTGGCGGCGGCCCAGCACGAAGTGATGCTCGCTCCCCCGTCCTCCTCTTCACCTTCTTTCTCTGGGCCTCTCTAAAACCGGGATGCTCAAAACATGTCTGGTGTATTCTCTTTGCTTTCTCACTTGCCTTGATTCCTCTGTGTTAAAATTTGCAAAGGCCCATTGTGATCACTTAGATACATTCCGCCGTTCACATTTAGCCTCTTACTCTTTCAGGTGTACACGCATGTGTTAAAAGTGGAAACGGCATCCATGCTACAAATGCAAATGAGTCTTCCCAGGCCCCTACGAATAGCTCACGTGCCCATGTAGTCAGTGCGTAAATTTAAACATGTCCCTCCCCTACCTTTGTGTGTCACCGAGGGGGATCACATGTGTTACTCTGTAATTTCAGTGTTTTTTCTTAATCATATAACAGGGAGGGGCACCTGGGTGGCTCAGTCGGTCAGGTCGTGATCTCATGGTTCCTGCGTTCGAGCCCCATGTCGGGCTCTGTGCTTTCAGCTCAGAGCCTGGAGCCTCCTTCAGATTCTGTGTCTCTCTCTCTCTCTCTCTCTCTCTCTCTCTGTTCCTCCCCTGCTTATGCCCTGTCTTGGTCTCTCAAAAATGAATAAAAATGTTAAAAAAATTTTTAAGTATAACAGGGAAATGGACGTTTAGATTCATTCCGGTTTTTTGGTTGTTTATGCAATGCTGGTTTATGCAACATTCCTCTCCCATATTTGCTCATATGGGCAAGTGTGTTTGTAGGACAAGTTTCTGGACGTGGAATAGCTGGGTGAAAGGGTGTGGCCATGTACAATTTGATAGATAGAACTCAATTGCCCCCAAAGATGTTGAATCATTTTGTTATTTATTTAAAAAATTTTTTTTGAGGGAGAGAGAGGCGGAGGGAGACAGGGAGAGGGACAGAGGGAGAGAGACAATATTAAGCAGGCCCCACACTCCATGTGGAGCCTGACACGGGGCTCAATCCTGAGAGCCTGGGATCATGACCTGAGCTGAAGTGACCTGAGCTGATCATGACCTGATTTGGATGCTCACCTGCCTGAGCCACGTTGAGTCCTTTTGTTTCCCACTCCCCTGTTCCCCCCACCATTGATATATGTGGCTGCCTGGTTCCCCCAGACCCTGATCTGCATGGACCGTGTTCAATTTAGTTGTCCTTACAAAGTCTGTCTTCACTGGGGCTGCCTAGGACCATGTTAATTGTAATATCTTCGGGCACTATTTTCTCTGTAATGCCGAACACACGGGGTACACACGGTCCCTGCCCGGTGGGATGAGAACTTACTCAGGCAGCACAAGTAGGCAGCCTGGGGTCAGTCTTGCCTCTTGAGGGATCCCAGACAGTCACTTGGAATTTACCCTGTGGTTTTAGAAAACTTACGGCCTTAGTGTTGCACTGCCCAAAACACGTAAATGCAGCCTGGCGGTATTTCCAGAAGATGCTCTGTGTGACGTGGCCATTTCCTGCTGCTGTATCCCTCCCTCTCCAGTTGGTATCTTTCTTTGGTAAACGATTATATTTGAGGCCTGTGTATGTTACAAGGGCTATTGCTGGGACTTGTTGCCAGCTGTCCATAACACGTGCATTTAAAAGCAGGGCTGATTATGCCTTATTTTCCTCTGGAGAGGCCCGTATAGTTTTGTAATTTATTAAGAATTGGCCGTCGCAGTTAGTGTTGAGCGAGTGTGATTTGTGACTCTTCGGAACTGAGAACTACGTAATTGAGATGGCGTGGCAGGGAAATGTAAACGTTCAGGTAGTTGAAGTGGTGACAGAAGCAGCAGGGTAGGTTATCTGGTCACTGCACTTGTGGCACTGACCTTAGGGCGTTGGTGAATATGTCTCCTGGACCTTCATTTGAAGTGCCCTCAGAGCGTCGATTTCCGCGTCGTGGTCAACATGGAGTCACCGTAATTTCATTTACATGAATCAGATCACTTTGGGAAGTTCGGTCCTTGTACTTACAGGGAGGATATTGGGGAAGCTGAACGCAGTGGTGAATTAACACAAAAGTTGTCCCCAGGTTTGAATTTTCTGCAAAGCTAACTCAGGATGAAAGACCTCAGGCTCCCCTTGTTCTGTACGTGTTGGTAGAGCTCCAGGGTGGGGGAGTTGGCGGGTGCTGGAAGGTTCTGCAACTTGTTGATCCGTTCATTCCTGAAGATTGCTGTAGTGGTATATTGGGGGGCGGGGATCACCTTCTTCCTGGCCTTTTAATTGTGTGCATTTGCAAGTATCATTTGTCTCCAGTGTTTCTCAATTATAAATTAATAATAACAACCCATTAGAAATTACGGGTGCTGTAAGCCCCAACTCCTTTGGGCATCTTAATAAAAATGATAATTAAAACCATAATTTACAGTAAATGGGGACACTGCCCAAGTAAATCCACAATATGGAGAAAATTAAAAAAACCCAAACCAGAAGGAGACTTTGAGTGCTAGGGAAAGAACTGACCTTGTTCTTAGCAACTAGGGTCTTTGTTCGTATTTGTGAGGACTGGGTTCCCACCTTGATGTCCATTGTGCCTGAGGAATCCATGACTCTGTTCCCACTTATCTGTCCTGCCAGTGAGTTGGACCGGGGATGGTCACCTGCTCCACCCGCCCCCTCCACCGCCACGCACAAACCCACCCCTCCTCCTCCATATTCACTGCCTGCGTAAACCAGTGGACAACCTCTTCCGGGGCCGGGCTGGCATCTGTGGAGACATGGGGTTCTCCCTCAGACCTAGACTCAGGCAGTCATCAGGCTTTGGTGCGATGTTTACCTCCCAGATTATTTTCTCATTTTTCCCTTAGCTGTTCAGCCTACGAGGATACCTTATCCCTTCCTGGCTGTTCACAAGGCTTCAGTGTCTTCAGCTTACCCACCTTCTGTATGACCATCGGAGGGATCTTAAGTGAATAAAATAATAAAATAATAATAATGATAATTAGTATTTTAACTATATAATACGTATCACTGTATAACATGTCATTATCTAGTTATAATACTGATACTAATTATTATTCTTCCTAGTGCTGCTCTCTGCCCAAATTCTTCCACAGCTCCCTGCCAGCTGCCAGGACCCCACAGTTTCTGCTTGCCAGACACGGTTTCTTCTGTCATGTTCCCTCTTCCTCATTCATACGGGCCCCGTCTCCAGTCCATGATATTGTCTTGGCCTTTCTTGGCTCAACTGGTTCATTTTTACATCCTCTGGTCCCAGCATGGTTCTCGCCCAGAGTTTCTGCTCCCACTCAGTGACATTTGGGAAACGCAAAGAAGGCAGGTCACGAAATGCGCAGCCCGGATCCTGATTCTTAGAGGTCCCCGAGTCATTCCCCTGCGTTTCCCAGCGCAAAGCGAGTGCTGCCTCCTGGTCTTGCGGGGTGTCGCTGGCATCCTGATGTTCTCATGCTTGACAGAGTGGGACCTGACGGGGTTCCAATAAAGTCTTGAGCCGGTCACTGTGAAGCATTCTTTGAGATGCGACAATTCGGATGTGAAAATTCTGATCGAGGCAGTTTTGTGGCCACGCTTGCGCTTTGTGTCTGGCATGAATCTTACCTGTATCGTGTGCGCGCGAGCATCGAATGCCTGCAAGGGTCTGGCTGGTAAAGTCAGCAGCGTGGGTGGTGACCATGGCCAACAGGAGGGCACAGACCCCATCTCTGGCCTGGGGCGGCAGTGCGGTTAGGGGCCCCGTGTGGTCCTGTCTTAATCTTTTTCAGAGAAGGTGGACATCTTCCCTCAGATATATAATCTCTTGGGTGGTTTTTTTTTTTTTTTTTTTTTTTTTGATCCTGGTGACTAATTCTTATTAGGAAGGAAGGGAGGAAGAGAAAGTGGGAAGTAGAACAGGGGAAGAAAGAAAGGAGAGGAGAGGAGAGGAGGACGGGGAGGGGGGGAAGCAGTGTTTGAGCCCAAACAGAACAGGCGGTGGGTTTGATCCTTCGATGAGCAGTTTGTAGCCTCCACTCTAGAGAATGAAATCTAGTGTGAGAAAGCAGGTATTTAACATTTTGGGGGAAGTGTTTTCCTTTTTATGGTATTTTAATGTTTATATGCAAATCTTTCAACCCGACAGCAAGATATTAACCTTCATGGCCACTTACTCTTCCCGATTGGATCAGACGTAACAAGTGCTAGAAAGCGGATGGTGCCCAGTGTTTTAAAATGTCTTCTCTGTTTTTTTTTTTTTTTTTATTATTAGCTTTAAATATTCTTCTGAACGCACTTGCCACCTCCGTGCAGTTAAGCCGGTTCAATTTAAACATTGTCATCAAGTTAATTTTTTATAAGATGAATCAGGTTATTAAATTTAGTAAACCATTGCCTTCATTATTTTGCACAAACTTTGGCACTGAGCACGATTGGCTCAGCACAACTACATTTAGCTAATTAAACCGGTCATCAGCCTCGGTGTTAGGAGCATGAGGGATGCTATTCTCATGAGCTTTGCCGGGACTCTAGCAGTAGGTAGCATTATTAAACTTTTTTTTTTCTTTCCTTTTTCTTCCTTTCCCTCTTGTTTTTCTCCTCCACCTCCCTCCGCCTCCCTCCGCCTCCCTCCGCCTCCCTCCGCCCCCCTCCGCCCCCCTCCGCCCCCCTCCGCCCCCCTCCGCCCGCCTCCACCTCACTCCTCCCCCCTCCTCCCCCCTCCTCCCCACTCCTCCTCCTCCTCCTCTTTCTTCTTCCTCCTTCCTTTCTCTTCCTTCCTCTTCCCTCCTTCCTCTTCCCTCCTCCTCCTCCTCCTCTTTTTTTTTTTTTTTTTATAGAACTCCACACTCTAGAGAGATGGTTTACTGTAGGAGTGTTAGTGTTACTGTCCTTCCTGTTAAACCTTCATCTTTTGAAATCTCCATGCTTTGGTTGGGGCTCCAAAGGCAATTGTAAAGGATAAGAAAATGGAGCTGTGTCTTGCAGCTTTTAAAAGGTGAGCGGCAACATGTAGCGCGGTGCTCAGATAAAGGAAGATGTAAGAGCCAGAGGGTAATTCTCCACGACACAGGAGAGTATATGGCTGCATGGTAACCACAGCCAGGGATTCCATAAAGCAGAGAGGGTGCAGATCTGTGGTCCCTGTTCCTCTTGGTACTAAAAACTCCTTTGCTGTAGGTCATTTTGTCGAGTGAGTTAGTAGCATGGTTTAAGAGACTTGTTTGGAAAAATAAATTTGGATAGAACACGCACATGCCGTTTCCCCTACAGATTGCCAGGTAGTGTCATTCAAAACCTCGGTGAGCCCTGTTTTGCAGGATCTTAATATTTTATTCATTGGTAAAAAGGAAGTTAGAGAGCCGTCCGTGTTGTTTGAAACAACTTGGATTGCTTTGAAATAGTCCAGAGTTGTAGCCTATTAGTCACCTGTAAGAACAATTCATTCTTCCGGCAGATATTTATTGAATCCAAATGGGTGTTAGTCCTATAGGATACAGAGATCAGAAAGGCACAGATTCTACAGAGTTTACAGTTAACCTGGTGAATGGATGAATAAAGCCCCGGGGGGGCCTGGCCCTGCATTGTATCAGTGTTCTCTCAGTCCTTTAAAAATACGGTTGCTAACCAATGGCTCAGTGTTGTGTCCCCCATTCTTCCTCCGCATCATTTTTTTACTCCTATGCCCTCTGATGAAAATGTGACAAAAAATACTTCTGGTAATTGCTCTGACCTGGACGTTTCACAGGGACACAGAGTCTGCCATTTTCAACAAGCTCTTCTGGGTGTGTAAAGTCCTAGGAGTGCAAGTGAAGTCATTTTTGGCCACTTCATGTTCCCTCCATATGGCTGTCAGTATTTCATTAGTCCGATTGATGTAGCACATCGGTTAGCAAGATTTTGTCCTAGGCCTGCCCCCGTCCAGTCTCGGAACAGCTGGGCTATAAAACCTGGTGCTTTACTTCTTTCTCTTTCGCCCATGATGTTAGGTATCCTTTGCCAATGGTGGTAAGTGGTGAAGTTGGCATCACGGATCAAAATTAGTAAATTCCAGATTATTGTCTTCTGGCCTCATGGCTTGAAGATAAGGTTTCAAGCAGCTTTCACCACATACACCAGAGAGGGTGAAAACAGATTTAGATGTTAAATGTTTCAGATTTGAAATCCTTTGGGCAGTATGTTAACATCAGGTTCAAATATAGGAGGTTCTCCTTAGATAACGTTAAGTGAATATTTGGGATGCAGAACTTGGCATAACCTGAAAAATAGCTCAAGTTGTTTCCAGAGTCAAGTTCACGTGTGCTCTGGAGCCAGTATTCAGACAAATGGAATGGTGGGTCTTATAGCTAATTTCTTTAAATTCTGGTTGATGTTAAAGCCAGTCAGCTCCTGGGTTTGCTGTTGGGAGCAGATGGAGGAGAGAGTGTTAAGTTTTCAGTCGTAATGACTGTGTTATATTTGATAGGTCCTGCAAGTCACAGAGGAGACACAGGACCTGAGGATTTTGGAAAGAACTGGGAATTCACATTTATTTTCTACCTACTATTTTTATGTTAGGCTCTTAGTGTAAGTTGACTACTTACTCCTCATTTTAAGGAGAGATAGCTGGGTTTCTGATAGGTTAAAGGCATAGCCCACAGCTTATAAATAGCTAGAGCTGCGGTCAATGTAAGTGTGTCGAACTCCTGAGTTTGAGTTTTCCACTATGCTGTGCTGGCTTCCCTTGAGAGCTAGTTTATATAAATAGACTGGCCTCCGTGAAGATCCGATCTATGGGAGATAAGAATGGATGGATTTTGCTAGCCTCTTTCACACGGCTATCTCAGCGAGGTACTGGTATGCGGATCTCTCACACATCTTCACGGTATCTTGGAAACAGCAGTCGGTGGCCGTTTGATATGGCGTTGGCTGAATTACGTTCCTGCCCCCTCCAGTAGGATTGGTTCATTCGCTGTTGCGGGGTTTGCCGTGTGGTCTTTCTCACAGCTCACAAGACACGCCATTTCGCCCTTAGAGCAGTGTGTGGTGTGCAGGCTCCTGGTTGTTCTACGTCTTTGCCAACATTTGGTGTGGTCACTTGAAAAAATTTTTTTGAATATTAATTTATTTTTGAGAGCGAGAGAGAGCGAGCGTTGGGAGCGGCAGAGAAACCATGAACTCTTCAAAGACAGTGACCATGTCTGAGTCTTTATTCCTTATTCTTTGTGTAGAGCACAGGATCTGCTCATTCTCAGATGGTCATTAAACGGCAGACTGTGCTGTGATCTCTTCCTATGGCTTGGCCTTCATCTTGGGGATGGGGCTCAACCTCAACCATGCTGACACTTTGGGCCAGGTGCTTCCCCGTCGTGGGGACCATCCTGTGCTTTGTAGGGTATTTTGTAGCACTTCTGGCCTTTACCCACGAGTTGCCAATAGCACCTTATCCCCAGTCGTGACCACTGAAAATGTCTCTTGGTGTTTGCAACTGTCTTCCAGGGGACAGATGGCCTCTGGCTGAGAGCCACTTGGGTAATGTGTGTGGTGCTCAGTAAAGGCCGTTCAGCTGAGTCAATGTTTTGCATTTGTGTTTTCTAATGTTGACTTTCCTTTAAACCATAGGGTTTGAAACTGCCAAGTCTTTTGCCCTCCATGGTGCACATGTGATCCTCGCCTGTAGGAATATGACAAGGGCCAATGAAGCTGTGTCACGCATTTTAGGAGAATGGGTAAGCAAGCACTTGACCTTTTTTTTTTTTTTTTTTTTTTTAATTGTCAGATACACACGCCGGATAAACACATGGAGGTTTTAGTACAGTGCATAAAGTTTATTGCTCTTGGAATAACGTTTTTCTTTATTTTTAAAGTCATATTCTCTTTGTTTATTTTATGAATGAAAGGGCAAGCAAGCCTGTTATTATCCACACGTTTGTTTATGGTTCATTGTCAATGTCATCTTCTTTATTAGTCAGAGGTTTGAGAATGTTTACTCATTCAGCTCATTTATTAAGAAAAATAAAATGTGGTTAACGCCGTGTATGCAGCTAATGGTTTGTTATGCTTACGGTTTGTAAGATTAGAAGGCGGTGGGGGCGGGGGCAGTGGGCTTTAACCTTATCTCTGTTTTTCACTTTTTGCTCTTCTCTCTCTGTGTGGATGTGGGTGTTGCGCACAAACATTTACCGAAGGCCTGCAGTACTCTTGAGGCTAAGGAATCAGCATATCAAACAGAACAGAGTCCCTGTCCTCCCCTGGGCTTGCCTTCTGTAGGAGAAACAGACTGTTAGGGGTCATTACGTTTAATACCGAACACACTGCCAAGTTGTCATAAACACTGTGAAGCACGGTAAAGCAGAGCGAGGGACGAACAGGTGTAGTGTGGACTACGTGAGGTTGGGCAGTTCGCAGAGAACCCTCTGAGGCCGTGACGTCTGGTCTGACCCTTGGATGAAGTAAGGCAGCAGGCTGCGTCAGTGCCCGGGGAGTGTGTTTTCTAAGCAGCGGGAGCGGCACGTGCAAAGGCCCGGGCGTGGGAGCATGCCTGGAGGATTCAGGGTCAGCAGGGAGGCTGGTGTGGCTGGAGCCAAATGGCAGGGGAGGAGGGGGACAGAGGTGCTGCGGGGCGTCACTGGGACCTCAGAGTCAGTGAGGAAGAAGACATGAGCGGGTCTGAGCCAGAGAGTGGCCCAGGTTGGTCACTTGTGTAACAGGATCGCTGGGCTTCAGTGTGAAGTGTAGACTGTGTTCGTTCATTCGCTCGTCTCATATTCATGTATTTATGACGTGGACCCTGTCATAGGTACTGCGGTCTTCTGTTAAGGAAACCCTGTCTTTGTAGAACTTTCAGCCCAGGGTGGAAGTGTGATTTAACCAAAGACACGTAAACATCAGTGAAAACTTGACATGGCAGTACTAGGTCCTAGGAAGTGTACGTCGTTCTTGGAAATGGTGAGTAACGCCTGGACGCGGGGACATTCAGAGTCCCCGAGAAGGAAGTGACTGAGCTGACATCTCAGGAAAGACCCGGGGGGAGGCGGGGGGGGGGGGGGGAACGGAGAAGGTCAGACTGGGCAGGGGGCATGGACTGTGTGGCGGCCCTGGGAGGAGGAGACCCTCGAGTGGCTGGGAGCAGAGCGGGAGGGCGTTCGGACAGCCCTTGCCGAGGCCGTCTTCCTTTCCTGGGCGCTGTGGAAGGCTTCTTGCCGTCCGAAGAAACACACCATGGTGCCTGTAGGAGAGCGTCTGATGTTTTGGGTTCGTGGAGTCTGCTTGGGATTCTCTCTCTCTCTTTATCTCTGCCTCTCCCCGGTTCATGCTCTCTCAAAAGTAAATAAATAAACTTTAAAAAAAAAAAAGAAAGAAAAGGAAGATTAATTTCTGCCTTTTCAGTGTACTTCAAATGAAATATTTCCAATTCAGTAAATCTCTTTTTATGTATTTAAAAATTTTTTTTAATGTTTATTTTTGAGAGCACGAGCAGAGAGGGGCAGAGAGAGGGGGAGACACAGAATCCGAAACAGGCTCCAGGCTGTAGGCTCCGAGCTGTCTGCACAGAGCCCGACGTGGGGCTTGAACCCGCAAACTGCAAGATTATAACTTGAGCTGAAGTTGGATGCTTAACCGACTGAGCCACCCAGGCGCCCCTGAAATTCAGTATATTTCAAATGAACCCTTGTCTTGAGTTCTGTGGATTGTTTTGAGTTAAATTAAGATAGAAATAACAGCGCCCATTTTTTTTTCTGAGGGTCTTACCATCTCTGTGAGTCTAAAGTTAAGTAATAACCTATATTAGGTGATGTAGTAATCATTTTTAGAGATGGAGGAGGCAAAAAAATGGTAACATGTGCATATGGTCTGAATACTCGTACAGGACCGGCAAGGTATGAAATAAAAAGCCAAAGTCCCTCCCAGGCCTTCTCTTGGAAGGTAAATACTATGAACCATTTCTTGTATATTCTTTCACAAAAGTTTGTATGTACTAGTAAACATCCACGTACTGTTGTGTACTTGGAGTATTTCAGTGAATCCCATAAGATCTTATCAGTGCATATAGATCCACGTCATGTTTTGAACTGCTGTGTAATCTCCGTCGTGTGCTTACACTGTAATTTAACTGAGCACTTTCCCTTTTCTTGGACCTTGTGTTGTTTGCCTTGTTTCGCTTTGCTAAGTGACACTGACTTAAAGTTCAGTCGCTTGCCTTTTCATCCAGTGTTCCATCCAGAAAGTTACATAGGGCAGAATCTTAGCGGCGGACTCACTGATTCAAAGGGCATTTGTACTTAAAATTTGGGTAGCAGCTTCTCAGCTGGCATTGGGTGGTATGATACCAGTTTGTCTTGCTGCTGGACGAGTACCTAGCTAGCAACAGGCAGTGTCAAACTTGCACAGTTTTGCCCATTTGATGTTACTCCTAAACTAGCAAAAAACCAAATTCAGTGGCCCTCGTAATACTGCAAGAACCATATTGTACGATGTTACTAATATGTAAACTTGTCTTAGAAGGTAATGCTAAAACACAAATGTTTATGCATTTCAAAGATTATCTTTATTCCTCATATGTGAGAACAGATACATTTTGTATTTAACTCATTATAGCCATTGTTTTATGGAGAGAGGCAGAAAACCCTGGATCTGCCCTATTTAGCCTTAGTTAAGTGGGGCCTCTGCAAGCCTCTTAATCCATTTAGTGCCTCAGTTTCCTCCTCTCTCCTTCTGACAAAGAAGGTTGAATGGTATGAGCTTAAAGACCCACCATTTTGTTTCTCTTTCTTGCATTTTAAGCCAAAATTGGGTTTTGGGAGTAGGTTTCAGAGGACAGAATGTATCCTTGTACACTTTCTTGCTACGATGTTAGTAACTTGATGTCCACGGGCAAACAGTGCTCCCAGAAGAAGAGTTACCCAAAAGTATTCACTGTCAGGCATGTGACTAAAGGAAATGGGAACAAAACAAATCTTACTCACATGGCGGTCCAAACATTTAAATCAGATTTTGTAGGTTGTAGACTGATCTCTGTGTCCTGTCTCATCTGTTGGCCTATTCCCTGCGAATATCGTTACACTCTTTGCTCATTTCCCCTTAGATGATGATTATGGGAGCTCAGATTTAGCACCAAAAGCCATTTTCTGTCATTGCGTTATTACCATGATGCCTGCCTTCGAGATCCACCTGGAGCTCCCCTCACTACCTCACCCTCCATACCTGCTGGTTTGGTTTCCTTCAGGCCCTGCCTTACCTCATCTCTGCGCTGGGATTTAACCTGGCACTTCCTTAGATGCCACCTCCTTGCGTTTCTCAAGGTCAATTTGATTGACTCCAGTTTTTCCAGCTGCTAGCCAGCTTGAGCGTGTTCATACTTTATCCACGATGAATCCTATCAGTAGCAGAGCTGGGAAGGTACTGTAGCATATTGGTGCCTCACGGGAGGTTCTCGAAACGATCCAAAGTTTTTTGTTGCAGCAAAAGCTCGCTCAGAAGTCTGTGGGCCGTTTGGCTCAGCGCTGGCTCGCATGTGCCAGGGCTCCGCGGGCCTTCTCAGCTTGGCTCTGAAGATGGAGTTCACGCCTCCGTCCCCAACTTGTTCTTCCCTGCCTGGTCTTTCTATTCCTGCCTTCACGGCACATTCTAGAACTGCTGTGTTCCAGAACACGCGTGTCTGCCTCCAAGCCAGCGGAACATTATTCTCCTGCTCACCGTGGGGCACCTGACAGCCGCTCTTTATTGAGTCCCTGTCATGTGCTGGGTCCTGGGCAAGGCACTTCATATCCCTGTTCAGGAGACACAAAAGCCTGGTCTTCTCCATTTTCTAGAAGAGGCGGTGGAGGGCTCAGGGGTCCTCCCAGAGTCATGCGGCTGACGAGCACAGAGGCAGGCTCCTGGCACAGTTGGCACACTTGGCCTCCAGTCCCAAAGTCCGTCCACCTCACGGCGTGGCTTTTCTCCCAATATTGGCATCATGCATGTTCATTACCTTTCAGGCTTTGCTTTCAGAATTGCTAGATGCTGGTTGAGGGATTAATTTCAGGATTAACCCTGTGTCTCAGAGGAAGCAATACTTAGGTATCTTACTGTCCTCAGCAATCCCTTTTCATTCAAGACATCCTTTATAGAGTTCTCAAAACACTTTTGGGGGGGGGGGGGAATCTAGCTATTTAGTAAAACATAACTTAAATGAAAACACATTCCATATGGAATTCTATTAAGAGCCTATACGCAATTAAGACTGCTAATAATTAATTCACGGGAAAACGCCCTCCTGCTGAGATGTTTGGGATGCTCGAAAGTTAGTAATACGAATTGAAAACAATTAAAATCGGATAACATGGACAATATAGAAGTAAACTACCCTCTTAAAAGGCCAATCCATTCAGCATAATTTAAAAAGGAGGGAGGGTAGGGAGGCCCATCAGTCCCCAGTCATATTTCAGTGAATTATCTCTGGATCTGGGGTTCATGCCTATGTTGTTAAGTTGCCCTCCTTATGAGGATGTGATCTACCTCATTCACATCCTTAAGTGGATTACAGACTAGTGTCCCCTCTAAGACAAGCACCTGTTTTTTTTTCCTGGGTATTCCAAGGAGCCCACGGAATGGGCTGGCTGAGTAGGTAGTTTACTCTCCTGTTTTCAGGATGGAGTGGATTCTCTTAGTTAGCAGCACTGTCTCTATGGTAGGATTCCATGCAAGAATCTACATTTGGGACACTGATAGATGTGTCTGAATCCCCGCTCTGTTGTGTGGTTTAGGATTTCCTTTCCTCAGTAAGTACTTCTCCAAGGATGGTTTGTTGCTCTGTGTATGGAGATGTGGCCTGTCCCATTCTCCACCCTGCGATCCGAGGACCTCCAAGGGGGATTGTATGCAATGAGCAATAGTTGATGAGGTATCAAAATGTACTTTAGAAACAACCACAACCAGACTCCGGCAACCCGGGGTAGAGCTCTTGAAAGGCCTACTGGGGGGGCTCCTACTTCCTTCCTCCTCTCTCACCTTATTACCATTCCTGAATTTTTAGATTCTTATAACTTGGGAACTGAGGCTTTTGGTTCTGGGGAAGAAGGAGATCGAATAGCACCGAAGCAGCTGGGACTGAGGTCCCCCTCCTGTCTACACACACATCAGTTGTGTGCAGGAGGAAGAGCGGTGGGGCCGTGGCTGGGGTTGCTAGGGGGATTGAAAGGGCAGGGGAAGCAAGCCCGCCTCATGAATGCCAGGTCCTTAGCTTATCTGCTTATTATGTAAGAGAGTTCACGTATGGGGGCTGCCCATTGGTGACATGTGGGGCCCAGTGAATGTGCTGAAGTTCTAACGTCTACTGGAGCCTGAGATAATCGAGGGGTTGGCCCGAAGTAGCCTGGTCTGGGAAGAGGGGCTGACGGTCCTCCACTGGCATTCTTAGGCGACCCACTTGCGAATCCTCAGACTGTGGCTTGGACCTGTTCCCCTGTCATAAGGGAGGAGTGACTCAGCCATGTTTAGTTTGGTGAGAAGCTCTGGTCCCCAAGGAAGACTTCAAGTCCATGCTTTTCTGACTTGTGTTTTTATTTGGCTTAACCCTCAGGTCTTCCTAGGAATGGTTAGGATGGTGTGCTCTCGGCCAGGAGAAGGCAGCTGGGATCCAGCTCAGCTGCTCTCGTTTTCTCCTGGGTGTGTTAGCCACGATTCCCAAGAGGTCTAGAGAAGGCAGGCTGGGTGGGTGTCAGGGTGCCTCCTGGGCGGATGTCCCTTGGTGGGGAACGTCATCTCCAGCTGATGACCACTGCTGTAAAATATGCTGTGTTCTAATGGCGAAGCATAGAAGCAAATACACCCAATGACCTTGAGTGAATTCCTTAAGTTCTTCAACTATGGTTTCTTCATCTATAACAATACAGTAATTCAGACAACAATATTTATGCCAGGACACATAAGCGGCTCTATTAAATGCATTGACCGTATGCATGTATAGTCTTTAACGCATTGCTGAGGGTAGATTGAGTATTCAATTAAATTTTATCTGCTGCTATTAATAACTATAATAATAATTTCTTATTTATACATGAAGGTACGAGTGATGCTTACTCTTCTTAACCTCTCCAAGTGGCTTCAAGAGTTGCTTTAGGGAGGATGTTTATCAGCATGATTCAAATGGGGTTGCAATGAATTCTTTCTCGGTCTTCCTGTGTCTGGACTCCTACATTTTATTAGATGTGTATTTAGTTTGTTGATTAGTATTTTCCAGTGAAGCTCATATTAGCACTCAACTGTCATTTGAAAAGCCATCTTAATTATTTATGAGATTGCTTTTTCTTTTGTATTTACAAAGAAATACACTTTGCATATATTTAGGAAAGATGATTAAGGGATCAGTCATCAGGAACAGCGAGCGATGGCTTATACCAAAATGGTTATTGAGAAAGCAGGGAGATGAGGGGTAAAAAGAAAAGATTTATTAGTCAGAGGTAATGGGATATGCATGTGTCAGGGAGAGCGCATGCCTGGTTGGTTGTAACCACACAGTCTGATGCTGGCGAGACTGAAGTGTCATCATTATTCTGGTTTTCAATAGATTTGATACGGGGGCTATTTATCTCGTTGGAGGGCAGGCATGTGGAAAGCTGCCAGTATTATGTCATGGTGCAGCCTCATTGATAAGCATCAGAAATCATGATTTTAGTTGTGTTTTCAGATACAGAGGACTTGATGCCAACCAATGTATTAGGCACATGGGTTCAACACTTGATTTTGCTGTGCTTTTCGGAGACATCAGCCCCCTATGTTTTCATGACGTGATACTGAGAGCGATGGGGTGGGATGCCTAGTGCTGAATTGCATGCCTTCTTAAGAGCCCTGGAGGAATTGAGCTACCGTTAGGCTCCCTCAAATGTCCTTTATGATCTGGTGGAGCTGTGGCATTTGTTGGAATTTGCCCTTTGGTAATAAAAGCTGACATCCTTTAACTTGACTTTCCAGATCAAAGGCCTTAGGTGTGGTGGGATGCCTTCTTTTATGTGGCTTGTGTGTTCGGGGGAGCGAGCAGCCTTTGGGGTGGGTAATTTACAAGCTCGATGTCCGTCTGAGCTGGTGACTTGGCTCGGGAAAGATGGTTGTCATTCAACACATCACAGTAGGGCTCATCCCCGTCGTTTTGAATGATCTTTAGCTAAACCAAAAATATAAAAACTATTAATATTATTAATAGTTGTGGATTATTGGGAAAAATTCATCTTAAATCAGCTGCTGGATTGGTTCCTCATTTCTTAGCTTTAAAAAATTGTTTTTATGTGTTAGTATTGGATTTTCAATAAATAAAGTATGATATAAACAAGTCTGCGAACCAGCAAGAACCATATAAACCACTTGCTTAAATCAATAAGCGCGCGCACACACACAGATGAAGATAAAGTTCTAGAGTTCTCCCTTAGGACACTTCCATTTTCAAATGTCATGGTGTGATCATCCCCTGCAGATGGGGTTAGGTATTCATATGTATTTCTCTACAAGGCATGATGCTTAACATTTAGCAATGAAATATCCATGTTATGTGTTAAACCCACTTTGCAGATTTGGTATTGGAGGCTAGAGGGAGTGAAAAGGCCTGCCTGAGCTCACCCAGCTGGGAGCTACAGGGTGGAACCTGGGTATGAAACCATGTTTGCCTGACTCCAAAGCCATTTTGCCACCTAATCCCAAGTTTCTGGTGTGTGTTTTATCAAAAGACTGGCCTCTGTAAAGACTTAGCCAAAGATTGTATTCATAGAGGTTTGGGCGTTTCTATGTGAGCATTTTTCTGTTCATGATAATAAGGGTACTGTTATCCCAGGAAAGAGAACTTCTGGGTGCCTTTTGGTAGTCTGACGGAGCTGGTGTACCTCCCCTCCCCAAAGGAAGCTCATTCCCTCTGTCTCCTTCCCAGACTTAACTTCAAGTGGCATACAGGGTATTTACTCTTCTATTTGAGTTGCGTCTTTGACTTTTCTTGTCACGGGCTCAGGAAAGATTCTGTATCAGGCAATAAATTATGCCTCTCCCTCATCGACATAATTGTTTGCTAAAATATTCTGAGTTGTCTGTATCTCCACAATGCCCCAAACTTGGGCTTGGTCCTATCCTCCAAGTTTTTTGTTTCATTTCTCATTCCGAAAATTTTGCATTGACATAGTCTTGGGTGTCATTCATTGTTCTTTGATCGTTGTCTGTGTGTCTTTGTTTTGCGTTCTTTTTTCCCCCTGGTCACTGCTCTCAGTCTTGAACTGAATCTTTCAAACTTTATATCCATTGTAACCTTTGTATAACGAGGGCTGTGATTAACCGTGGAGTTTTAAAGAGTGAAAGTCGAGCATAAATGGCTAGATCCAAGCCATCACTCCCAATCATGTGAAACCCAAAGCAGATGTATCCTTTCATTAATATGGGGTCCCCTGAGTTCTTATTAAGCAATTTTGACATAGTTTGAAGAGACAGATTTCATCTTGAGATGGTGTTCAGCCACTGGTTCAAAGGCCTCCTTCTGGCCACTAGGCATTTAGACTCTGTTCATTACTTAAGAGGAAAAAAATATGCTTGAGACTGTTTTTCATATTTATTATGGGCCATTTACAGAGAGTCTCAGACATTGCAGGTGTTAGATTAAACAGAGACGAGAAAGAATAAAACCTCCTACACAAGGACAAATATGGAGATGCAGTGTAGACAAGGCAGCCAGTCTCTGAATGGAGCAGCACACACTGTAATAAATCAGGGTTTACTTTAACTGTGTATTCAAAATAGACTAATGTTTAATTTATAGGGAGGCAGCCCAGTGGAGTAGAGGGAACCCCACCTTTGGAGTCTACCCAGGCTAGGGAGTGTATCCAGTTTCGAGCACATGCTCACTGGGTATCCCTGGGCAAATTTGGTTACGTCCTTGATAGCTCTTGGTCATGGTGAGGATGAAGTGAAATAACACATATTGTGATCTTGTGATGTATGACAAGAAACGTGTATTTGGTCTTCCTGCCTGTTTCTGGAGGAGCTCCTAAGAGCCTTGGACCTTCCCAAGTGAGGAGAGCCCTATATAGAGATGTCTTTTGTTAAGGAGGTGAGTTTTGGGCCCCACCCAAAGATGGGGGCCTGTTTCCAGTGAAGCCAGCTGTGTGATGAGAGGTTGGAACTTCTAGTCCCACCCCTGGACCCCTGGGATGGGGAGAGGGGCTGGAGACCAATTTCAGTCCTCAATGAGCAGTGACTTAATCAGTCATGCCTGATTGTAACGAGGCCTCCGTAAAAACCCGAAAAGGAGAGGGTTCAGAAAGCTTCTGGGTTGGTGAACACACAGAGATCCTGGAGAGTGGTGCCCCTGGAGAGGGCAAGGAAGCTTGTGCCCTTTCTCACATATCTTGCCCTGTCTATCTTTTCCATCGGACTGCCCTGAGTTATATCATTTAATAAGAAACCGGTGGTCTAGTGAGTAAAATGTTCTGAGTTCCATGAGCCACTGTAGCAAAAGAGTCAAGCCCAGAGTGGGGGTTTGCGAACCTCTGATTATAGCTGGTCAGTCTGAAGTACAGGTAACAGCTAGACTTGGTGACTGGAGTCTCAAGTCCAAGGAGAGGGTTATGGGAACTGCCAGTCTGTAGCCTGTTGGTCAGAAGCGTAGGTGACCGCCTGGGCCGGAGCCAGTCTTGTCCCACTGAACCCATAACCTGTAGGATCTGATGAGATCTCCAGGTAGATGGTGTCAGAACTGAGGCGAATTCTTGGACACACTGCTGCTATAGGAGAATTGTTGGTTGGTGTGGGGACCCCTTCCCCTGCTCCGTGTTGGAAATTGGGTGTCAGAAGACATAGCCTCTCTTGTACAGAATGTGGCTCCTAGTAAAAACTCAGGAAACCTCCAGGTACCTGCTGGACGGGCTGATTTGCTCATCATTTCCCTAAATTAGACAAATAGTCCCAGAAATCTTGTTGGAAAATGTATTTCCTTTCTACCGCCCCCCCCCCTTTTTTGTTTTTAAATGATCAGAGTACGAGGACACAGCCAAACCTGCCTTCATCTTCCCATCAGTGTGTCCTTTAATAGCTAAGGTAAGGAGCAGGCGCTTCCTTCCCTCCCAGGGAGCAGAGAGGTGACCATCCTTGTCCCCGGTGCTGATGGTGTGGAGTTGGCCGGCCTTTTGCAGAGGCTGGGGTTGCTGAGGGAGAAGAGTGGAGAAAAATCCACTTGGTGCCCCTAGGGGACTCCTGTGGAACTAGTCCCTCCACTTAGTCAACTAGGGGATGCAGACATGACTAGAAGGAGGCCTCAGAGGTATTCGTGGTGTTTTTAAAATCTGCCCACAGGTTCTTTGATACTCTTCTTAGGAGGTGGAACCCAATTGTCCTCCCCTTGAACGCGGGCTATACTTAGTGATACCCTTAATGAATAGCATGTGGCAGAAATGATGGAGTAGGACTCCCAGGAAGGGTCGTAAAAGGTGTGCGGCTTCCTCTTTGCCTGCTGTCTTGGATCACTCCCTTTGGGGGAAGCCAGCTGCTGTGTTGTGAAGATGCTCAGGTATCCCTGTGGAGAGCCCCACGTGACAAAGAACTGAGGCCTTCGGCCAGGAGCCTCGAGAGTGAGCCCCCTTGGACCCCTCCAGCCTCCTCAAGCCTGCAGGTGACTTTGGCCGACAGATTGACGGCAACCTCACGAAAGACCTTGACTCAGAACCACTCAAGATTCCTGACCCCATAGAAACTTGGTGCGGTAACGAATTCTTACTGGTTGAAGCCACCACACTTTGGGGATACGTGTTACATAGCAGTGGGTAACGCGCATGGGGGTCATGCCTCAAGGGGAGAAGGATCTCTGGAGAGGAACAGGACAGTGAGTTCAGTGCAAGACATGAGCACTCGCCCAGCGATTGCTTCCAAATGCAAGGAACCTTAAGTTCTTAGGGTTTCGTCAGCTGTCCAGGTCACCTTGTTTGACCTCTTTCCCACGTGCACACCACCCACACAACATCCCTGAGCAGAGATCTCCAGGCCTTGGCTCCTGCTCTCCCTGTTGATGGGGAAGCTCCTCCCTGCCAGGCAGCACCTCCGAATGACAAAGGTCTCTCTTAAATTGAAGGCAGCCTCTTTCTCCGAGCGTCTCCTACCCACCGCCCCGGTCCTGCCCTCCGAGTTTCCCTGGACTGCCTTCTCATCAGAATCCGCCTAACACCTGCATCTCTCAAATTCCCTAAATAATAAACCAAAAGTTATTGAAGACATCGGGTTACTAAAAGTTGGCGGTCAGGCTGGCCCCTCTCCTCGCTCTGCGACCCCTGTCTCCTTTTATTATTGGGGTCTGGGATGCGCATGGCAGGGCTTGGCAGCTGGGGGGATCTCCGTCTGTCGCCGCATCCTTCTGCAGGCGGCAGATGCGGAGCCCAGACCCGCTTTGCCTTCCCTGGAGTTAATGAATCAGCGTGAATGAAGCGCACAGGCTCCTTTTAAGTGACTGCCGAACACTGCGCTCATTTACCCGGCAGTTCTCAGAGTCTAATTGTTCCAGCCACAATGTGATCTGTAAACTGGGTAGCTGGGAGAAGCTTCAATGCATCTTTGTAATGGCTTTGTTGTTGTTTATTGAGAAGGACTAATTAACTTTGATTATTGCACTAATATTGTGGCACTTTGACAGCCTTTCAGATTTATGACTCTGGGAAAATAAACAAATGAAATGCAGGTGCTGGAGCAGAAAGAATAAGTTATTACTGAACTTTAATTACTTGGAATGTGTAGCCAGGAGAGAATTAGTTGATGAATTACAGGATGCTTAAAATCTACATCAAATTGTGAGCCATCTGAAGACAAAAATGAAAAGGGGGCTGGGAGGGTGCTGTTTTTAAGGCAGAGGAGGATAGGACACATCTCTAATGGTCTCAGTAGTGATTCATTGATTAGTCCTTGTGTTTCCCATGCTGCGGAAGCTACCCAGTGCCTGCTCAAAGCCCCTTCCCTGACCTGAAGCTTACAGCATCACCGGAGAACCTGTTTGAAATGCAAATTCTTGAGCCTCACCCTGAGACCTGAGACCTGAAGGGATCTGAGTTTCTGGAGATGGGGCCCAGCAATCAGTGTTTTGCAGTCCCTCCAGGGGATTCTAAGTCACAAAAAAGTTAAGCAACACTCTACAGTTCTGAGGCTATTTGAGTGATTGGTTGATTTCTCTTGGTTGTTGTTATTAATGAAAGGTCAGGGGCAGAGTTTTAACTTTGTTTACAAAAATCAGATGTTCTCATACACAGTTACCCCACTAGACGAAGACTTTCAGACTATGTTTTTAATGGTAGAAATATTTATAAATTGTCTACAATGAGTTTCGTATAGTGGGTGATTGAAAACAGTTTGGAATATTGTCATTACCATGAAGGGTTTCACAAGCGAGGGATGACTTCTGAGGTGTAACCCATGCCAGAACCCAGTGAGCGTGGTAAGAATGAAGTTCTTCTAGGACTCATAACAAATGCTTTCTCAGGTGCTTCTAAGCAGCGTCCTCGAGGAAGGAGCTGTGGGCAGGCTGTAGTCAACCGAGATGGTGGGGGCACGGTCCAGTGCAAGGGAGGTGATGCGCAGAGGGGCTTTTGGGGAATAGCCAACTTTGGATGCAGTGTTGCGGAGGAGTCCAGAAGCTTCCATTTGAAGCCGGCTTGTTCAGGACTTGGGGTTCTGTTCTCCTAGGGGAATGAGCTTTATTCTTTAGGTCCTAGCAGCCACTTAAGAATCCATGTGGGCATGTGCCATCCGTCCACAGTGATGCAGAAAGATAAGCACTCAGGCCGAAATAGAGGCACCGTTGGCTTTGCTCCTGGGCAGTGGGGTCCAAGTGGCAGCTGTGATCCTTTCTAGCTCACAGAATATGCTTGCCTATTTGCTGACACTCAAGAATGTTTTCAAGTCTGTCATCCGGGGCGCCTGAGTCGGTTGAGCGTTTGACTTCGACTCAGGTTGTGATCTCATGGTTCATGAGTTCAAGCCCTGTGTTGGGCTCACTGTTGACATCTCAGAGCCTGGAGCCTGCTTCGGATTCTGTGTCTCCCTCTCTCTCTATCCCTCCCTGCCCCCCCACCCCCCATTCTCTCTCTCTCTCTCTCTCAAACATAAGCATTGAAAAAAAATTAAATCCATACACCAAGTCCCAAAGGATAAAAATAATCGTCCCTTCCAATGTCTCCTGCTCTGAGAACCTTTAACCTTTCCGTTTATGGGGGAAAATGGCCCTTACTCTTCAGAAGCTTTGAGAAAATGGGGAGAGAAACGTGTTTACTTATCTGCATCGCTCTGTCAGGGGTCGGGTGATCAGACATACACTGTTCAAATCAGGAAATCTTGAGAGTCAAAGGAGGGGCTCGTGCTAATTGTGCTGGGAGAGCAGGCATCAATAAGCAAGGAAAGAAACTGTAAAGTCTGAGCAACGCTGTATTCCAGAAATGCACCCCTGAGTGGAGCTGCCCCTGAGTGGCTGGCCTGGCTGGACTCAATACACAAGGGACAAGTCTGGCTTCTGATGGGGCACATTTGAGCCTCACGCTGGCCTTAGTCCCCGTAGTACTGGGTTGTCTCCTGTTAGCACTTTTCCTTTTAAAGACGCTCCTGCATCTACTCTCACAAAAGCTCGGCCAGCTTCCTGCCCAAGAGCGTCCCTGGTTCCTGGACAGTTGCAGATGTGACCGTAACTCCAGATCTGTTGCTGTCGAGCAGGATGTGGAGTTTTTATTCCAGAGACCCTTCCTTTCATACTGTGTGTCCCACTGTCTGGAACCTTCCGATCTCCCTCTTAGGGACAGTGATGGATCCCTGAGGAGTAGGCGTGTGTCCCAGTGTTAGACAGAGCCAGACCCTTTCGCAAGGCAAATCTACCCAGGAAGCCGAGAAGTGAGTAGTGCATTGGTTGGGGCTGGTTCGCAGCTTGCCTAGACCATAAACATGGGTGTCTGAAAGCTGGTTCAAAGCTTATTTTCAGCGCTGGGTAAATCTGCAACGTTGGTGGCAGTGCTGGGGTACTCGGCAGTGACGTCGGTGACTGGAGTTGTATTGCAGGCTTGAGCCACCACTGTCTGTGGCGTCCTTGAAGACCTGCCCACACAGACAGCTTTGGGGAGATCTCAAGGAAGAGCAGAGATAATTCTACGTTCCTTTGAAGTGTAGGTTAAAAATAAAGTTCTTAGTCATGTGTGACCCACTGGGTTTTTGCACGATTCCCTCAGCCATTACTTTTAGGGGATACAGCAAAGATGTGAGCCAGTTTATACAAGAATAGCATGATGAGAAACTCAGTTGTGAATTAGTGAAGGTCTTTTTAGAGACAGTAATGAATTCACAGGTCATATTTGGGTGTAGTTTCGTTATAAAATGTTAGAGTTTTAAGATTGGAATGGACTTTCTGAGGTCAGCCAATTTAACTTGCCCCCTTGACAGGTGGGAAAACTGAGGCCCAGAGAGGGTAAGTGACCTGTTTGTTCAATGTTACTTAGGCAGTTATGCCTTCTTTCATCTTTTTTTTCCCCTTCATTTTATTTATTTGAGAGACAGAGAGAGAGAGAACATGAGCAGGAGAAGAGGGGCAGAGGGAGAGAGAGAGAATCCCAAGCAGGCTTCACGGTCAGCACAGAGCCCGTTGTGGGGCTCAATCCCACCATCCTGGCATCACGACCTCAGCCAAAATCAAGAGTCGGATCCTCAACCGACTGAGCCACCCAGGTGTCCCCCAATCGTGCCTTCTTTTGAGACATTATCATGCTGTCCACTTACCTGTTGTGAGAAAAAAATACATGTATATACATGTTTTTAAAAAGAGCATAGAATTGCCTGTAAGACAGGAATCTAAGGACCTGACAATGTCAGTTGGGTGGTTTAACCCTTTTTATTTTTATGAGAACAGTAATGATAATGCGTGCCAGTCAGTGTCCAAAACATTTTAAATCTTTAATTCCGCTCATCTTTATGACAACCCTGTTAGGTAGCCATTGTTCTGAATCCTGTTTTCAGATGAGGCTATGGGGCTCAGAGAAGTTTAGGACCTTGTCCAAGCTCACACAGCCTGTAAGTAGCAGAGGTGAAATGCTGTAGGAAGCCAGAAGCCTTGCCTGTTTTATTCTTCTGTTTGGCCCTGTGTGTAGCACAGTGGGTGGTCGGTAGGAGGGGCTTAGACACATCTGTGGAATGAATGGCTGTGGGTGCAGTCAGGTTGACAGTTGGGCCTTGGTGGTTATGACCCAGTCAGCAGCATCCTGTCACGGTGGGAGGGGATGGTTTGGTTGGTTTGTTTTTGGAAATCAGACCAGCAGAGGGTACAGTAACCAGATGATTTACCTGAAGTATTGAGCTCTGCAAATTGATTTTCGTGTCATTGCTGCTGTGGTTCCCCCAGTTCTTCAGCTGCCTTGTCGCCCATTAAAGAAGGGCTTGTTATTTAGGGGACACTGCGTGAAGCATATTGCGATTCCAAGTTCTTTGAAAATTATAAATCCCGATTTGGGAAATCTCAGCTGACCAGCCTCTCTGGCCATTCTGGAGCACTGGGCGTTGGCTGCAGCGAGGACTGGACTCCTCAGTCAACTTGATTTTGAAGGACAGGAAGATGAATTGTTTACGTGGAGAGGGCAGCTCTGAGGGTAGAGGGCCCCATGTGAAAGGCTGGTGCATGGATCCAGAAGACTTCTGGTCTTTTCTTGAGAGAGCAGTAACTGCTCATCAATGAAAAGGCCTTGGATGATGCTGGGCTTTTGGAAGTAAACATGGGAACCTTCTTGTTTCCTATTACTTAGGTCAGAAAACCAGCTTGGGTTGACTTTGCTTCTAACATCCCTTTCCCTTTCAGATAATACAGATAATACTGAATCAGGTGATTGTCCAGAAGGCTGTCAAGGTAAATGTGTACTGAAAGAGAATTAGAGAGAGAGAGAGAGAGAGAGAGAGAGAGAGAGAGATAGACAGACATCTGGAGGTAGGGGGAGCAGACATATGGAGAAAGACAGACATTGACACACACACACACACACACACACACACACACACACACAAGATGAACTCCTAGGGGAGAACAGAGATCAAGGCACAAAGACAGAGAGAGACACAGAGAGATGGAGAGAGGGAGAGACAGAGAACGCCTCTCAGGAGTGTGTTTGTGGAGCTTCCTAGTGACGGCCTCTGCGCGATGGGTTTGATCACGGTCTTCAGTGTTCTCTGATCATTTCTTGCTTAGAAAGGAGGAAATTAGAATTGTTGAGCTATGATTTGTTTTAATCAGAAAGAAATTGTCTAACATAAATCTCCTCGTGAGTGCTGGAAAAGCCCTAAAGCGGCCAGGAAAAAAAATATCAATACTTTGCAAAGGAGGAATGATTGTTCCAATTCGTGGCTTAATTGACTTTAAGCCTTAATGAAGCTCAGGCCAACGCGGCTGCACACACTTCGTGGTTGGGCTTGACAGTGAAATCTACGCCAGGAGAGGAGGAATTTAGGGGGGTTATGTGGTTCTTTGCTCTTGATGCAATTTTCTAATTGAGTGGGGCTACCTCATACCAGATAGTAATTTTTTTTTCTTTGAAGAGACTAAATTTTTTTTTTCTGACTAACACAGGAGTTTATTTTAAATTACAGGTTTTTCTATTGGATCTATTCATTTATGTTAGATTATCGTTCCCCAGGTGAAATTTCACTGATGCCGTATAATTAAATATAGATTTTTTTTAAAAAAGATAGTATATATTTTAAATTTATAAGCAGACAAAGTGGAGGTATCTAAAGACTTTATTTAAGAGGAGGAAATAGCTCACCTGACCAACCTGATGGCTGTTGGAAAGGTTTCCTTTAGCATCCGTGTGTCCCTATTCTGTGCTAGGCACCTTCTTGGGAGGGGATGCTACAACTCACTTCATCAGTCTGAAGGGATCGATCTATAAGATATGCCACGTGGGGATATGAAGCTGACTTGGGATTCATTCTGCCTGAGTGTGATTCTCTTTTTGCCATTCGTGAGCCAGGTGACCCTCACTTCCTGGTGCCTCAGTTTCTTCATCTGTAACGTGGGGGTGGTATTGTTCCCCCCAAAAAAGGTTGTGAGAATCAAGTGAAGTCCTGCACATAAAGGGCTTAGAATGGCATGTGGGTGTCTGGCGTGTGCTCAACAATTGCTGGCAAAGATAGAAAAAAAGATCGTCTGGAGCCCCTGCCCGCCTGTCTCAGTTCATCCCTCACCATTGTCTCTTCCTTGTCTCACTGCATCAGACTCACTGCTCCTCCTCAACTCCCCAGTCCGCCCGCGTCTCAGCCCAGAATGCTTCCTGTGCCTGGAAGGACCTCAGCCGAGCTTGTCCATCCAACCAGCACCTGCACAGCCCGCGAGTTCCCTCCCATGGGTGTCCTTCCCACAAAGCTTTCCTGGACCCCTCTTCTCTCTCTGCTGCTCGCCTGCCTTCGCTCCCTCCCTTCAACAAATACTTAGCGCCTTTCTCTGAGTCAAGTACTGCATTCAGCACTGGTGATACGGCAGTGACTAAAAAGCAAAGTTTCCTGCGTCCAAGGAGCTTACAGTCCATGCTTTGGTTATGCACTGGTGACCAGACGTGTCCTTACGAAGCCACAAACGTGTATTGACACCTTATCATATGCCAGGCATCCCACTCGACTCTGGGCATATGTAGATACATAAGACATCATCCTTGCTCTCGAGGAGTATGAGTGTGTTGACAGACGTGTAAATTAATAATAAGTATAAACACTCTAGTAGATGTGTCTGTGGGTGGATGGGGAGGAGGAGAACAAGACTTGGTTTATGGTGACCTCAGTAACACTTGGGCGGGAGCAGACACAAGGCCTGTGTGTCTTGTCACGTTTTGGAGGCACAGGACTGGTTGGTTGGAAGTAGGAAGGTTTTTCTTTGACTCTAGCCATCTAGTTAATGGCTATAAACACAGATTTTGGAATCTCCCCAACGTAGGTAGGAATCCTGGCTCTCTCATCCCCTGGAAGCGTGTGATCTCAGTCAAGGTGCTTCTCCGTGTACCTCTTGATCTAATGATGGAAAAAAATCTAATGATGGCTGCTAGGATGCTTGTCAGGATCGGATCAGATAACGGTGCCCAGCTTGTGGCCCAGGCTTGGTAACACCGGCCAGGTGCCACTCACCGGGTGGAGGGCTTCTGAACATTACCTCTCCGTGCCTTGCATGCTTTGGGTTCTAAGCCCTGAAGGTGTCCTGCCTTCCCCTCTTCCTGCCAGCAGCCCCGGTGCCCACGAGGGGCTGGCCTCCTGAGTGCCAGCCAGAGCCTCAACTGGGTAGATTTGCTTTGTGCTCAAGAAAGGTTCCTCCCTGTGGTATTGGATTTTGTAGGACAGTGACAGTTTCCAGAAACCTCTGGTCCGTGAGCCGGTTTGGAGAAAATGGAATCGTTCTCTGTGCCTCTCGGCTCATATCCTAAAAGGCTGCACAAACACTTTGGGCAGGCTTCAGCAACTTCACATCAAGGATTCCATCACGGCTCTGAAATAAAAACATCCCCCCGTTGCTCCCTGCGTGAGAAGCTGGATCCCGTGCCCAGCACAGACCTCGGGGGTGCAGTAACATCTCCTCCCACAAGGTCGTAAGGCCCTACCGAAGGCAAAAACCACTTAACATGCTCAGTGTTTCTCCCTGTGAGGACTGAAGAAAGAGGAGCTGCCAGGACCCCAGACGTTCAGATGCACTTCCGGCCAGAGGTAGGGTGGGTCTGTTGAAGTCCTCAGAGAAGCGGTTTCACATTGGGATTTCGTCGAGGCTGGCTGGGAGAGGCCACAGTCGAATGCACTGACTCACCGCGTGGTTTCTCAGCTTGTCACAGAAACTGACCTCAGAGTACCCCATCCACCTTCTCCCTAGCGAGGACCCTTCTGCAGAAATAGTCATGGATTTGGTAACTTACGGTCATAAGGGTTTTGTGATTTGTGGAGGATTTATATCTGAAAGAAAATGGATGGATTGCAAATATTAAACAGCTCAGCTGGTCCCCGCATGAAGAATCGTTGAGATCTCTTTTTTCCCTTCTTCATGCTATAAACATATGGCATGAATTTTCTGCTCTCATTACAGATGCCGAGAGAAGGCAAAGACAAATATTTATATTACATTCATGTTTTACAGTAAAAACACTGTTCGGTTTGTTTATACAGTTCCACTGTTACAGTTTTTATGGTTGGTAATGAAACCACTGTAAAACCGAGCCCGGGTTATATAGCAGATGCGATAAAGCCCTAATATTCAGGGAGACACCCTGGATGGAACAGTTGATGTCACGTGCACGGAGTCAACAATTGAATTATGTGTTAGGACAGGCCAAGCTGTGCCGTAACAACAAACAACCTCACAGTCGCCGGGGCTCCCAAGAACAAAGGTTTATTTCTTGCTCCAACACCCTTTCCATCATGAGTCGCTTGGGCGGCTGTTAGAAGGGGAGCTCACTCGGCCACGAGGACCAGCAGAGTAGCCTGTGTTGCCGGATGGTGTGAGAGAGGAAGAGAAAGGCATGCTGACCCCGTGGACTGCTCGTCGTGTTTATGCCCGGAAGGTGACACTGTCTCATCTGCTCACGTTCTGTTGGCCAGAGCAAGGCTCGCGGCCGCGTGCAGCTTCCAGGTGCAGGAGGGTGCACACCCCCCACGAGAGCAGAAGGAGGTGGAGAGCTGGGACATCAGAGGGCAGCCCTAAGGGCTCCCTTCCGTGGTTCCTTCAAGGTGTTCTGTAGTTACTTAACCCATACTCTGCTTCTGATACAACTTTGAACTGGAAGGGGACCAGAAAGGCATTTTCAGAGACCCTCCTGCCAGCTGTACCCAAACTCCTTCAGTGATGCTATCTTCATTTTAGGATGATCTGGATAGAAAGGATCCACAGCTGTCTCCAGAAACAAAGTTCAAGGCCTCAAAACTTTTTCAAGTTGAGCTGTGGTTTTGGTTTTCTCCCTTCCTCCCCTGTTCTCTTCCATCCTTCTTTCTTCTCTCTCTTGCTTTCTCTCTTTTTTTTTCTCTCTTTTTTCCTTCCTTCCTTAATAAGTTTATGTCTGGAAGCTCATCAACAGACTGTACTTCTTCAAGACATATTACCCCCAAGTGGTTTGCACTGCACCCATAGAGTAGGCCTAAAATGCTGGAGAGAACCATACATTCGTAGGAAATAAAAATCCTAAATTATGAAAACAGCCCAAGTGACTTTTAATGGTAACTTAAAGGTGGTACCTAGAGCTGAGCTGTCCTGTATGGTAGCTCCTGTCCACATGTGGCAGTTGAGTCCTTGAAATGTGCCTGGCCCAGGTTGAAATGATGGGTAAGTGTCAAACAAAATACCTATCAGATTTTGAAGGCTTACTCTACAAAAAAAGGAAAATACTTGATTAACATTTTTTTATGTTGCTTCCATGCTAAAGTGAAATTTTAGATATCCTAGGTTAAATAAGATGTTATTAGAGTTTATCTGTTTCTTTTACCTTTTTGCTAGAAAATTTAAATTATACATACGAGCTGCATTATTTTTACTGAACGGCGCTGATCCAAAGGGCAAGCACTGGGGAGGAAAAAAAAAAGTATGATCTGCTGTCTTTCTCACAAATGGCTAATTGCTAGAACTCACAATTTAACCTGGGGTTTTATATCCTTTGACCTGCTGTAATTTTCTACTAGCATTAGTCTTTGTAAAAAGCTCTTTTTTTTAAATTTTTAATTTGTAACGTTTATTTTTGAGACACAGAGCACGAGCAGGGGAGGGGCAGAGAGAGAGAGACACACACACACACACACACACACACACACCCACCCACCCACCCACCCACCCACAGAATCCGAAGCAGGCTCCAGGCTCCGAGCTGTCAGCACAGAGCCCGAAATGGGGCTCAAACCCACAGACTGTGAGATCATGACCTGACCTGAAGTCGGATGTTTAACTGAGTGAGCCACTCAGGCGCTCGTAAAAAACTTAAATTCAAAATAATTGCGCACTTTCCTATAGTTGCAAACACTAGTATAGAGCGTTTCTGGCGATCCTTTGCTAGCTTCCCCAAATGATCACATTTGATACAGCCATAGTTCAGTGATCGCATCTGGGAAACTGGCATTGGTATACTACTATGAATCGCAGATTTCATTTCTGCGTGTACTCATTTCCGCGTGTGTGTGTGTAGGTCCGTGAAATGTTATCCCACTATATCATCATGCACCCATATTTGTGTAACCACCACCCACAACCAGGATACCGAACTATTCTTTCACTCCAAAACACTTTTCATTTTTATTCTTTGAGTTACTTTTAAAAAAATTTTTTTTTCAACGTTTATTTATTTTTGGGACAGAGAGAGACAGAGCATGAACGGGGGAGGGGCAGAGAGAGAGGGAGACACAGAATCGGAAACAGGCTCCAGGCTCCGAGCCGTCAGCCCAGAGCCTGACGCGGGGCTCGAACTCACGGACCGCGAGATCGTGACCTGGCTGAAGTGGGACGCTTAACCGACTGCGCCACCCAGGCGCCCCATCTTTGAGTTACTTTTTAGCCAGGGCTGTTACTGAAGGTAAAACTTCGAGGCACTTCGGTAGCAAAAGATGCTCTTGGCTCCTGTTCATTTGCCTGCTTATCCCGCCCTTAGCACGTGGCGGAGTTATGCCAAGCTTTTGCAGGCGGTCTTGGGCAGACACAAAGAAGAAAAGCCTACACTCGGGGAACCCATGGTCTTTGGAAGACTAGTTTCGTTAGGACGTGGGGCATGGTAGAGTAGAAGTTGGTGCCTTGACCTGCCAAAGACAGGAGGATACTACTGAACCTCTTTTCCAGGCCTCAGGACCTAAGCCTCTTGCCCTTTGTGTAGCTCACCCTAAGCAGGTGAGGGTGGCTCCTGTCACCTCAGAAGCCAGTTACTTTCTCACAAGGTTTTTGAGGAGAAAGGAATGCCGTTTCCCCCAAAAGCCATTTTGTGTGATCTACACAAGCCAGGTGTTCTGTGAAATCTGTGCTGGATCTAACTCCTACGTTTTCAGATTTCTTTTCCTCCCCAAGGAAGAGCCTCAAAAATTACACTTGGAAACTTTGGAAATAGTTTTTGTTTGTTTGTTTGTTTTTTTATTTTTTTATTATTTTTTTCAATATATGAAATTTATTGTCAAATTGGTTTCCATACAACACCCAGTGCTCATCCCAAAAGGTGCCCTCCTCAATACCCATCACCCACCCTCCCCTCCCTCCCACCCCCCATCAGCCCTCAGTTTGTTCTCAGTTTTTAAGAGTCTCTTATGCTTTGGCTCTCGTTTTGTTTTGTTTTGTTTTTAATGACAAGGTTAACTAGGTTTTTGTTTCTATGGCTATTTAAAGTAGTCTTTCCTGATATGTCCTAGGACTTGTGTCCGTTTCCTCTTAAGGGAGAAGGCATTCCTCATAATTTTTAGCATGCTGGGAGGCCACAGAAAAGCACCTGTCTGCATTTTGTCCAGGTGAAACAACCCAGGGACCAGAGCCCTGCCTAGTAAATCTCCTCTATGGTCCCTTCCTGTCTCCCACGTCGTTTTCAAACATATCGTGTAGCTGCAGACACGGTATTCCTTGCTTTTGCTTTGCCTGAACAAGACAGGAGGATTATGTCACCAGTTCTATGGGTTATACATCAGTATGGGATGTCTTATATTTTGTTATAAGGAATATGTCTTCCCACCCTGCTGAAGGACGGAATCTTCCTTGTAGTGCCTGTTTTCCACTTCAGGACCTGTTATGACTTTGGAAATCTCACACTAACAAAAAGCACTTTTGAACATATATTTGGTGCCAGTGAGAGTCCCACGTGGTGATAGATACGAAATCCAATTTCTCTGATCCTCAGTTTCCACGTGGGTGAATTGAAGGCACTAATAATGATGCGTGTCATATGATTTCTGGTGTTTCTATTTGAAGATCCACTATTTGGTGTAGTGTGAGGCACACTGGTGGCATTCAGTAACCTGGATTTTTGTCCACATGATTATCATGTAATTGTAATAAAAATAGGTAGAGTCTGTAAGCATAGGACTTGGCCCGTATGATTATATTTCAGTGCCTTTCTCCTGTTTATTGAATGAGTGAGTGAGTGAATGAATGGATGGATGGATGGATGGATGGGTGAATGAATGCACTTGAATTCTCCAGTCTCAATTACTTTCTTCTTGGAGGTTGAGGGAAACTCTAAATGGCTGTAACGAGTAACTTAGAACCAAATCAGAAAATAAATCAAACAATATATGGAAGCTAGATGAATTTTTGCTATTTCCTTCCTTATTTTTTTTTTTCCTCTAAGTCAATTTTTGTGTAATGTAAATGATTGCATTTGAAAAGGTTCTTTGGTAGATGTGAGCGGGTTTCAGGGATTTAAATGAGGTGATGGGTGTTTCCCAGGCATTTAAGACCTCCTAAGGCTTCCATTTTCCATTAAGCATTATGGATGCATTCCAAGAATTTAATTAATATAACATCTCTTCATTCACTGTAATGCCTCACCAGGGTTGTGAGAACTTGGGAGTGTTTAGTTTCTTATTCCGTTGATTAAAAGGTACTTTCTGTGGTTTTCCAACTAGCTATTTTCCATGGAATTTACTACTTGTCCATGAATGTTAAATCAGTAAAGCTAAGGTGATCCAAGAGATGGTAAGAGGTTTCATCCAAACTTAGAGGACCACTTGGTAAGCCTGGGTGGGTCAGTCCATTAAGTGTCTGACTTCGGCTCAGGTCACGATCTAGCGGTTTGTGGGTTTGAGCCCCACGTCGGGCTCGGTGCTGACAGCTCAGAACCTGGAGCCTGCCTCAGTTTTTGTGTCTCCATCTCTCTGCCCTTCTTGCTTGCACCCTGTCTCTCTCATCTCTCAAAAATGAATAAATGCAAACAAAAAGTTAAAAAAAACCCAAACAAACATAGAAGACCCGTTTGCTTGCCTTAGTTGGGAAAAATAAAGGTTTAAGACTACAGATTGGAGTTCTAGGGTCATATTTGAAAAATCCAGGAATAGTAGAAGTATTATTTGGAAGTTTTGAGGAGCTAAAATGAGAAAAAAATGAACAGTAATACTGTATAGGGAGGGCACTAAACTGTGGTCCATTATGTTATGGTCCAGGATGGAAAGTCATTGGCTTACTTAAGGATATGGAAAAATCTATGGATTTTAATACCCCTAATAGATGTTGGGTGTGTGTGTGGGTGGGGGGCAGGGGGGGGAAGACATGCCTTTTGAAATCATATAAATTATTTTTCTTGGGGCCAGTGGGGAAAATGGAACCTACATGTGATGAAGTGTGGCACATCTTCTGTTTTGATTCCGTGCTTGGCTAACCATGAAGATTAGATTAGATCCTGCTATAAAACTACTTTGGAGGGCTGGGAAGGAGGTGGGGAGTGTCAGAGGAGGGGAGCAACGCGAGGGGGTGGGAGGAACTTGGAGGGGCAGGCAGAGGTGTGGTCCTTAGCAGAGTTCCTGATACTCCTGTTGAAGCTTGTGTTTGGTTCGAGCCGTGGCTGCGAGCACGCAGCTCCTCTGTAGGATGGAGTCCCAGGAGGCAAGTTCGGGGCTGAGTTGTGGCAGAAGCAGGAGGAAGCTTGGGTCCTTAGGCCAGGAATAGGTAGATTCCAGAGGCAAATTGTGATGGGTTTGTGGGGGAGGCCTTCAGGGCTTCGGCTCAGCTGAGCAGTGGAGGTCCCCCCCACCCCCCACCCCCGGACCCTCTGCCTCTGGTTTTGCCCTTTGACCTCGTGGCTTGGCTCTTCACTGCTGCTTATGGCTAGTCACCTATGCCTTCGGTGTTCTGATGACATCACACAGAGGGGACCCCTGTGTCCATCCCCTTCTTTGCTGGTGCAGGTTCATCATGACGGCCTGTGTGTCTCTGCAATGGTGCTGCTCGCTTGTCCGGGTCCACAGCCATGTGAAGAGGGCCAGAAGTAGAGCCACACACAGCACATGGAAAATGGGGACGCCAGCCCTTGAGGGTAGTTTTTGAGAAAGCGAAGGGATCGGGGAGTTAGTGGACAGCCAGTGGCTGACACGGCAATAGCCACTACACCCTCCTACGTTTCTTCAACAGCACGCTTCCCGCCCGCGGCTTCCCTGTCGCGGCAGCTGCTGTCTGGTCTGGCACCTGCCCCCAGGCTCGTTATTAACAGCTCCATCCTGGGGACTGTGGAAATGAAGGTGTTGGTCGTAGTTTGCACGCAGTAGCTTGGCCAGTTAGGGTCCATCACACCAGAGGAGTTAGTGGCAAGAGGGGCCCTTGGCTCGAGCCAGCCCAGTCGGTAGTCGGCGGAGAAGGCTCTCTCGTCTGAGGGGCTGGGAGCCAGAGGGATGTTCATGTGGGCGGCTAGCAGCCATGTGTCCTGCCACGAGGAGACAGGCTAAGAGAGGATCTAGTAGGTCTTGGACTCTTAGTTTCTCCCACTCCCAGCCCCTAATGGCCGCAGCTCATGTTCAGTCTGGTCAGTTTTGGTCTACAGATGCGATAAGAGGAGGAGCTGGGCCCCTTTAGAGCGGTTCGGCTCAGGTCCGGCATCTATTCGGTGGCTGCCTCTAGTCACGCTGGTACTACATGGTTTGAATCCCAGCTCAGCTTCTCAGTGAGCCGGGTCATTAATTTCTGAGCTGACCCTCTGCCCTGCGTGCTTCATGGATCGCAAAGTGACTGTGCTAATGATGGAGGGTTCTGGACCGAGCACCTTCCATGTCACGGGTTCATGTATTGGAGTCCCTTTGTGCTGTCCCTCCAGACCCCACTTGGTGTTTGCTTGGAACCCAGGCCACCAGGAATCTCATAATCACCTGATTTTCTCGAGGGCCTTTACTTGAGTCTGGAGCCCTGGTCTAAACACTAAAGATGAATACCAGCTTCAAGCTCACTTGTTTCATTTCCCACTCCCTTTTATTAAAAAAATTTTCTTTAATGTTTTTATTTATTTTTGAGAGAGAGCAAGATACAGTGTGAGCAGGGGAGGGACAGAGAGAGGGAGGGAGACACAGAATCCCAAGCAAGCTGCAGGCTCTGGGCTGTCAGCACAGAGCCCGACACGGGCCTTAAACTCACGAACCACGAGATGGTGACCTGAGCTGAAGTTGGATGCTTAACCGACTCAGCCACGCAGGTGCCCTTGACTCCTGTTTAAAAAACAAAATTGGAATAAAATATATTTTACGTCCTCCCTTCTTAACCCCTGCGATGAGGACTAGATCAGGCAAGACAGCGCTGCTGGACCACAGGATCGTCTCCCATCGAGTCTAGTGCCATCAGCCACGTGATCCCTTTGGTAAGAATTAGGAAAGGGGCCCCTCTTGCTTTGTAGCCCACAGCCCCTCACCGCCTGGGCTCATAGCCTCGTGAACACAGTTCATGTTGGAAGACAGGCCCCCTTACCATTTGGACCACGCTGTTGAGTTGAACTGACTAGCTTGGGTGATCTTCCTCTGGTTACAGGTAGGGAAGGTAGAAAAATATACTCCTGCTGATTGAAAATAGCAGAATAATGAGTTTCTAATACATGTGTTTGAGCTTTCAACAAAATGCTCCAAAAACATGTCCTGTGATCTCAGCATTTCAGAAGTCTTCATTTTAAAAAGTTTGGAAATGTGTTTTGTACACATGATATATAACATCCTAGCTAAATATGTTAATTCCATTTTATTAGTTTTGATCTCTCTCTTTTTCTCCTGTACATGATTGCTGTTATATAGCTACAGTTTGGTGGAATTAAGACAGATTTCCTACATGAGGCACGTTTTGGGTGAGGATTACAGCAAGGCATGTTCTTGATCCTTGAAAGGGATTGTCATCTGAGGCAGGATTTTTGAGAATGGCATTTCAGAGTAGTATGAAGAAGACTGGGAAATGCAGCTCCGTGGAGAAATGAATTGCAATAATGGCCAGGGTGGTTCTCAGAATTTATGGGATATTTGACCATAGGAGCAAACTTCCCTGAGGAATGATGGGATGTTGGTGCTTGGGATATTCTTAATGAATCTGCTTTGGCTATATTGAAGGTAGGACACAGAGAATGCCAGTTTCATAAGGATTAACCCACAATTATATGGAGAATAATAAAGATGAGACCATTTTATCTTTTAGGGGAAATTAGTTAACCTGTTTCTGCATTTTCATGTATAAGAGGAGGATGAAAATCATCCCTATGTCCCTGGGTTTTTGTGAGGAAATAGTGGGTATTCATAATAGCTTAGAACAGTGCCTGGTACATGGTAAACACTTTGTGATGTTATTGGTTTCTTTTCACTGTTTTCCACCCAATGACTATTCATTACTCTAAAGCTCTTGATAGAGATGATGGTTGATATTTCTCTTCCTTGTCCGTGTTTTGACAATAATTATTTTTTTAAAAAAGGCTTTTATCCATTAGGTGAGAATTTTTTTTTATGGGCCTGCTGCTGCTATAGTTGAATATTATGAATTCTGTGACTTATGTAAAAAAAGGCCAAAACACCATTATGACTTGAATCTTGTGGTAGACGTCTTCCTAGTTGACTGGCAGGGATAGTGTATGAGTCAGCTTTTGCTGCTATAACAAGCATTTCCAGGTTTTCAAGGGCTGACAAAAACACATGTGTATTTCTTTGCTCATGACACATGACGGCCGTGGTTGGCTGCAGCTCTACTGTCTTAGCTGGGCTTCCCTGTGCTGTGTCTCATGCCTCCTCTTTCCAGGACCCAGGCTACAGGAGAAGTCTCTAGGGCCTTGTTGTTCTCTTGACAGATGGCAAAGCCCAAGGGACTTTTGTTCAGACACTGTGATACCTCATGTCTGCTTCATATTCCATTAGCCATATCAAGTGTCATGGCTAAAACCAACATCCGTGGGACAGGAATGTGTATCCCACCTACTGGAAAGCATAGCAAAGGCAAGGAGGGAACATTAATTATGAATCAATAATACAGTATACCAAAGATGGCTTTCTTAATACTGGTACCATTTATCTTTCCTAAAATACTGCTTCACAAATTTGTTTAACCTTTTCTTTTAAACTCTTTTAAGCATTTAAAACCATAAATACAATCATAGCAAAAAAAAAAAAAAAAAAAAAAAGGAAGAAGAGAGAGAGAGAGACAGATAGAAAGAAAGAAAGGAGCATCTGACACAGTCAGGAAAATATTGACCCATCTTATTTCCGAGAATGAAACCAGTGGTCTTTGAGTGACCAGCATTAACCCAGCATTAATGACACAAGTAGGAAATACCAGAGTCGTCGAAAGAGGCATCCAGATTTACGGCCTCTCCCAGACTTCTCTAATCGAGGCTGTTTTCCCTGTAGATGCCTTAGTCAATCAGTAATTAATTTGAAATCCAAAGTTTCATTAAGTGTTATTGAGTCTCCTCACACTGACGTTTGTAGTGCTATATTTCTTTAAAATCGCAAACCATTTTTCATACTGTCGTTTGCATATTTTAGCAGAAAAGATTGCAGTTCTGGTATAAATGACCCAGTTTTCTGGATATATTTACTTGAGTGTCATAAACTTATTATCCCTCTCTTCCACTTCATTGCTTTTCTGCTTTTCTCAAGTATTTTGAAATCGTATTTAAAACATCATTACAGCCTCTGAGTTCTGTCTAAAGTATAAATACATTTCACCGGCTGACTATTTTCAAAACAATACCAAGTAGCTGGTTGTATTTAGGTCCGGTCTTCTCTCCCTGCAGTACAATGATATGTTTTGAGTGTTTAGAGGCTGGTAAGACTTGGGAGTGACCCAGTATGGATAAGGTAGGGAATTTGCATGAATACAGTTGCTAAAATGAAGAGAGGTAGACTCAGCCAAAAATAACTTGTTCTTGTTGAAATTTTGGAGGCCTGAGAGTGAAGATACACCTTTTTCAGATTTACTAATTTTTTAATTTTTTTAAAGTTTATTTATTTTGAGAGAGAGAGAGTGAGCACGTGCGCAAGCAGGGGAGGGGCAGAGAGAGGGAGAGAGGGAGAGAGAGAATCCCAAGCAGGCCCTGTGCTGTCAGTGCAGAGCCCGACGTGGGGCTTGAATTCATGAACTGTGAAATCATGACCTGAGCTGAGATCAAGAGTCGGATGCTCAACCGACTGAGCCACCCAGGCACCCGAAAGATTTATTTTTTTGACGCCAATAGGCTGCACCTTTCAAGTCCCTGAGCTTTGCCCCTAAAGCTGCTTTGTGGGTGACATGTTTTTTTTTTTTAATTAAAAACAAGCAAAAAAAGATAGTGCTTAAGTATCCAAATTTCTGGCTTCTCTTAAAAATACTGAAGACTCGGCAATCAGTATCTGGGACTGAGTAGCAGTTGCTTTTTTATAGGCGGGGGAGGGCCTCACAGGACCCCCACCCCTCTACTCTGTGCATACTGTTCCTGCCTGGCTTCACCCTCAGTCCTGTGCCTTTTAAACCACCTTCTCTTTTATTTTTACCACTTGTAATGTGCTAACATTTTATTTAATCTTCTCATGTGTTGTATTTATTGTTTCTTGACTGCCTCCCCCACCCCCCATGGAATGTGCATTCTCATGTAAAACATAGTTTTGCAAATAGCAGACCCTGTTTAATGAATGTTCCTTGAAGGAATTAGTGAATGGAGTGTTACCTGGCTGACATTTGCACTTAACAGGTTCTTCTGCCTTCTGCTGAGATCTTGTTGGACATCCCCCACCCGGTTTCCCCAGACCCGGCAAGCTATTCTATGCCCCAGTACCTTGGTATGTGCTGACAGTTCCATGTTTAGGGCCCACCGTTACTTCCTTGTTCAGACCCTTGGCTTCTTTGTGCTCCACAAGCATTGTGCCGTGTGTGAGACTTTCCCCGGGACCCGCACGTTGACTGGGACCCTTCATGAAGCCTGGCACGTTCCTCTGCGTCAGCTTTACCCAAGAATTCCTGAACCCCTTGAGCAGTAGGGGTGTGACTGATCCTCTCTGTGACCCAGCTCCTGGCTCCCCTCCCCCTGGTTTGTAGGGGATGATGAAATGGCCTCCAAAGGAATTCACGTATATCAGCTGCTGAATGGTCCTGACCACCGTCCACCGTCCAGAAATTTCTGCATGTTACAATTGGGAAAGAAGTGAGAAAGACTGAATTCCATTCCAGATTAGCGTTTGACGTTTCCTCACTTCCCTATGTCTGGTGCCCAGGAATGTTAGACGTAAACTGAGAAAAGACAGAAGTAATTCGTGCTCTAACATTCTAGTTTCCTCTTAGTGGAGAAGAGCACAGATCTGTGTTTTATCTCAGATGGTCACCTTTGCCTTGTTTTAGTGCACTTTTTGGCAGGAAAAGATCATGTGGAATTGATTGTGAGGGCATAGAAAATCTTATAATACTGTACCTTAAAAAAAAAAGTTTAGATGATTGTAACTTTCAGCCATATCTACAATTATTTTGAATGTGTTATAAGCTGGTTAAAATATTCCATTAATGAAAAAGGTAGGCCTAGCTTATGGTAAATACACTACTAAGTGTTTATAGAACATTTCATATTTTACATGATTTCCTTTATAATTCTGCTTATCTTTTCATTGTAATTCCCTGAAGGACATATAAAGGAACCCCTAAAGAGAGTAATTACTGTTGTACTCTTTAACCAGGGCTCCTTTTGCAAAGAGAAATCTAAGCTGCTTTTTAGAGAAGGCCGTTTTTAAATAAAAATGCAAATAAGCTACTTTGTAACCACATTAATTACCCACCTAGCCTCTTATTACCATGTTTGTATTGTTTGCAAATACTATTTACAGTCGTGTGGAAATTAACATTACTGGTCCTGAGGAAAGATTGTAGTGGGGAGGTTGTGCTTTGGAACCAATTAGGGCGAACCTTGTCTGCACCGAGACTCTGGGGAAAAAAACACAGCCTTGCAATGTCAAATAATAGCATTAGCTCTGACTGCATAGGCAGAGCGCTGTAATTATATTATTGGCCCTATTTTGCTTCTGCAATGAATTTCATTGCCTGCATTGTAAAATCAGCAGGCAGCAAAGTTTCTGCTAATGATTTAATGTACTGTCTGATCATTTTGGACAAAAGTCATGGTAAGATCCATGAGGCAATTTTATCACCCCCACTGACTGCTGCCTGGGTTGAGCATTTTAAGTGAGGGCAAAACATGATTCTGATCTCCTTGTTATCCTTGCGAAATCCTTCCCACACATAAGAGAAAATTACTCACGTGGTATGTAAGCTTGAGTTGAGGGCCAGCCCTGTGCCAGGCGTGGTACCGGGCACTTGACCTCCATTAGTCCTCACTCCTGAGTACCTCTGTGACTGTGATTTCATCTCCTTTTTTATAGAAAGGAAACTGAGGACCCGCTTCAATATAAACACACCGTGTGGATGACACTCTAAACAGTGATTAAATTATCCCCCTTTCACATCAGGTATAATGTAAATGATGCAGGCTTTTTTTGCTTTGTTTTTAATTCAGCTAATTAGTGACTGAGCTTCATATTCTGTGATTTTTAAAAAAAATTTACATCAAAATATCTTTTGGATTTAATGAATGCTTTCCATGTGCTTTGAAGTTAATTTCAGTTTAATAAACATTACCATGCAACATTTGTCCCATCCTTTTAGGAAGTGTCTATGAATAAACTCGTTCTTTGGTGGAGAGCTATGTATTCTTCCAGTGTTCACCCAAGGAGAGAGGGAGAGAAGGGAAACAAGTCTTTATCACGTGCCACATGTTTACCGACCTGAGCTAATCTAATCGTCTCGCAACACCGTGAAATGGACATCAGTGTCCCCATCTGAAAAATGAGGGGAAAGTCAGTAATAGGTAAACAGCTTGCCTGAGGCTGCACCGTTGACTCCTTAGTAGAAGTAGAATTTGAAAACAGAACCCACATGTTTTAACTAAACATAGCAAACTGACAAGGTCATAGACTCCTCCTTCCTTCCCCCACGCTTTCCTTTAATTTCCTCCCTTTCCCCCCCCCTTTTTTTTTTTAAACAGCAAGTGTGTGGTAATTGTGGAACAGATGGCAGTTTTCACTCCTTTGCCTAAAACTGTAGTTTATCAACCAAAAACGCACCGCTGTCCACTTGCAGCAGTTGGTGAGCCATTCTCATCTCCCTAGGTGCTTGCCCTCCAGCCCTCCATTCCCAGGCTGCCTCCCCTTTCCTGGGGCAGGTGCATTTGGGGGTCTCAGCACACACTAACCTGTACAGCTGTAATCTGTACAGCTACTTCCAGACCGAATGCTGCTTTTTTGCAATTTTATTATTATTTTTATTTTAAAATTAAAAAAAAATGTTTATTTGTTTTTGAGAGAGAAAGAGAGAGACAGGCAGACAAAGAGTGCAAGCCGGGGAGGAGCAGAGAGAGAGAGGGAGACGCAGAATCCAAAGCAGGCCCTAGGCTCTGAGCTGTCAGCACAGAGCCTGATGCGGGGCTTGAACTCACGAACCTCAAGATCATGACCTGAGTTGTAGAAGATGGAGGCTCAACAGTCTGAGCCCCTTAGGTGCCCTGAACCCAATTCTTACTGGAAGAATTAAGATGAAACCAAAACCCAAAACAACAACAATACACCACACCCCCTGCCCCCAGGCACACACCAGAAAGTTAATATTTGCAATTATTAGGGGAAAAATCAAGTAGTTCTGAAGGGCTAATAATACCAAGCAGTAGCCTCTTACCCTACCTTCCCACCCTCTGCTTTTGTCCACTCATTCATTCATTCATTCACTCAACAAATACCGTAGAGAATGGATTCTGTGGCCGGCGCTTTTCTGGGTACTGCTTTATAGGATGAACAGAGGCAGCCACTTTGAACAGTTGGTGTTTTTGATGCTTCTAGTGGCTGCCTCCTGTGTCTCAACAGTGTGCTTAAACCGCTATGTCTTGATCTCTCAGTTTCAGGGACTTGCTAATGACGTTTGCTGTTACGGATGTGGATTCAGCTCACTGATACCAACTTCATTGGTTCTATCTCCTCGCTCCCATTGTGTTTGCAATGTCAGATTTCTGTATTATATATTTATGTTGTACATTCTGTGAATTATATGCATGTATGTATGCACTTATTATGTGTGTGTATATATGTGTGTACATGTATTTATATGGTATGGATGTGTGTGTTTTCTACTCTGGAAGTGCCCTTGACTCTGTACCTTGTTAGGTGAGCCTTTTGGTATCTGCTACCAATATTTCCACTTTTTCTTTTTTTCCCTTTGCCCCCTAATTTCTGCCTCATACACTTCTATTTTGTCGTGAATAATAACATTTGCAATCCATCCTATAGCCATAATTAAATTTCCTGCATTATCTATGGGTTATTTTTTTTTCAAGGTTTACTCTTTAACTTTTAGTATGACTTAGCAAATGCCATTTAAAAGTTTTTGACACAAAATTTTCTTTTTATTTAAATCCAAGTGGGTTAACATACAGTGTTACAGTAATTTCAGGAATAGAATTTAGTGATTCATCACTTACATATCACAGTGCTCATCCCAGCAAGTGTCCTCCTTAATGCCCATCCCCCACCCAATACCCCTCCAGCAACCCTCAGTTTGTTCTCTGTATTTAAGAGTCTCTTATGGTTTGTTTCCCTCTCTATTTTTATCTTATTTTTGCTTCCCTTCCCTTATGTTCATCTGTTTTGTTTCTTAAACTCCACATATGAGTGAAATCATATGATATTTGTCTTTCTCTGACTGACTTACTGCGTTTAGCATAATAGACTCTAATTCCATCCATGTTGTTGCAAATGACAGATTTCATTCATTTTGATCTCCGAGTAATATTCCATTATATATTATTATGTGTGTATATATAAATACACATATTTATGTATACATATATATACACATATTTATGTATATATATGTATATATATGTATATGTGTATGTATTTATATATACACATAAATATATATATGTGTGTGTATACACACACACACACACACACACACACACACACACCACATCTCCTTTATCCATTCATCCATCGATGGACATTTGGGCTCTTTCCATACTTTGGCTATTGTTGATAGTGCAGCTATAGACACTGGGGTGCGTGTGCCCCTTAGAAATAGCTTACCTGTATCCCTTGGCTAAATGCCTAGTAGTGCAATTTCTGGGCCGTAGGGTAGTTCTATTTTTGATTTTTTGAGGAACCTCCATACTGTTTTCCAGAGTGGCTGCACCAGTTGGCATTCCCACCAGCAGTGCCACCACCAGTGGCCACATCCTCACCAATATCTGTTGCCTGAGTTGTTAATGTTAGCCATTCTGACAGGTGTGAGGTGGTATCTCATTGTGGTTTTGATTTGTATTTCCTGTGTATTGATTCTAAAAGATGAGAAACAATATACATTTACATCTTTATGGTCCTATAATTATTTCTTACCCAAGGCCAATTAATGTGGCTCTATTATATCTCCTTTTCTAGGGTTCTTTCTGTGTTATGACCCTTGGACAATGACCTTAATGTTCACAGGGGTTCTCCTTTCTTATCCTCTCTCAATTGCTATCATAATGGCATGCTCTTAGTTCATTAGAGGGCTTAGGGGTGCAGATTCTGAATCGCCTTGGTGCCCCTTACCTGATATTTTTGAGCCTGATGAGGTGATCTTTTATCCAAATGTCTGACTCAGGTACACATGTCATCCACCCCTCGGTCTCCCCCTCCCCCACCAATTACATCTGGGAGTGTCTTGCTCAGGCTCATTTCCAGACTCAGAGATCTCTCTTCTCTCTTGTTCGAATCAAGTGGTAGATGGCATTTATGTATATAGGCTTCCTCATCAATGAGTCGTTGACAGACTAAGCAGCCTGTTGGGTGGAATGATCAATGGTGGGAGGAAGGACACTAACATATGCAAGGAGAGCCATTCCAAGTAGGAAAAATAATTATTTATGGACCTATGAAGGTAGTGGGTTGAGAAGTCACCAGTGACCCAGTGGCCAGTGTGCAACCTGGTTTTCTTTTGAAGCCTGTTGAGACAGCCAGCAAGGAAATAAGGCATTTCTTACTATCTCCTCCTTCGGGTGTCACCAACAGGTTTCCATGGCTAGACTTTGAGCCAGTGGCAGGACGTCAAAGATAGAAGGGCAGTATTTGTTGTTTATTCTCTGTGTTCCCTCTACACATAGTAGGCAATTCACAGTTACTCTCCAGCCTTCTGATTTCCTCCTGTTTTGTTTCCCTTGACCCGATGCGAAATTAGCTGAGTTTGTTCTCATTCTGTCACCTGGCTTACATGTCTTCAATTGATTTTCTATATGGTTGTAGCATTTGCGCTTGCAACAGTAACAAAGAATGCAAGGAAGGAAGGATAGAAAGAAAATGAAAGGAATAAAAACAAAGGTTTGGTCCAGGCACTTGGCCTCTCTGAGCCTCAGTTTCCCCATGTGTGAAATGTGATATTAATAGCTGCTTTGTAGGGCTGTTGTGAGGGCTTCAGGTGGTATTGCTGAAGTCTTAGCAGAGTGTTTATTATATCTTAGATCGCCACAACATTTTTATTATTGTCATTCTTATTACTGCACTCACACATCAGGGGCGGTTGGCTTCTTAGGTGACTGCATGAGGTTTGCCCTTGTATGATGTTTATTCATCGTTAATCCACGTCCTGGGAGATCCAGCTGCCATGATCAAAGCCCGAGGGAAGCTTTGTTATGTCTAAGGGCTGGATTAATTTTAGAGTATGGTGGTCTTTGCCCAAGGTGAGCTTCTCTGTTTGCATAAAGCATCCCCATTCTGTATCTTGGACCTGCCCTCGCTGCTCTTTCCTGCCTTCTCTGGATGGAGTGCTTTGCACACATGCGCTCATGATCCTCAGCACTCGAGGGGAAAACAGGCATCACTCCCAAATTCAGTTTAGGCTAGTAAAAAATTCATTCCAGGGGTGCCTGGGTGGCTCAGTTGGTTGAGCGTCCGACTTCAGCTCAGATCATGATCTCCCGGTTCGTGAGTTCGAGCCTCGTGTCGGGCTGTGTGCTGACACCTCAGAGCCAGGAGCCTACTTCGGATTCTGTGTCTCCCTCTCTGTCTCTCTGCACCCCCCTCTCCCCCCCGCTCATGCTCTGTCTCTCTCTCTAAAAAATAGCATTAAAAACAATACATTCCTTTTGTATTTATGAGCAGGTCTGGGTGTACAGCAGACTGCAAACAGAAGAAAAGCCCACGATGAAAAGGCAGACATGTACCTCTGCCTTCCAAATGGAGACCCCCATTCTTGGCTCTCACTGAAGCAGTTAGAGGAGACGTGGGTCTGAAAACAGTACAATCGTTTCTGGTTCTTAATTCTGCCCCTGCTAATCCACCCACACAGAGGGGTCTGTACTACTGGGAAATACCCGGATAAAATCTTCTTCTCATTACAATTACAAGGATACCCACGAATCGGGCAGTATGTTTCCTTTTTTCTGCAATGTGAAATTCTTCTGAGTTTCACCTGAGAACCAAAATGCTTGTCTCTTGAGACAATTATTTTTTGAGAAGGAAGATTAAGATAGCATCATTCTGTGGGGAATGTGGACAAGGTTGAGGATGCAATGAAAATGTTCTAAGCTCAACAAAAGATTGAAAGAATGAGAAGGCATGATGAGAACATTCTAGTGATCTGAGCTTCATTATTTTAAGCCTCTATTCAAAGTCCAAAGCGTTAATAGCTATGAGATATGATGAGAAAAGTTTGGCTAGGTCTGTGAATCACAGGTGGGGAAAAAATGCAAGAGAAAAGTAGACATTAATACTTTTCGAACACAATTTTTGGGGTCCTTTGGGAATGGGGTCCTAGTCCAGCCATGTGTGACAGGTTGTCCACGTGGAATTATTTCTGAGTTATCATTAAGTTCATCTGTACCTCCTCTTTACCCCCTTCACTGGGCATCCTTTTCCATCTATTCTTCAGTTTTTTCAAATTATTTCCACTTTTTAAGCTGTTCTCGCTTGACCTTGTCTTTCATTTTCTAAACTTTTGCTAGCCGTCCTAGTCTGGCAGTCTGGCTGAAAATTTGGTAAGGGACCACTTTTGACTTGGCTCCTAGATTCCCCCCAAGCCTAGTTGGCTGACCAGACTGGGCATGTTTTGGGCGCCTTGGTGCCCCACCATCCTTTCTGGCCTGGGCGCAGAGAGCTGAGACAGGTGCATTTGGCGAACTGTGAAGCACAGGTTCGTGTTGTGGTGGGGTGAATGAGTATTCAGGAAGACTGTTGATGGGTAGATTCGTTGAGAAGGGAGATGTATTTTAATGGAGAAGGAAAATTTGTTAGGTTGTATAGTAGATGTTTTGAATGTATTTGGGTGGAAGTTTATAAAGGAAATGGCAAAATTCTGTGTATGTTTGGGGGGATATTCTATACTTATTTTCTTGGCAGAGATGTAGCGTATTCACTAATTGAATTAGGCAAAAACTTTTCTTCGTTGACAAGAAGACCATGTCTCAAGTCTGTGAGATGAAGGCGTGACCAGGAGATTTCGGTTTTAACATTTGTTCTTGCCACCACAAGTCGGGAGTGACACTAGGGGGGAATTTGTGGACAGGTGAGTGAATAAAACTACATGGGGAAGGGAGAGGGATAGGAGATAGGTAAGAGACCGGGCTCAGTATTCAAGAAGGTCTTGGTCATGACATAGTCTTGTCATTTTCTCCATTGGTGTGGTAGTGACAGATTGTTTACATTTTGCTCTTACCTTGCCTGTTACCATTATCACACGAAAGAAACCACGTCTGGAATAAATCCTAAGCATAGCTTTTCAGAGTGGGTGTGAGTTCACGGTGATCGTGAAAGCCTGCTGCCTTGAATTCTTTCCAATTGTGGGGAGTTAGAAGGTAGCACGTTCATGTGTGTGCTTTCCTTGGTCATGATGGTGTTGCCATGCACACATTTGTCTGCCACCGCCTTAACTCCTGGACAGCAGTGGTGAAAGCGATGCTGGGCAACTGGGGAAGGTACTGCCAGCTGGGAAGGGGCCTAGTTGGGCTTCGTAGGGGAAGAACGTATCTTTCACAGCTGCAGCATTTGGCTTCCTATCTGGAGGGGGCACAGATGTGAAAAGCCATTATAAACGCCCATGGACAGACCCTCCAGCCTTTTTGTTCTTTGAAACTGTAGTCTCTATCAATGCAATGTATTACACTCATAGAGTGACTGCTTAGGTCAGGGTTATCAATTTTCATCCCTCTTCTGTTCTCATCTGAATCTTGGCACTGTGAATTGGGAAGGTGGAAAGGCCCTTACGCAGCACCTGCTTCCATACCTGGTTACTGTGTGGATGAGGAATATGCAGGGACAAGAGAAGAAACTTACTTCGGATTGTGCAGCAAGTCCGGGATAAAAGCAAAGCTAGACCCTCCCTGTTGGTGCTTAATGTCATACCTTCTTGCCATTATTTAAGTGAGTTTAGACCACTAATTTTCTAAAATCACAGAACAGAGGATTTTTAATTCTAGGTCATTATCTTTTAGGAATTAAAAATAAAAATTGAAAGTTACTATGTATATCCGACCTGTTCATGAATAATTATTAATTAATGAACAGTTTTGTTAAGGACATTGTGTAGAGTCTGTGAAGCTGGAGCTTAAACCAGCCCTGCATGCCAGGAGTTGAATTCTAGGAGGCGGGGAACTTACTTGTGAAAGAACTCTATGATGAGGAGGACAGGATAAATGACTTAAAAACTATGGAAGTTTGGGACCCAGATGGAGCTTTGTCAGTGAAGGGGTTAGAAGATAAAGTGATGAAAGGCTTTGTGGAAGAGTTGGGCCTGGAAGGATTTCGTTGAAAAGAGATGGGAGGTAGGTAGGCAGACAACCAAACAAAAAAATTGCATGGAACAACAGACTAGGATTAATCCATCTGTCTATCCATCCATCCCAGCAATCGTCCGTCCTTCCTTCCTTCCTTCCTTCCTTCCTTCCTTCCTTCCTTCCTTCCTTCCAGCCATCCATCCTTCCATCCTTCCATCCTTCCATCCATTAAATTGCTGGTTATTTTAAGTTTCACCATTGCATTGAATGTGGCAACAGACAATTTTAGTAGAAACAGAAAAGAAATTAGGCAGAATCTTTGTAGGGTTTAGAATATCAGGCTAAGGAGTTTGAAATTTTTATGCTAGGAAATGCAGAACCATTATAGGACTTCTAAGTGGTATGCCTGAGGGATTCCTCCAGGACCGTAGTTGGTAAATGCTGTAAACGTGGCTCTATGGAGGAGGCTGCAGTAAGAGACCATTAAGTCTGGATAAACTGGGATCTATGGAGACAGACAACTGATTGGATGGTGAGGCCAAAGTAGAGGGGGCTGGAGAAGGCGACTCGCAAGTTTTGAGTCTGTGTTACTGGTCTAGGTGTGTGTCCATGCTGAGAAAATGATGTGTAGAGTTTTGAATTTAAAAACGGATGGATTTAAAATAAAATTAGGGGCGCCTGATGGCTCAGTCGGTTAAGTGTCTGATTTCGGCTCAGGTCATGATCTCGTGGTCCATGAGTTTGAGCCCCTGGTCAGGCTCGGTGCTATCAGCTATCAGTCTCTGTCCTTGTCTCTGTCTCTCTCAGAAATAAATAAACGTTAAAAAAAATAAAATTAACATAAAATTTGAAAATAAAATAGATGGGTTCTTACTAATGGGAACAACAATTTTGCTTTTTAATACAGGTGGTTTATTGCAAAATTTCATTAAACAGCAGCTCTTGTAACTGTTGTCAGGTATGACAATGCCATAGTTCACGTCTCCTGTGTCTGTGACAGGTACCACTTTTGGTCACAGCACTCTTCTTCTGAGTGTGGTGGTAGCCTCTGAATCCTTCTCCTTTTATTTTTATTTTACTTTATTTTTAATTTTTTTGCAACATTTGTTCATTTTTGAGAGATCGAGACAGAGCGTGAGTGGGGGAGGAGCAGAGAGAGAGAGAGAGACACAGAATCTGAAGCGGGCCCCACCCTCTAGGCTCTGTGCTCTTAGCCTAGAGCCTGGTGTGGGGCTTGAACTCACAAGAGAAGAGGTCATGACCTGAGCCAAAGTCAGACACTTAACAGACTGAGACACCCGGGCACCCCTATCACTTAACTATTTTGTGAGCATTTTCCTGTGTCATTAAATGTTCTTAAAACATGATGCTCTTAAATACCCACATGAGCTTGTTCTATCCCACAGGAAAAACCATGATTTATTTATTTCTTCAGGTTAGATATTTACCTTATTTTCCCATTTTTAATCATCATGCTTTGATGGCCATTCTTCTATGTAAGTTATTCCATATTTGACTACTTCCATGGGATGGGATCTTAGAAATTATTTGCTTATAGGGTATACATTTAAAATATTTTTCCAATATTAATTAATTAATTAATGGGGGGGGGTGATGAAAATGTCCAAAAACTGAGTGTGATAATATTTGGAAAACTCTGTGAATGTACTAAAAAAACAATGAATTGTATACTTTGTGTGGGAAAATTGCATGGTATATGAATTCTCTCTCAGTAAAGAGGTAATTTTATTGAGGGGGGAACTCTCAGAGCAGTGGTTTCCAAAATGATGGATGGTGTAGCCTCCTGAAATGTTATTATGGATACATGGCAGAGTCTCTATTCTTCTTTCCAAAGTGAATCAGTGGTGATTGTAAATGATCATCTTACCAGAACATCATAGTGTCGCATTCATATAACTGGTGTGAGAGTATCTTACATACGTTACCAGCAGTTCTCACGGTGTTGGTTCATTTGTTCGTTGATCTGTTCATTCAGCTGTCGACCACGTCTTCCTCAGACGTCTTCAGTGTCAACAATATGCCGGTGCCCTGCTGGGTGCTGGAGATAGGGAGTCGTGGAAGCACACGGGAAGGGTACCTGAATTAGTTCTCTCTGCTGTATGACAGATGACCCCAAAAGTTACCCTCAAAGTCACCATTTACTGTCTCCCAGAGTTTCTCTGGGTCAGGAATTGGGATGTGGCTTTTCTAAGTGGTTGTGGTACAGGTTCTCTCATGAGGTTGCCATCAAGCTGGCATCTGAAGATTTGACTGGGACTGGAGGACCACCTCCCAGATGGTGCACCCACAGGCTTTTGGCTGGAGGCCACAGGGACCTCTGTTACAGAGTCCTTACAACATGGCAGCTGGATTCTTCCAGAGCATGTGATCCAAGGGTGAGAGAGCCAGGTAGAAGCCACGGTACTATTTATGCCCCGTCTCAAAAGTCGCTCATTTTCACTTCTGCCACATTCACTTCGTTAGAAGTAGATCACCTTGGGGCACCTGGGTGGCTCCCTCTGTTGAGTGTCTGACTCTTGATTTCGGCTCAGGTCATGAGCTTACAGTTTGTGAGATCGAGCCCCGCTTTGGGCTCTGAGCTGGCAGGGTGGATCCTGCTTGGCATTTTCTCTCTCTGCCCCTTCGCCAAGCTTGCTCTCTCAAATAAAATAAACTCTCAAAAAACTCTCTCAAAATAAATAAACTTAAAAAAAGTGGAGCACTCCATCCAGTCGACACTGAAGAGAGGGGAATTGGGTCTACCTCTTGAAGGGAGGATTGTCAAAGAATTAGTTGGCCCATTGGAACAACACCACCATCGTATGTCATGCAGGTGGTCAGTGGGATGAGGAGTCCGAAAAAACATGGTGGAAGAGGTGGGTTTTGACTTGAATTTGGAAGCATTGCCAGGAGAGAGAAGAGAAGCAGAAAAGGGCCTTGCAGTCTTACAGCATCCTGTGGTCAAAGGCCTCAGACCGAAGGAGGAAAAGCACATCCCTGCCGGTGATGCTTGGGTTTCGGTCCCCTTCACTGAAGGGAGGAGTGCAGGAGGAGGAGGAGGAAGTGAGGAGAGGAGTGAGCAAGTGTGGGTCCTGCTGAGCTGGAGGCACATGTGGAGAAACCACATGGAGCAGTGGGGTCTGAGGCTTGATGAAAGGGTGTGGAGGAGGCTGCAAGCTGTGTCCCCTGTTCCCCATGTCCCGTCCCCAGGGTCCCGGGAGAGGATTTTGTCTTCGGAAGGGGAAGTCAGGCCCTTTTAAGACGGACTGTGCATCCCCTCCTCTGGTGATGTGAGGAGCTCTGCCCTCTTACTTACTCTGGTGAGGGGTCCCTTCTGCCCCAGCCAGCAAGGGCAAGTCAGGCTGGGGACCGGGGGGCGTTGTCTGATTTGTCCGGGTGGTCTGTGACCTGAGGATTTTCATGTGTTTGCCATGGGCTGTGACAGAACAGAGGCTGGAGGCTTGTCACGACGTCTCGGCTTTTCCTCTAACCCACACTCTTAAGGCAGGTAAAAATGCACTTAAATGCACATGCCTGCCAGGTTGCCCTTCTGAACCTGGGAATCTTGTCGAGACACATGAATGATTCTATTAGGAATATGCATTGACTAAGGGTAAAGGGAGAGATTATCTTCATTCCAGACTTTTTTTTCCCTTTTACCTTAAAAAAAAAAAAAATAGATGATTTTCTTCCAGCATTTTTTCATGCAGGAAAATACCATTCTGAACAACAATGATGTAAGATTATTTGATTTTTTTTTTAAATATGGTACACATTTTTAGGGTTCTGATTTTTGCATTAATAAAATTATATTCTATGTTTCCAGCCATGTTCTTCTGATTAGCTTCAACTTGTATCAAGGTTTTATTCCTCCTTGGAGCTAAGACTAAGCTTATTTTAATGGTTGTATCCCATGGTAAGCGAGGTGATGGCAAATCACTTAATTTTGTGTGCGTACTGCTCTGATTACTGAAACGCTGTTTTTGATAAGAACCGAGGAGATAAGCAAGATAGAAATAACATTTGAGTAATTCTGTGCCCTTCTGTCTCTGGATCTGGAAATAAATGCACTTGAATTTATACATTCTTGGTCCTTTAGGAACCATAAAAACATACCCTTACATATATATGAAATGGCAAGAAACTGCATATTTATTAAGAATCATGACCCTTAGGACTAGACAAGTCAAATTAAATCTCATAAAAATTTGTTATGGAAAATGAATACACGGCACTATTTTTTCTTTTAGGGTCTACTTATTAACTTTGTCATGTTTAATATGTTGCAGTTGCAAACAAAGGCATAAATGTATGGTTCATTCCTAATTAATTTATGTAATTGGGTTTTATAAATTTAGGTGGTTAGGAAGCTGTGTGTAACACACCCCATTTGCTGCATGCCGTAGCCAATAAAGGCGTAATAGAAAGAAATATAGTTTGAAGCTCACTTCAGTGGTAAATATAGATTAGTTGTAAATGATATCTTTGTAATGTTTATTTTAAATTTTGCAATGCTGCAGATTTTCTGAACATACCAATTAATGTTCTTATTTGAACTAATGACTAGTTAATTACTATAAATTCTAAGTGCTCTATCTCTGACAATTAAAAAGTCTCTTACAGCTTTTGTATTGTTCGCTCTGAATTAGATCAGCAGTCCAGTATCGAGGAAAGCAGAGTAAGAATGGAAGGTGGGTGTTTAAAATGTGGGTCGTTTTGTCAGTTCCTGTTTTGAATGCTTGCTCTTTTGTGTCTGTACACACGCAGGCACACACACACATCCATATTTGTGTGTAATTTCTATTTCTTGCTACACAAGCAGTGAATGAGTTGAAAAATCTGAAATGTATTTTGAATTTTTTAAGTAGGTTATAAATTATACCATGAAAATCAGATACACCAGGATAAAACCAGTAAATTTAAAATAAGTTATTTGTCACTGTGACATGACTATGATGTTACCCGGCTTGGCAACGAACCTTCTCCCGTAGCCTCAAAGAGACCAACCAGAATGGTTTGATCAGGGGTTTCAGCTGGCCTCCCCTGATACTTCCTTCACTTACCGAGGGAAGACCCTGTTCTTTCCTCAACCAGCCCCAAAAGACTGAGAAATCCAAGTCAGCGCTGCTTGGCTCCCATCCAAGGCATTAAATGTTGTCCCGTCTGTTTTTGTGAACATGTTTAAACAGAAGAAACTGTGTCTGGTCCACAGTGAAACAGCTACCTCTTTGACCAACAGCAAGCCCGTGGAGCCGTTTGAACACTGTGTCGTGTACCTTTGAGAAATCACCGGAATCACAGCATTCTTTGTAAACAGAATACCTTCCATCCAGGGAGAGAGTATGTGTTGCAGGGTCAATTGGGAGCCCCTTTTGTACATTCTGTTTCGTGCCTTACAGGTTAAAGGAGAATGTTTGATTTGCTTATGAAAGTATGGGCTCGGTGAGATTAAAAGACACCTTGAATAATCGTGTGTAAATATAAATACTGTGTGTGGAATAAGTGTTACGGATCACACTTATGATGAAATATGTATGTCTTTCCAAGGGTAAGACCTTCATAATTCATTTATAAGTTACATTCCTTATCTTACATGTAAGTAACAGAATAGTAAATTTTCTTTGTTCTTTCTGAAGAATTGTCACACAGGGAAGAAAAAAAAAAAAAGAAGGATAAACTTTTCTCAAACAGCAGAATGCCATTCAGGGATAACTGGGAAAAAGTATCAGGGAAAAGCCGAAAAAAGAAAAAAAAAGGTAGGTTCTGGTGATATTGGAAAAATGACGTGTGAGTAGAAGCAGTAGATGGGGGCTTCATCTATTCTGTCATGTTATGACAGAAATCATTACACGTGTGATAGGTTTATTTATAAAGACTTGCTTCAATATTCAAAGTCCATCTCTTCTAGCATTCCTCATGTCGAGCCAGGCTGTGGATCAAGATGAAAGAAAAATTAAATTGTATATTGAAAGAGCCGTTAATTGAGCTGCGCTGTATTTAACGGGGAAGCATCCGCTTCAAGCAGTCGATACCGCTGAGGATTTGTGATGTACTGCATCATGAGACCGGCCGTTGGCTTTGGAGAATGCAAACAGGGCTAAGGACAAAGCCCCGCCAACTTCGGCTTTTACGCCCCCCCCCCCCCCCCGCCCCGTCTCTTCGGAGGGCAAGTGTCAACGTTTCCACGGAGGAAATCCCACTCGCATGCGGTCATAACGGCCCTCAGTGCTGCAGCTTCTTGCCGGACGACTCATGACATGCCACTGAGTCACCAAAACCTATTTCCCAAAGGAATCGTTCGGGGGCTTGTTTAAAGGCCTTCTATGAGACTGGATTTTCTCCCTCTTTCTTAATCAATGTAAATTCAATTGCATTTCGGAGGGTGGCCACATAGTATTTCATCATCTCTAATATCCATTTAAAAATGTTAGGTCTACCCAGTTATAATTCTCAAAAGTGGCCTCTCAGTGGCTTAATATGTTATCTCCATTCTCTGAGGCAGTGTTAATTTCCTTTTGTAGTTAATCTATCCTACTACCAAATTTAGTATATTTATAGTTAAAGATTCTGTTAAGAGCTAAGTGATTTAAGTACATCTGGGATAAAGTGGCCTTGGCTTTAACTATGGAACAAATTTTCTTTATTTCATTCTCTTCACTGATAAATCCATAGTAACTGGAGGCATTTCTAGAATTGTGGGCAATTTGAGCCTCTAAAGTTTGATTAAAGATACTTCAGATATTCCTACTGAGAGGCTAGAGAGCTACAGGCCATTTATTCTTGGTTCTGATTCTGGCCCTGGCCCAGCTCTGTGGCACAGGATGGGTCACCCCCGGCTCAGTCCTAGTGCTGCTCAGCTCCTGTGAGTCTGGGGTGGGCATTACTTCCCAGGAAGGTGATGATGGAGCCAGCTGGGTCTTCTCGTGGCCATTGCATAGGGCTCACTCATCAGAAAGAGTCCAGAGACATGGCTTTGAAGGGCGTTTTCGATGCATTCACTCCTTCAGTCTTTCATTCGCTCATCAAACCTGTATTGTGGGCCTCCTGTGTACCGAGCATTATTTTGTTAGGGTTTTTGGGGAAGGCTTCATTGGTGAGGTGACATTTGGGCAGAGAGGGACATGCATGGAGTGCAGGAGAGAGCCCTGCCGACAGGAGATCCCATGTGTGAACTGCTTAATAAAGTACCTGCATCTGGAAGCTCCCGTGGAGGTTGGCAGTCACTGCTGCCGCTGCTGGTGCGTTGTCAGGGGCTACTTTAGGAAGCACAAAGCGTGGCACCTTGGAAAATTAGACAAAAATAGGCAGCTACACTGTGCGCCTACAGTTAATGCATCAGTTCTGTTCCCGACTATGATGGGCCGAGTGTTTGTGTCCCCTCTGGATTCATACATAAGCTGAAGCCTGATGTCCAGAGTGATGATACTGGGAGTTGGAGGGGCGGGGGCTTTGGGAGGTGATTATGGTTAGACGAGGTCATGAGAGGGAGTCCCTGGTGATGTGAATAGTGCCCTTGGAGGCAGAGGAAGAGAGAGGTCTCTGTCTGCGGGCGTGCACCGAAGAAAGGCATGCGAGCACACAGTGCAGTAGTTGTCTGCAAGCTTAGAAGAGAGTTCTCCCCAGGAATGAATCACCTTGACCTTGGACTCCAGCCTCCAGAACCTTGAGAAACACGTGTGTGGAAAAGAGGTTCCAGAAGGAGGGGTTCAAGGTGAGTGTGGGTAACACGGAACAGCTGATTGGGAAACTGGAGCAAGGCGTTTCAGTATGGGTATGATTGACGAGGATCTTCCTGGAATGAAGAATAATGCCCCAAAAATGACCACCCCCCCCAATAAATAAATAAAAGGCATGAGGGATGGAAGTTTGGTGGAGTGGGTGGAGGAACCTGTTTCAAATCCAGGCTCTGCCCTGTAACCCCTCTGAGCTTTAGTTTGCTGTGGACGTTAGAGATAATGCATATTAGGTGTCTAGCCTGTGATCGTGGTCACTCTATTTTATTTGATCAGATTCCCTTATTTTTGGGGATTTGGAAAGGGTGTGTGAGAGCAGCTAGCAGGTAAGCATCCTGCTTGGGATCCAGGGCTGTGAACTGCCCTTCCCAGTCAGGCACTCAGCAGAGAAACCCACCTCGTTCCAGAGAGCAGCGTCTGGCCTGAGCAACAATGTGGCTGAGGACATTCGACTGCCTGCTTCTTAGGCCACCAGCTGTTGCTGCAGAATGAAGAAGGCTCCCTAGATGGAGCAGGAACAGAAGATGCTTCTCTGAGGGTGGAGGTTGATCATTCTAGGTTGGCGGGACACCCTCAAGGGAAACGATTGCTGAGGCGTTCCGAGAGGACTCGGGCCCCGGGAGTCATGGCGATTTGCCAGGGGATCCGGGATGAGCGACCCTTTCTTTGACCACATGTGTGGCTCATGTTGGGTTCTAGAAAACCTTGGAAGGACTAATAGCCTGGTTGTGCCAGGATTTGTGTTTTGGAACTGAAATGTGGGTGACTCCACCTGTAACCTTTTCAAGACAGGGTGGGGAGGAAAGCAAGGTCTGTTATCTTGCTCTGTGAATCCAGGTTATGTCCAAGGGGAAGGGTGTGCTGCCTAGAGAGGGAGGAGCCAAAAAGGAGGTGGGGCTTGGGATGAACATCACAACCTGGGCGGCCTGCCCAGCCCACCCTTGATAGCTCATGAGTCGTGCCATACTGCTGGGAGGCGAAAGGGAAGCCAAAACTTTGTGACAAGGAGGTAGAACATGAAGACCGGACTTGAACTGGTTGTAATGGCTTGTACCAGTAAGGATGCATTAGGTTGTGATGCAGTAACAAACATCCCCAGATCTCTGTGACTCTGTAAAGGCAGTGAGTTTATTTCCCACTCACAAGAAAAGGGAAGGGTGGGTGGAGTTCTGCTCATTAAAGTCACTGACCTCAGCCCCGTCTCCTACCCATGACTCTGTCATTTGCAGTACAGAAAAGGGGACACGGCAGATCAGTGCCTGCCCTTGAAAGCTTCTGCCCAGGAGTATTACTTACCTCTCCCCGCCCCCACCCCCCCCCCCCCCCCCCAGCCCCCTGCACAGATCATTAGCCAAAACAAGTCCACAGCCATGTCCAACTTTGGATGGGCAGGGAAGTGCAAGCCTACTGTGTACCCCAAAGAAGTGAAGAACCAGGGCAGCTGTGAGCAGTTTTATTAACTGCCACAGTGGCAGTGGAAATGGCATCTATTTTTAATGTGGGTTGGAAAATAATTGGTCAGATATTGCAGGATTTTTTTTTTTTTTTTTTGTAGAGGGTGGAAAAGCGCTTACAGATTTAAAAGACCTGGCAGAGCACCTATGTTTTAAACAGAAGGAAAAGCTGACATCGGGGACCAGCGACACAGAGATTTCACTTCTGTGCCATGACAAATACCAGGGAGATGTAATTGCAAAATGAAGCTGCAAGTGTCTTACCCAGGGAACTGGGTAACAACCTGCTTGGCTTCATAAAGAAGGAATAATATCCAATTAGACTAAGTGTATTCGGTGCCTGAGTGACAAGCTCCGGAGACCTCAGGGCCTCTGGGGCCCCCAGGGCGGTTTCAGGAGGCTGTCTGAGACCTGTCCGGGGTGTGAGGGGACGGCCCCGCCACACAGCAGGAGCTGATCAACATGTCACGCTCTGCTGTGCGCCTCCCGGTAGGGCTGCCTCGGCTCTGCTTCCACCGGAAGGAGGTCCCGCCTAAATTCTGGGGCACCAGCACCTTGTCTCCCGGCCACCTGTGCTCTGACTGTACTGCTGGGCTCATGGCCAGTGCCATGTTGGTCCCACATCTCAGAATGACTTCCCGGGCCCTCAGGCCTCGGGATCCGTGTCCCCGCCGCAGGCCCATCCCGCACGGTCACTGCTGTCCCTCTTCCCGGAAGTATCAGTACTTTCCAGGTCAGACTGAAGGGTCCAAGTGTGAGTCCCTCCGGTTCCTGTCTGCGTGACCTCTGAGCAAGTGCCGAACCCCTCTGAACTCCCCTTTTCTCCCCTGTAAAACGTGGTTTCCAACCGTTCGCTCCAGTTAGGGTTTGTGCGAGGGTTGGATGACCAGCTGTATACGTCACCAAGCACAGGGCCTGGCCCTCAGCATTGCTGCCTTGAGCGTATCCCCTCTGTCCAAGGCTGACCCGCCCTCCAGCCTTTCTGGTCCTCTGCCCCCTGGGAGGGCACCTTCCTTTGAGTAATGGTGTGTCTGCCAATCGTGCCAGGTGACCATACTGCCAGATCTTTCCTTCCCTAACGTTAGTGTCTCAAGTCCCTGCTGGGGTGCGAGGCTACGTCTTGATTCCCGTGTAACCCTGATACCTCGCTGCTCTCTCTGCAGGTTGACCCCTAGTTGCTTTCACAGTTTCATTTTATGTCTTTGTTAATGAGTTGCCTTGTCTCTGTGAAAACAGGTTGAATGTCAACAGTCCATGGATAAATACTCTTTTCTGTTTAGTTTAAACGTTCGGAGCTAGACCGGAACCCCGGGCCTTGGCTTCGTGTATTTTAGTTCCATTGGTGTGACGGTGTTTGGTACTTAATTATATGCAAACGGCGTTAGACCTGGATGAGAGCAGGGTTCACTTAAGTGGATTGTCCTTGCTATTTAACCCAATGTGGGAGTAAAATCCACCAGCTTGAGTCAATGAAAGGTTCGGTATTAGATGCAGGGTATCGTAGGGGAAGATCATGAGCCGGGGAAGGGAGACCGCATTGTATTTCTGTCTTTGCCACATAGCCCTGCTCTTTGGCAAATCACTCAGGTCCCACGGTTCGGTTTCTTCCTCGTTTCAAACACTGTGTGTCAGGTGCTGCGTTGAGCAAGGTATGCATAGTGTCCTATTTAAAACCCTAATGATGGTCCTTTAGATGTTGGGACTGTTACTATTTTCATTTTACAACAGAGCAAACTGGGACTCAGGTTAACTGGCTCCAGACAAGACAGCTAGTAAGAGGCACCACAGAGACAGGAGCATGTCGCTGGCCATTGCCCTCATCCAGGAGGCACACTGCCTGTTTTGGCAGGTGACCCATATGGGCCCTTCCATCCCAGTAAATTTCCGCTTCTGGTCAGTTAAATACGAACAGCCGAAAGGCAGAAATCATCAGGAAACAATGATAAAAGTAATGTTTGTAATAAATATAAAATTTATTTTTTGTCTTTGTGGCCCCCTAAAGTCTGGCTTAATTATTTTAAAGCAGATCAACACTTTGCTTGGCCATTTGCAAATCAGCCAGCCAGGGGGTGGACTGAAGGGAGTGAATGGATGCCTGCAGTATCCAGGTGTGTTAGGTACCTGTTGCCACTGTCCCAAATGTAGTGGCCCCCGTGTTGTAGTGGCCAAACAACATGTGCTTGTTATGGCACAGTTCCGTAGGAAAGCAGGCTGATGCAGGTGTCAGTGTTCATTCCTGGAGGCTCCAAGGGGCGTCTTGTTCCCTGCCTCCCTGTCTTTGTGGCCGCCACACTCCTTGGCTACGGCCCCGTCCTCACAGCCAGCAACTCTGCATCTCTCTGAGCTTTTCTTTTGCAGCACATCTTCCTCTGATTGTCTTCTCCCGCCTCCTCTGAGGACACTTGTCTTGTACCTTTGAGGACACTTGTCATTACCTTGGGACCACGTGGATAACCCAGGGCACACTGTTTTAAGTTCAGCTGCTTGGCAATCTTCTTCCACCTGCAGCCCGATTTCCTCTTTGCCACGTAACCCAATGTGTTGTTCACAGGTTCCGGGGCCTGGGACCTGGACAGGTTTGAGAAAGGGAGGGGCATCGTACTGTCTCCTACACAGTGTTAGCGCGTGGCCCTACATACACAGTAAGAGAATCCAGCGCTCCCTTCCTGTTTCTTTCTAACTTCCTGCCCTGCCTTTCAGGATGTATGGAGTGGTTTAGATAGACCCCAAAGTGAGGGTAATTGGTTGATCCTGCTTTCTGGTTGGTAGAACTACAGACACAACGATGGTGGGAACAAAAAGGCTGAACATATAAGAAGACCATACAGGCAAGGAGGAAGTAGCCTTCGTGTGAGCAGTGGAAAGCCAAGGGTCCCAAATAATTGCATGGGCTAATGTACTAGCAAAGATAGAACACTGCTGTTTGTAAATCCACACTGTGACCAGCACGAGCCCCCTGATGAGAACAGAGCCTGAACCAGACTATTCCACCGGGCTCTGAGCTTCTGACCTCAATAGGCACCAAAAAGCTTACTAAAGGCTCAGAAGAGAAATGTCTTATTGAAAGTTACTATGTGCCAGGTGTCACCTGTTTGTAACATTCACCAGAAGATTCATCCATTCACTTGGCAAAGTTATTTCACCTACCGGGGAAGGGCGTTTAATATATAGGGGTACAGGGATAAATAATTCTGTATGCTGTGGAGGCCGTGGAGACTCACCTTCTGCAGAGGTCAGGTTCCGAAGTCAGCATCTAAGCTGGAGAGAGAGTGCAGTCAAATGACCCCCAAAGATCCTTCCAGATTGCACGTCCTTGGCAACGCAGAGCCAGTTTGGAAACTCGTAGGCCAGTTTCTTGGATTTCAGCAGCAGCCTACTCTTCCCTGGAAAGCAGAGGCCCACTCCCATCCTACCGTCTCGATTTTGGGCGGGCTCTGCCCCCCGTTGTCTTTCCCACTTTCCTCAGTGCCCTTGCCGTTCAGAGGCGGCTTGTCGGTAGGTGTGTGATTGGACTGTATGGGGTAGGAAGCAATCTTGTCTCAAATTCTGTGGTCAAACAATATGAAGACCTACTCTCCTTCCTCCAACGAAAACAAAATGTAATGATAAAGTTGCTACATTTATGACTGTCACAGTGAGGTTTTAATGTTTTCTCTAGATTTTTGATGTCGAGAGGCGTTACTTCACGGGGACGGCCCTTCCTGGCTCAGAACTTCTTTAGCCTATGTGCCATGCCGTGTATAAGTGCATCTGAGTTTATGTGCTATCGATAGAGACAGTGATTTTTATTCATTAGAGTTTTTGAGTCTAATTGTTTTTAAACTGCCACTTTTGTTTGTTAAAGATACAGATGTCTGGCCAGAGAGGAAAGCCAGGTGAATTTATTGTTACAATTAGACGCTTCACAATTTGAAAACTTATCACTTAAATTGGTGAAGTGTCACTTTTATGCAACTTGATGTTTAGAAATCCTCGGAGCCCAGGATGAAGCTCGCATGCAATTTAACAAGATCTCGGTGAGATGAAGGAAGTCTCACTAGAGGAGACATTGAGACAAACTGGATGGAATTTTCCGCCTCCCTCCTCCATGGTCGAATAGGTGAAGGGAGACAGACCACAAATTGATTTTTGTGTAACTTTTAAATTAAGTGGAGCAGAGTTAAAAAAAAAAAAAAAGAAGTTGCTGGATTTGAAGTTGCCCTATGTTTGATTGCTGCATGGAAGTTAGTTAATATGTTAATACGAATCCAGATGAGCGCTGCGTGTTTCACTCTTCATGTTAATTTTGTGGTGCCTGCTAGTCTCCGGGCAACCGAGAACAAGTCATAGGTTATATGTTTTCTTATTTACGGGCATTAAGCAATATCTTTAAAATGTAAAATAAAGCCGACCAAATGCACAGCCCGATAACAACAACAAATCTAATCTAAAGTGACACGGGGGGACTCTCCGAGATGGTTTTCTCTTTAATGTAACATGACTTTAAATTGACGCATCCCCACAGTGATTGAAAAATTCTCAGAGCTTGTCTCCTATGATTACATTTCTGATCTGTACAACTTAATTTCTTAACTCGGTGAGCCTCAGTTTCACGAGCGAACAGTTTTCTCTTGCTTTCTCTCTTGCTTTCTTTACTTGGCAAGAGAATGTATATGGCAACCAGGCAGACGGAGCTCTGTCACCTTGGGAGTCGGTGGGAAATCCTACTATGTCAAAGGCGCAAGAATGCGCCGTAGATGATGCGCCTCCACATCTCTGGCTCTTCTTTTCCTTCTTTCTCTCCCCTCCCCTCCCCTTCCTTTCTCTTCTCTTCTCTCAACTGTGGCAGTGGCTGCACAGCACTATGAATACGCTAAAACCCACAGAGCTGTACCTTTTAAATGGATGGATTATATTGCATATGAACTATATCAATAAAGCGGTAATAAATATTAAAAAAATTTTTTTTTTCAACGTTTATTTTATTTTTGGGACAGAGAGAGACAAAGCATGAACGGGGGAGGGACAGAGAGAGAGAGGGAGACACAGAATCGGAAACAGGTTCCAGGCTCTGAGCCATCAGCCCAGAGCCTGACGCGGGGCTCGAACTCACGGACCGCGAGATCGTGACCTGGCTGAAGTCGGACGCTTAACCGACTGCGCCACCCAGGCGCCCCTAAAAAATTTTTTTAATGTTTAATCTTAGAGACACAGAGAAAGAGAGAGACTGAGAGAGAGCCCGAGTGAGCAAGCAGGGGAGGGACAGAGAGACAGGGAGACACAGAATCCGGAGCAGGTTCCAGGCCCTGAGCTGTTAGCACAGAGCCTGACACGGGGCTTGAACTCATGAACCCGGAGATCATGACCTGGGCCCAAGTTGGACACTTCACTGACTGAGCCACCCAGGCACCCCATTCACACAGTAATATATTTTTTAAAATGTCTCAGGAGTCATCGTCAGCATAATTACTTCATAAATTGCGTTTTGATAAATTCAGAATTAATTTGCAATGGGTTATCGTTCTAAGGTAATGCCCGGTGATTGCTAATGCTTGTTACCCAGGGCGCTCACTCAAATTCTTTATCCACTCAAATTTCTTTATCTGGTGTCTAGAATGTGTTCGAATTCTGTTTGATGTTTTCTTGAGTTTGGGGTTCCGTTTCTTGGGCCTCATATGTGATATGGGTGAATTTTCTGTGATTCAAAGGCTGTGGTTATATCACTGATGCTTCCATGTAGGCAAAATAACTGTATCAACTCGAATCGTCTTGATTGCATACGCGCAGGCATAGCGTTCTCACCTTCCTCCACACCTTTAGTCCCTAAGATGGCGTTGTTTATTCAGCTTGGGTAATTACTAAAGTGAAGAACAATTATCCAACAAGTGTTCCTTTCGGTCCTCACTGTATGACTGAAATGATTTTTTCTAAGTAATCCCCCAAAGCCTCTGAGCGTTCTTTTGTTTCCTCCACAGTCTCCAGTGGTATTTTGAGATTTTAAAGAGAAAATCAAAGATCTCTCCTCCATTTTATCATCTGTTTCTTTTTCTTTCTTTCCCTTCCTTCCTTCCTTCCTTCCTTCCACTCAGCTGTCTCACCTTGGGTACTTAATTTTTAACACAGCTATTGGTAATTGTAGATTTTTATTTGAAATATGCTTAATGTTTTCTTATGTAAGACAAGGAAGTTAAGGATAAGAAAACCATTTATACTTTGTTTGACACGAAAAGCAATTTGCAGATGGTGTGACTCAGACCAAGAAGAGTTAAAGGACCTTGTGAGCAATTTTGCGCTAGGATGTGATGATGAGGTACCCATGGTCACAGGATAAGGATTTTGTTCTTGGAGGGAGACATGCTCGCAATTTCTTCCCTTCACGTGGCCTTTGCTCCAGTAATTTCTTTTTTTTTTTTCTTTTTAAAGGTTTGAGAGACAGATGGAGAGCAGATAGAGAGGGAGAGGGAGAGAGGGCAAGAGAGAATTCCATGCAGGCTCTGCTCTCGAACCCACCAACCGTGAGCTCATGACCCGAGCTGAAATCAAGGGTCGGACGCTTAGCCGAGTGAGCCACCCCAGGCGGCCCTCCAATAATTTCTTTTTGGAAAAGTCAGGGTGCAAACTAACCAGCAAGAAGCTTGCATTTATTACTTGAAGCAAGAAACCTTTAATCAAAAATTTCAACCATTAGATCCGTACATGTTTAGCACCTATTTCTTTTTCTGTCTTCCAAGTGTACTGTGTATCTTTAAGTAGGTGAATCCTGGAGTAGGTTTTATTATATATCACACCACAAAGTTAAGCTTGGTTCATTTGGATTTTAAAAATCTCCAGAGCTTTGAGAATGACTTTGAAACACTCTTTACTGTCGGAGCTTAAAGAAAATAAATCTCGAGTGTCCTCTGTATTAATTCACCTGCTTGGAAAGTTAGAGATTAAAGGGTTTACTGGGGTTTTTATATTTTCTATAATTTCTGTTTGTATTGGAGTAGACTGTTCTTTGTAGGGAGTGGTTCAGCTTTCTAAAACAGAAAGAGTCCATTACTGAGAGAAGAAGAATAAGGAAAAAAGTACAGTATAAATACATAAAACTTGTAAGACTTTGCGTGTGCACACGTGTGTGTGTATTAGAGGTAAAGGAGTTAGTAAATTACTTTAATTAAGTGCACTTTGAAGAAGTGATCCCTGTTTCCATTAATGGTGAGCTTTGTGAGCAAGGACTCATGAGTTTTTCTTTGAAAAGAAAGGTTTTCATTTTCTTCAAGAAGGCATTTTTAGCAAAACGAGGGAAGCAAAAGAGAAGTAGATAAGGAAATGAATCACTGTGGGGAGGCAGGACCAGTGTGCTGTATAGCCTTTCTCCGATTCTGGTATCTAGAACCGAGGTTGCTAATTAATGACCCAAGAGCTAGCTCTGTTTGATGAAATGCAAGACGTAACACACACGCTGAGTTTGACTGATGCGTGATTATTACCATCCATTCATGTGCAATCCTGTATTGGGAAGATTTGTCATTTATTTTTGACACATTTCTCTCTGATTTCATACACTCATGCAAATAGGTCTCACCTTCCTCCAAAACCTTATTTCCAGAGTCGACTTTGTGTATTCAGTCTGGGTAATTTATTGGCCACTACTCATTTTCCTTAATACATAATCTCTTCCCCTAATGCTCTCCCTGTCTTGCAAACCAACAATATGGAGAACTAAGTCACAGTGCAGGAACTTAAAACTTGCTCTGAGAAAGGAAAGTCAAGGCCTCTCAGCCCCTAAAACACCCTGTGGAATTCATGTCAAATGCCTTCCCTTGGAGGTGGTGGATGGAGCCTGTTTGAAAAGCACCAGAAATCACCATGTGAACTGGGAGCAGTGGCGTTTTTCTGCTTGATCGCCAAGATGGCCCCCAGAAAAGAAGCTGGCCGACTCCCAGGGGGCAAAGTGGGGTGACGCTGGCTCACGAGAAGTTAAAGGGAGGCCACTTGCTGTTTTCCAAGTTCATTTCCAGCATGTGTGTCTCAGGGCCAAAAGCCCAGCTGTGCCTCGTTAGAAGCAAGAGTCTGGCTGTGGTACCACTTAAGTAAGTAAGAAGGAAAGAAAAGAAGGACGGAAGGAGGAAAGAAAGAAAGGAAAGAAAGACCGGAGGAAGACTAGTAAAGAGAAGAAAAGGAAAGAAAAGAAAAAAGAGAAGAGAAGGAAGAGAAAAGAAGGCCACCCAGCTAAATGGCAACGTAACGTGGGACGACCTGTGCCCGGAACCTTTCATGTCCCCTAATGAGTGTGCCATTTGCTAGCTGTGGGGAGAAAAACGACACGGTATGCAGCAGTCAACTTTTTCCTGAAGAAAGAAAGGGAAAAAAAAATATTTTTCTCAGCCAAGACATGGGTGACACCTGTTAACTTTAGGCACACGGTGCAAGTGTCAGCCCTGGAAAGCGACTCCCGGGGAGCAGCACTTTTTACAAAACATTTAATCAACTTGGTCGTATTTATAGCCCTGGCGAGGTTGGCCCATTGTTACAAGATGAAATTGTGATGTTCAGCAGTTTATACCTTGGGAGCTGGAAGCGTTTCTCCATGGTGAATTTGTAATATTAATTGGCCATGTCAGTTCATGACAAATGTAGTGACATCTATTTCAAGTATTTCAGTTTTATGGTGCTGAAAAAGTGACACACGCTTGAGATAAGTAATCTCACAAAAGATCTTCACGCTCTCTCCGAAGCGGTTCCAGAACACGCTCTCAGAGGAGACGCAAATCGGCTGTGGGTTCAGGGGGCCACCCCCTTCCTTTTGCTCCAGGCTGAGAAGGAGCCTGAGGAGGGAGGAGAGCAGTGCCCTCCCTGTCACACGTCGTTCAGGCTCATGCGACTTGGGTTGAGGCGCGGCCACGAACTCTCTTGGCAGGGCACTGGGCTCGAGATGGTCATTTACTTCATCTGCATGTCTGCTGCTCAGAGGCCATGCCCATTAGCAAAAGGAAAATAGTGCCATGCTCACTGTGTGCAATCTGCCCTCTTCCCTGTCCGGGGCATCTGGCAGCGTCTGGACATGTTCTGGTTGTCACATCTCAGGGGGGAATGAGTTGCTATTGGCATCTGGTGCGTTCAGGCCAGGCATGCTGCTTAACGCCTACAAGGCATGGGACAGGCCCCCGTGAAGTATTGTCCAGCCCCCCAAAGCCAATGGGGCCAAGGCTGAGAAACCCTGCAGTTGTGTGGAACATGCCTTTTTCTAGTTCTCAAGCTTGGCTGGGCCCCAGGAGATCCATGTGACCAAGGTGAGGGGTGCTGACACCTATGGGAGGTAGGGCGGGCAGAGTGGGGGAGGTATGAAGGAAGCCCTCTGGCAGATGGTGAGGGGGCAGACCACAAAACGATGCCACGGAAAACATGGGAGTGGTTAGACCAGGTGTCTTGGGCAACAGAAGGAGGGAACCATCCCTGCAGTTGGACTGGGCTTCCAGAAGGAGAGGGTGTTTGAGTTCACTTGCAAAGATATGGCGAAAGGCATTTCAGCCCAACCAAGTGGACACATTTGTCAAATAGAACTCAGCAACATTTTTTCACATGCTCAGTATGACAACGGTTTCCAAAACAGCACCACAACAAAATAGACTTGTGGGTATGCAGAGAGAGTATATTCACACAGTTGTGTTGTCAGCCTTCTCCGTATGTCTAAGATACGGAAGGCGTCCTTATTCCTGTTTTACAGATGTGGAAACTGAGGCCCAAACAGATGAAGTGACTGCTGAAGCTCCCATAGTCTGTCAGTGAAAAGGAAGGGACCAGAGGCTGCATCTGTTGTTGTTGTTGTTGTTGTTGTTGTTCTCTGTTAAGTGGAACAAATTGTTATTATTTTTTTGGTGATTATTTCGCATGTGTAGTTTCTGATACCACAAACATATATTGCTTGTGAAATTTTAAAGACGCAGTCAGGTCAAAGAAAGAAAAGAGAATTGTCCTGGAAACTGCTCCTTTCCAATTAACACGGTTTCCATGCTATTAAATCGGCAGCAGCAGCATTTGTAATAGCTGCCCAGTGCCTTAATGTATAGGTGGACTGTACTTTACTTAACCAATCCCCTGTTGTTGGACATACAGGTTATGTACAATTTCTCGATTGAAAATGCAATCGCGACGAATGTCTTTGTAGCACACACCAATCACCGATTGCCAAGTGTGCAACCAAGAGCTGGTTCTGAGAGAGTGGGTGGGCTTTGAGGTAAATTGCTAAATTGTGTTCTTGAAAGATTGAGAGGTTACTTGCTTGTATTTTCATTTCGTATAGTTTTCCAAAGCCAAGTTGAATCTTGGCTACTTTCACTATGTATTTCTTTGAATTAGTGAAGCTAAACCTTTTTTTGTTTTGTCTTATATGTACTTATCAACACTGTCTCTTTGGAAATAGTCTCTTCGTGTCCATTGATTTCTATCACTGTGCCTTTATGTTTATGAAATAACTTTTTATGTGTTCAGCTTGGGATAGTAGCCCTTTGTCATGTTTATCATCAGTATTTCCTCATGATCTCTCCTTTTTTTTGTCTTATAATTTTATGCTTAATTTAATTTTTAAGGTTTTATTTTTGTTTTCAGGCAGAGCATGAATGGGGGAGGGGGGAGAGAGAGAGAGAGAATGTCTGCCCTGACATATGGACCCTGACTCAAACTGAGAGCCGTGAGATCATGACCTGAGCCAAAACCAGGATGCTTAACAGACTGAGCCACCCATGCACCCCTGTGCTTCATTTTAGTGTAGCCAAATTCGTCAGCCTAGTGTCTCTTGTCTCTGCTTTTCATTGTTATGTTTTAAAAATCCTTCTCCACTGTAACATTCTATTCACTATGCCTTACTAGCCAAACACTCCTATGTTTAACCTTGAAATCATTGAATTCATTGGGAACCTTTTTTTTTTAATTTGCCAAGAGAAATGGGGTATCTATTTTCTTTTCCCCAGATGATTAGTCAGTTGTTCCAACACCAGTTATTGGAATAATTTATTCCTTCCCCAGTAAGTACACCTGGGCTGATTATGAAAACTATACTTCAATGGATAGTTAGTATTTTTCAGTGAATATACTTCAATATTATTTCATATTAATTCATGAAATATTAGAGTAATATGTAAAAATCCTGGAATCCCACCTTTTGGGTATATTTTGCTTTTCAGCTTCCAACCAGCCCATCCCTTTGAGTTATATGCTATTTTCCATTTTTATAATTTGACTCCCTTTCATATTACATTGAAATATATATTTGTCTTTTTCCCCACCCAAGACTTTAAAAAAAAAAAAAAAGAGTTCTGGAGCTGCCACTCCTTTTGCTGTTATTTCTGCATCTAAAAAACAAAACCAAAAAACCATAACCTTGGCATTTTGGCTCCCTTTGAGAAGGAAGGCATGTAATGCTCAGTTATCTCTTCTTCTTCCGGGTAACCTCAGCATTAGTGCAATGAATGGTGGGCGATGGATATTCTTAGGAGCTCAGACAAGACCTCCATGGGTGAAATGCTCTAATTCCGCCCTCCCCTGGAACTTGAGTTTAGGTTTAATTTGGTTTGCAAAAGGCACCAAGCCTGCCACTTCCCAGGCATCCAAGAGAAAGGTCCCTAATGTTTCGAGTCTCCAGATCCTACGTTTAAGACCTCTGCTTTCTCAGGGATGCATATTATGCCAGAGAAACCTTAATAATGATTTTCCTTGGCATTGCCTAGAAAATACTAGAAAGAAAATGCTTTAAAATGTTATTTGGGGTCCCGTGCCATTTTCTTGTGTAGCCTGAGCTACACTGCTCACTGCTGTGCTGCTGCCCCTCTTAGAGATGACACGAGGTAACAGATGTGTCTCATTTATTGTCACACCGAATAGGTAATAAAGGCCAGACATGACTGTGTTGTGGTTCTTGCTGATGGGCACACTTATCAAAGGTACATGTTCTGTGTGTCATATGCAGGAAATGCATTTCCAGTGACCAGGCCAATCAGTTAAGAGCTGTTCCCGGACATAAGGATTTCATACAGACAGATTCATATCACTTCCATTATGTGCACCTCTTGCCTTCTTAAATGTTTAAAAAGAAATTGCTTTGGACACCAGGAGGTATTTATATTAGCATTTACACACCCTTCCTTTGTACTTCTTTAGTTCACGATGCAAATGGCCTGCCTTCTTGTTAGTGTCCTCAGGGCTGTGTAATCTTTCATCTATGTTTGCAGTCAGAACCATGTGGGCTCTTGACATTACTACAATATCATTTTATTTGTGGAATCTTCTTCTTCCCCATGATTCATTTTTAACCCCACATAGGTAAACACCCCAAGTTTACTTTTTGTGGATTATATATTTTAACATTAACATACTTTTCATACACATTTGAGGGAGTTTTATCATCATAACTCAGGCTTTCTTGAAGTCAGGGTAGCTAGACCCATGTTACCTGGCCACTTTAACCAATATGCTATAGTTCCGTCCTGTCACCTTTTCATTTGTTCATCCATTGGGATAGTTGGTGACCAATGGAAGGTAGAATCTTTATCCTTTTGAAAATACCTATCATCCCTCTCATGAAAGTTGCTGCTATCTCGTGTATATATAATCACTCCTGGGAAGTGTTTTCTTTGATTTGTGATTAAAATTGTGTATCTCCTAGACCCCAGTATATGCCTCTTGTCTATGGGCTTAGAAGATGCTTCTCTTCAGAGAAGGAGGGATAAAGTCAGAAGTTACTCAGGTAGGAAAAACAAACCAACAAACAAAGAAAGGTGAAATCAGGTTCTAGTTAACCCAAATGCAGCCATGGGTAGAATTTTAGGCTGATTTATATTCTATTTCACCACAAGATGTCACCAGGACACCATACCAGCATGGCCTCTGGAACACCTCTCTGGCCAGTAGAGTTATGGTAATCACCTAGCATCAGCCTAGGGCCTTGGGGAGGGTCGGCTGGGAGGGGACCCCATTCTAGGGAGCTGGAGGACATCACAGATGCCTTGATGCTTCTTCCCACTCCAGGGGCCTGTCACTTCCAGCCTTTGCGTGGAGAGTGAGGGCTGGTGACACGACACAAGAGGGTCATCGTGAAGTCCAAGGTGTTCTGTTGGCACTGCAACTTTGTATTCCTTGCATGGGGAAGAGGCATCTGTGAGGAGGAGACTCCGTATGCATAGCCATGTCCCCCCTTTCAGTCGACATTTGTCGCATGAATAGGAATCCCATTCTCGTAGATGAAACAGGATTTCAGCTTTGCGGGCCTTGTAAAATTTGAGCTTTTTGGTGAATGGCGTTATTTGAGAAACGTACCATTGAGGTTTCACCTTGCACATGTCATTGTCAGCTGGCAGATCATCCACTGAGTACTCTGTTTCCCTGTGGAGTTGTGGAAATGTTCCACCAGACCTGGGGGTTCTGGGGACTGTGTGTTCCAGGGGTCCCTTAATCCCAACTTAACTGTTTTGAGTTCTTGGCGGTGTTTATGTAGAAAGTCAAATGTGATAGCATTTTCCTTGGTCACCTGGTATCTTCTCGTTTTTATTCTTGTACCTTAGATTATTTGTCATCCTGAATTATGCCAGGGCTGGTTTGTGCTAAGGAGCTTGTCATTTAACTCAATAAAATAATAACAGCGTGTCCCATTTGTATAGTGCTGTCTGTAGGATCCTTTTAACATGTGCTCATCTGGCTGCTTAACTGTTCCTGTTGGTTGAATTTAACACACCAATAAGGGAAAATATTAATTCTCTGTTTTGGAAATAAAACCAGGGTTCATAGTGTGAATACTCAGCAAAAACTCCATAAATATTTTTGGAAGAGCCAGGACTGGAACGTTGAATTCTTGGTTCTTAATCAAGTTACTTTTCAACTCAAGTTAATTTTTTCCTGTTTGTTTAGTTTTTATTTATAATCTCCCCTTTTTTCTTGTTCTTTAAAATTTTTGTTTTTAATGTTTGTTTTTGAGAGAGAGAGCAGGGGAGGGACAGAGAGAGAGGGAGACACAGAATCCGGAGCAAGCTCCAGGCTCTGAGCTGTCAGCACAGAGCCTGACATGGGGCTCAAACCCACGGACCTTGAGATCATGACCTGAGCTGAAGTTGGACACTTAACTGATTGAGCCACCCAGGCGCCTCCCCCCCCCCCCCCCGCCCGCCCCTTCCTGTTCTTTTAAACTCAGGAAGAGACTTTCACTTTTAATTGTCACCATTGTATGATTTAACCTATATCTGGCCCTTTAGAAGTTTAGTTTCTTCTGTAAAAGTTTTTTTAAAAATAATGGTGTGGACTGTTTGTGACCTTGTGTGTATTTATAGGACCTGGAGTAATTAGCCTGAGGAAGAAGTAATTTCTGTTTCTGGAGTTCCTGTAGGTCTCAGATTCCCAGCCATACTTTTTGTTTTTGGGTTAATTAAGTGGACCGTTTCGGTGTCTGTAGTTCATTTAAGCCATAAACCTGTGGGCCATGTGGAATCCCATTAGTGAAACCTTAGCAGAGTGCCCCCATCAGTACCAGTCTTCCTCCTGAGCAGTAGTGGCTGATCCTTTGTTCTTTCTCCTGAGAGCACCTTCTCAGGTGCTTCTTTCCTTGTTGACAGTCTAATACACCCCAATTTATCCAGTATATGCTGCCAAGGAAGGTTTGGGGAAATACTTGAATTACAGAGTGACAAATAGCATGAGCGTCTGCAGTCACATCTGACATGCTGTAATGAATTTACAGAAGACTAGGTCTGGTAGTTCAGCTGTGTCCGTGGTGTCTTGGGTGGAAATGAGCACAGGCATAATGTATGGGCGCACACATACAGATATATTCTTTGACCGGGCCGTGTTCATGGCAGTTAGGAATTTAAGCACAGGAAATTATGAAAAAGTAATCCCAAATTGCATTTGAATGTTATTGATGAATATGCTTGCCTGGTAATCCGCCACTTTTACGGCATCTTAAGTTACCTTAAGTGGTTGATGAAACTTTTCAATGAGAATATTGGCAGGTGCTGAGTACCTGTTGTCAAAGCCGTGGATAATTTGCAAAGGTTTCAAATGGGAAATTTGTTTTCTCCAGCTAGGAAGCTTGGTCTCAGATCTACTTCTGAGGTTCAGTGTGAAAGGGAATGTAAACTCACTTTAAGCAGGGGAAACCTGATGGGGAAAATAAATCAGCCTGGGGCCTAGGCTCAGGGGCTGATGAGGGATGGATCCTGATACGTGGCCCAAACCGGTGATTCTATATTTTCCACCCATTTTGGTTATCCGTGCCGCTCCTTATCTCCTTAGTGCAGAAAACGGAGAGTTAGTTCAGTATTCTTAAGAACCTCCCATGATTGCATTTAGGCAATGGATTTAACAGGTATCATTATCTCTTATTTAAGCTCAGACTGTGGTGTGCACGCAGGCCTGTTGGTGTGACTCATCACTGGTTTGTCTGGGTTTTATTAGAAACGCTTCGAGAGCAGGGAGACAAGAACATGAACTGACGACATTGATGATTCTGGCAGCTTGACATTACCCAAGCATTCTCTTTGTTTGGTTTTCCTTCAGACTTAGATTTTTGTTGCTGTTGTTTTGTTCTGTTTTGTTTTTTTCTGGGTTTTTGGTTGTCTTTTTTAGTTGTTTCTTTAAGAGAATGGATAGGGGAGAGGCGGTTCCTCCTGCAGCTTTCCTCCCAAATCAAACTGTTTCAAAGCCTTTTGCAAAACTTTTATGCATTTTGCTCACTGGTTGAGCAAGAGTTACACACGAGAAGTGGCTTAGGCATTTTCACTGTGTCCATAAAGAAAATGTATATTACTATGCGTTGCACATTTGCCACTTAGAATTTCTGAATACAAATTAATCAACTTGCAGCTGTGAATAACAATAAAACACAAGATAATGTACCTGCAGAAATGAGGGCATTTGAAATCCGTTCTCAGGTGGCCGTCAGAAATAGCCAGCCAGAGTGCTGCTACCTGTTTTCCATAATTGCGTGGCTTTGCCTTTCCTTAGTTAATCCGTTTAATAAACTCCCCTGCAGAATCTAAATGCTTAAATTTAGTTTCTTTTTGTCTTTATGGTGTTTATCATTGTTAACGTGGCATCAGAGTAGCTCAACTTTCGCATCATGATAAATTCATAACCCAAGAGAAGGCAGAAAACATAATTATTATCAATTGCCTCTCTCCCGGAATTGCCATTGGCTGAATGGAGCAATATACGAACCAAAGGAGTAGCTGATTCAGAGAAATACGGGGTTGGAATTGGGCCTTGTCTTGATTGCGTTGCCATTGTTTAGAAGTCCTTCCCATTGGACTTCTCTTCAAGTTTGCCCGTACGGTAAATTCTGCAAGGCGTGTCAATATTTTAAGAGGCCTAAACTTTGATTTTTTTTTTCCTACACAATATGGAATCCAATGTATTTATTCAATCATTCAGTAAGTCTTAACTGAGTGGCTGCTGTGGGTTAGGACACACCTGTGAATAAGGTGAAGTCTTTGTTACCTTCTATCAGAGGAATAAAATTCATATAGTATGTAGTATGTCAGATGATAGAAAGCGATAGAAAGTGCATTTCTTTTTTTTTTTTTTTTTAGAGGAATGAAGTAGTTCACCGACAGCTTCAAAAATCACTCTCCTCAAAGTTACGAGCAGGAAAACTTACCCATTGAAGAATTTCAGTTTTTCACTAGGGAGAAATAGTGCCAGGGTGACTGCAATCCGAATCGAACGTGTTTGTCTCTTCATTCATTTACACCAATAAGGATGGCACTGTACAGGAAGTGTCTGTGGGGTCTCATTCATTGGAACCTGATAAATACACATGGCATTGTGACTTTACTCTCATCCCATGCCTGGTTGCAGCTGGTCAGGCACTGCCTTTCCAACAGCCTTGAACTTATTTTGGGCCAGTCTCAGATAGAGGTTCACAACGAGGGATTTGCACAGGTTTGTAGAAGTGAATCTGAATAGATAAGGATTTCATGAAAGCAACGCTCACTGTTGGACAGAAATTCTTGTCCCTACAAATTTGGGGCCGTGATAAAGAAAACTATCTTTTGAAGTCTGAGAAACTTGGAGGTTCTCTCAAGGGGCTTATTTTTTTTTAATTAAATTATATTTATGTATTTATTTATTTATTTATTTATTTTTTAATTTACTTTTGAGAGAGAAAGAGAGCATGAGCAGGGGAAGGGCAGAGAGAGACAGAAACACAGAATCTGAGGCAGGGTCCAAGCTCTGAGCTTAGCACAGAGCCCGATGCAGGGCTCAAACTCGCGAACCACAAGATCTTGACCTTGAACCCAAGTTGGCTGTTTAACCGACTGAGCCATCCAGGTGCCCCTATTGATTTTTTTTTTAAACATTTTTCTTTTAAAAAAAAAAATTTTTTTTCAACGTTTATTTATTTTTGGGACAGAGAGAGACAGAGCATGAACGGGGTAGGGCAGAGAGAGAGGGAGACCCAGAATCGGAAACAGGCTCCAGGCTCTGAGCCATCAGCCCAGAGCCCGACGTGGGGCTCGAACTCACGGACCGCGAGATCGTGACCTGGCTGAAGTCGGACGCCTAACTGACTGCGCCACCCAGGCGCCCCCATTTTTTCTTTTAAAAAAATTTTTTTTTAATGTTTATTTATTTTTCAGAGAGACAGAGACAGAATGCCAGTGGGTTCGGGCAGAGACAGAGGGAGGCACAGAATCTGAAACAGGCTCCAGGCTCCGAGCTGTCAGTGCAGAGCCTGATGTGGAGCTTGAACTCACGAGCTGTGAGATCATGACCTGAGACAAAGTTGGATGCTCAACCGACTAAGCCACCCAGGCACCCCAGATTTTTTTTTTTTAGTAGGAGGAATAACATTTTTTAAAAATTTGAATTTACTTTCTCCTAAGGTAGGCTCTTTTGAAGATTCTGCGAGATCTATAAAAATCCTTCAAAAAATGTCAACTGCTTCTCAGGGTTCTCACTATCATTTATCTAGAGATCCAAAAGGAATGAATATCTGGGTCTGTTTATTTGTTTCTGAAGGACCTGCCCTCATTTAATGCTACTATCTTTTAGAGGTTTGTGGAAGGAAGGCCAGGAAAGAAAATATTCATTAATTTTGTCTGAAAAGTGGTCACATCAGCTGAAACCAGTTCAAAGTCAGAGAGTTAGGTTTTCTTGTAGTTCCATATATCTGGAATGTTCTCGAGACATTGCTCATGGCCAGTGTGCTTAGCTGACCTTTCATTGTTGTACAGATTTATTCACCTCTGTTCAAGATACATCTTCCCCTATCGTAATGGCCAGGTGGAGGATAATTTCAGTATGTTGTGGTGGCCTGTGTCAGACAATGTGTGGCTTCTGCGTGAATGGATTCCATGACAAGCACCCCGTTTGAGCTCAACCAGAAATCTGACACATTGTCCTTGGACGATTCTGTTTGCGTGCCAGGATATACCTCAGTCTCGCCAAAATATGCCGATGCTTTCCTCTCCTTGGGCTCTGTGCTGATTCCTTGCACTGGGAAAAGCCATCCCCAGTTCTTGGCCCTGGAGGCATCTAAGTATTGGCTGCTCCTCCTGGCCTTCCCACCGAGCCGTGTGGCCTAACATTCTAACCCTACAAATACAGGACCAGCTTGTTAATTATGTTAGAGGAACTTAACTGATTTTAGTCCCGAACATGGGGTTGTTTCATACTTGTTTTTTTATATCTGGATTTTATAATGAATTCACCATACATGTAGCTATTCCTTTGCTTTTTTTTTTTTAGAAAAAAACAAAAACCCAAAAAACAACAAACATAAAACCTTTGTGAATGCTAACTGATACACAGCCTTTATAAATTTAAAGTGTAATGTTCAAAATGCCCTAACCCCCGAATTCTCTGGTTCAGGTTATTATATTTTTATGAGGATTAATTTTGATAGAGGCCTTTTAAAATCAGTTGCTCCCTGTAATTACAAATCTGCCTTATGGTATTTACGATATATCATATGAATATACTTGAGGGTCATGAGAAGTTCACATGTGCAGTGTAGGGCCCCATGCCTTTCACCAAAGTGTTGGCTCAAGTAGCTGTGTTTTTTGTACATCTCTGCAGGATGTACACGTTCTCCAATAGCTGGACTCCTATGGCCTCATGCCCTTTCAGTTTTGAAAGTCTTGAGAAAGAGCAGTTTGTATAATTCAGGATTTCGGGCAGTCCAGGACTTGATCAGGTATTTTTGAACTTGAAGAACTAGGAAGCCATCACCTCGAAATTTTCCCAACTTAATTTTCCCAACCCAGAAGTCTCTCTGATTTTTATTACACATTGATGGTAATTCACTTGGATTGATTTGGGCAGGGTGGGGGGCACCTACAAGTCTGTATTTTAAAAATAGAAGTAAAATGAGAAAGACCCATGAATGTCATCATCTAAGGGATTTGAAAGTAAAATTTAACTTAAAATTTTTTTGATCAAGTTGATATAGCAGGATCTTGGATATAGATTTTCCTTTTTTTTTTTTTTTTAAACTAGGGGATAGAGACAGAAACCAAACTTCCAACTTCCTGCTGGGTGGTTTTGAAAACTCACAAATAACTGTGGGTCCTTCCATCCAGAGAAGGGGGAGAGGAAAACCCCACCCCTTACCAGCTGGCTTTAAAATGAGAAAAAATACACACACACACACACATACACACACACACACATACACACACACACTAATGTTGATGATGATAATGGAAGAAAACGCCACAAATAATTAGGAATTTATTTTAAATTATCATGAAATATTTATCATTGTTATTGATGGGGAAAGGACCATATCACACCTTCTTTCTTCATTTAGCTCAGCACTTTAGAATGTGTCCGTGTTTCTCAGTCATGGTGTGTGTTCTTTGATTTGGTTCCACGTTTTGTTTTTGGAGAGGACGCGTCAGTAACGTTGAGCTTCTGGAATGGTGAGACAAGCCTACCTTGGCCTGCTCTTCTGATCCCCTGGTGGCCTGGAGAGCAGGAAGCGCATGCCAGATGCTCGTGGTTAAGGATGAAGCGAGAGAGCACTGCCTTCCTCTAGACTAGAGAAGCCTCCAGACCACAGCTGCGGTGCCACAGGGGCCCTTGACCTTGACTCCACTGCTCTGTCGCGACTATCAGGGCCTCCCAGCTCATTTTGCAGTCTCTGCTTCCCACCTTGTGCCTTTTTGCTCCTGATTCCTACTCTGGCCGCGCCCCCCCCCCCCCCGCCCCCCCGCTTCAGACCCTTCAAAGGGACGGAATCTGACTGGTCATGTGTAGTCACATTGTGCCTTTTGGACAAAGCACTCAAGCCAGGCCACCTCGGGGTCTGGCTGTTCTCACATCACGGGTGCTCCCTCCCATTGCACAGACAGCAAGCCCAAGGTAGTCGAGGCAAGGAGATCCCGGAGCCACCCATCTCCGAGGACATGCAGCCTCACTGGGAGCCTGTGAGTGGAGGTGTTGTCCCCGGCAGAGGGCTGTGAGGTTGGTTCCTGCCAGAAACCAGAACGAGGCCTCTGTCTCTGAAGGGCCAGAGAGCGAATATTTTCAGCTTTGCAGGCTGTACAGTCTCTGTTGCAAATACAGTTGACCCTTGAGCTGCATGGGTTTGAACTTCGTGGGTCTACTTATATGTTGATTTTTTTTTTCTTAATATGAAATTTATTGTCAAATTGGATTCCATATAACACCCAGTGCTCATCCCAACAGGTGCCCTCCTCAATGCCCATCACCCACTTTCCCCTCTTCCCCAACCCCCATCGACCCTCAGTTTGTTCTCAGGTTTTAAGAGTCTTATGGTTTGGCTCTCTCCCTCTCTAACCTTTTTTTTTTTTTTCCTTCCCCTCCCCCCACGGTCTTCTGTTAAGTTTCTCAGGATCCACATAAGAGTGAAAACATATGGTATCTGTCTTTCTCTGTATGACTTATTTCACTTAGCATCACACTCTCCACTTCCATCCACGTTGCTACAAAAGGCCATATTTCATTCTTTCTCATTGCCACGTAGTAGTCCATTGTGTATATAAACCACAACTTCTTTATCCATTCATCAGTTGATGGACATTTGGGCTCTTTCCATAATTTGGCTATTGTTGAGAGTGCTGCTATAAACATTGTGGTACAAGTGCCCCTATGCATCAGCACTTCTGTATCCCTTGGGTAAATTCCTAGCAGTGCAATTGCTGGGTCATAGGGTAGACCTATTTTTAATTTTTTGAGGACCCTCCACACTTTTCCAGAGTGGCTGTACCAGTTTGCATTCCCACCAACAGTGCAAGAGGGTTCCCGTTTCTCCACATCCTTGCCACCATCATCCTGATTTGTTCATTGTAGCGACTCTGACCGGTGTGAGGTGATATCTCAGTTTGGTTTTGATTTGTATTTTCCTGATGAGTGACGTTGAGCATGGTTTCATGTGCCTGTTGGCCATCCGGATGTCTTCTTTAGAGAAGTGTCTATTCATGTGTTTGGCCCGTTTCTTCACTGGATTATTTGTCTTTTGGGTGTGGAGTTTGGTGAGTTCTTTATAGATTTTGGATCTAGCCCTTTATCCGATAGGTCATTTGCAAATATATTTTCCCATTCCTTCGGTTGCCTTTTAGTTTTGTTGATTGTTTCCTTTGCAGTGCAGAATCTTTTTATCTTCATGAGGTCCCAATAGTTCGTTTTTGCTTTTAATTCCCTTGCCTTTGGAGATGTGTCAAATAAGAAATTGCTGTCAGAGAGGTTTTTTCTTGCTGTCAGAGGTCAGAGAGGTTTTTTCTTGCTTTCTCGTCTAGGGTTTTGATGGTTTCCTGTCTCACATTCAGGTCCTTTATCCATTTTGAGTTTATTTTTGCGAATGGTGTAAGAAAGTGGTCTACTTTCATTTTTCTGAATGTTGCTGTCCAGTTCTCCCAGCACCATTTGTTAAAGAGACTGTCTTTTTTCCATTGGATATTCTTTCCTGGTTTGTCAAAGATTAGTTGGCTCTACTTTTGTGGGTCCAATTCTGGAGTCTCGATTCTTTTCCATTGGTCTGTGTGTCTGTTTTTGTGCCAATACCATGCTGTCTTGATGATTACAGCTTTGTAGTGGAGGCTAAAGTCTGGGATTGTGATGCCTCCCGCTTTGGTCTTCTTCAATATTACTTTGGCTGTATGTTGATTTTTTACAGTACAGTACTGCAAGTGTATTTTCCCTTCCGTATTGGTTTTGTTTTGTTTTGTTTTCAATATTTTATTTTATTTTTGAAAGAGAGACAGAGTACAAGCAGGGGAGGGGCAGAGAGAGAGAGGGAGACACAGAATCCGAAGCAGGCTCCAGGCTCTGAGCCATCAGCACAGAGCCTGATGTGGGGCTCGAACTCATGAGCCGTGAGATCATGACTTGAGCTGAAGTGAGACGCTTAACCCACTGAGACACCCAGGTTCCCCATTATGGTTTTCTTCATAACATTTTCTTTTTTTTAGGTCACATATATATATATATATGTATATTATATATATATAATTTGTATAATGTACAAAATATATATATAATTTGTATATATATATACAAATGTACAAAATATATATATATATAATTTGTATATATATGTATTTGTATATATATATATATAATTTGTATAATGTACAAAATATATGTTAATCGAATGTTTGTGTCATTGGTGAGGCTTGTGGTCAACAGTAGTCTATTAGTAGTTAAGTTTTGGGGGAGTCAAAAGTTGTAGATGGATTTTCAACTGTGTGAGGGATGGCACCTCTAACCTCTGTATTGTTCAAGGGTCAACCGTACTCATTTTGCTGTTGGAACATGAAAGTAGCCACAGACAATGCATAAATGAATGGATGTGTTCCGATAAAACTTTATTTACGGGAACAGGTAGTGGGCCAGACCTGGCCCAGGGACCATAGTTGTTTGCTAGACTCTAGTGTGTAGAGTACAGGTTTTGAGCCTCAGATCTGCCTCTTGCTAACCTTGCGACTTGGGAAGTTAATTGAAATCCTATGGCCCAGTTTTCTCTTCAGTCAAATGGGGACAAAATAGCTTTTTAGCAGTTATTAAAAATGTTTGATGAAATGATGTGCACAGTGAGCTCAGAGTATAAGATCTCAACGAGTACTGTTTTCATCAGTGACCTCCTTATGCACACTTCCAGCAGAAGGTGGGAGATGGTTCTGGATCTGAGGCTGTTGGAAAATAAATAGGTGTTATTGTGAAGCTTTTGATTCTTCAGGTTGTCAGCTGACCTTGATTTTTTGGCGGGTACATTCAGAGCTTTAAAGGTCATTTTGTGTTTTTTTCCTTTCCATGTTGGGAACATCATCTGCATTGCCATTTTAAACACTAGATTTGTCTTTTTTTTTTTTTAAATTTTTTTTTTCAACGTTTATTTATTTTTGGGACAGAGAGAGACAGAGCATGAACGGGGGAGGGGCAGAGAGAGAGGGAGACACAGAATCGGAAACAGGCTCCAGGCTCTGAGCCATCAGCCCAGAGCCCGACGCGGGGCTCGAACTCGCGGACCACGAGATCGTGACCTGGCTGAAGTCGGACGCTTAACCGACTGCGCCACCCAGGCGCCCCTAGATTTGTCTTTAAGTGGTTTATTCGCATGTGTTTTTTCCGTAATTGTTTCCAACTCTTTCTGAGGCCGGACTACACGTTTTATTCATTTATTTTGTTAAATTTTATTTTAGAGAGAGAGAGAGAGAGAGAGAGAGAGAGAGAACAAGAGAGAGAACGAGCATAACAGCGGGGTACAGGGACAGAGGGAGAGAGAACCTTAAGCAGGCTCCATGATCAGTATGGAGTCTGATGCAGGGCTTGATCCCATGACCCTTGGGGTCATGACCTGAGCTGAAAGCAAGGGTCAGATGCTCAACTGAGCCCCTTAGGTGCCCCTGGACTGTACGTTTTAATTCAGGGTTTGTCCAATCTATTACTGCATATTCTTGGCCCAAGCATGCTAGGATAGTAGTGTACCCTGAAACCGATAAATCAAGAAGTTATGTTCATATTTAATAATTAGCATGCACTTGGGGTACCTGCGTGGTTAAGTCCGTTAAGTGTCCAACTTTGGCTCAGGTCATGATCTCATGGTTTGTGGGTTTGAGCCCCACCTCAGGCTCTGTGCTGACAGCTCAGAGCCCGGAGCCTCTTCACATTCTGTGTCTCCCTCTCTCTTTCCCCTCTACCACTTGCACTCTGCCTCTCTCTCAAAAATAAATAAACTTAAAAAATGTTTTAAGATAATTAGCGTGTGCTCAGTGTCACAGTGGGCATCAAAGGGGGTCCTGGAGTCTGGGAATGGATGGACTGTTCTCTAATGGCGATATCTGCATCCCTGCCTGGCTTAGTAAGCTCGTGATAAGCCTTCAGAGGCTGCTACGATGGTTTGAAGTCTTGCTGATTTATGTTCACTGGGCATTTTGTAAATATTCAGATTAACGATGGTACCCACTGAACATGATGTGAATAAGTTCATAGCCTGTCTTCTGTACCATGATCCCAAGAGAGAAAAAACATTGCATTTGGCTTTTATATATATATATATATATATATATATATATATATATGTGTATATATATATATATATATATGTACATATATATGTGTATATATATGTATATATATATACACACACATATATATACACATATATATACATATATATGTATATATATAAATGTACATATATGTATATATATATGTGTGTATATATATAATTTTTTAAAAGGGAGCGTTTGTTTAAGGAAAATAATTTTGCCTAGTTATGGCTCATATCGTATTTGGTGTTTATATTTTAAAAATTAAGGAGAAAGCAGTTTTTTTTTTTCCAGAATGACTTGTGAGTCAAAGGTGAGGCATGTCTACTTTTGGAAGCTATGACGTTTGTATTGCTCTGATCTGGCCAAGGGCTTTCCCTTGGTCCCTTTGTGGGGGAGGGTCACAGTGGGTCTCACTCTGGACCTTGCTTGACCAGGAATGACCTTGAGCAGGGGTCACAAACAGCTGCCTGCCCCTGTGCTGAATACAGCCCGCACCTGTTTGGGTATGGCCTGCAAGCTAAGAATAGTTTTTACTCTTGTTATTTATTTTTAAATGCTGAAAAACAATCAACAGGAGAATATTATTTCATGACACATGAACATTATATGGAATTTGTATTTCAGTGTCCATAGATAAAATTTTAAATTTTATCAGTAAAGTTATGTGGAGATTTTTCTTCTCTCTTATTCTGCGAATACCTCCATACTATCCTTGGTTTTGCTGCTTGGCCCACAAAGCCTAAAATATTTACTGTTTCGCCCTTTACAAAAAAAAAAGGAAAGAAAGAAAATTGCTACCTCCTGATGTAGAGCAGTGATTTTTGAGTCTCTTTTGTATTTTTCAAAATCTTTCATCAAATGAAACCTTTTGGGGGAAGCCTGCTTTACAAAGTAGGTACAAGATGGAATTGTTTGGACCAAGGCGGTGGTCTGAGCCTTGCTGGGTGTCAGACTCGGGCCACATCTTCCCGCTTGGGGATTACGCTGTCTTCACTAAGAAAGTGCCTTGGGGTGCCTGGATGGCTTAGTCCCTTAAGTGTCCAACTTTGGCTCAGGCCATGATATCATGGTTTGTGGGTTCGAGCCCCATATCAGGCTCTCTGCTGTCAGCACGGAGCCCGCTTCAGATCCTTTGTCCCTGTGCTTCTGCCCTGCTCTCTCTGTTTCTCTGAAAAATAAATAAACATTAAAAAAAAAAAAAAGTGCTTGGATTCAGACTTGTAAATACACATCTGCAGTCTCCTTTATGTTATTGTAAAATCCAAAAAAGCTCTGAAAAACAGACTACATATATATATATATATATATACACATATATATGTGTATTTATATACATATATTTATTTTTTATATTTCCAGAAAACTCTTGGTGGTAAAACCTGACTTGAGCTGATTTTGTGTCCCTATTTTTCCACTCTACTGTGGATAATCCTGTTTTCACTGCAGCAATAGAAAAGTGTTTGTTACAGGACGTTACCCTAAACCCCGCTGGGGGTATTTCATGACACACAGTCTGTGCATCCATTGACCTTTATCCCATGGATGGATTCTGAATTACGGAAGCAGGCCACGGGGGGTGGCCTTCTGCTGTGCTCTGCCCACTGGATGCCAGGATGGCCACCCATCATGTGGATTCGCAGTGGCCATGCGTGTTTTTCTGTTTTTTTTTTTAAAATATATATATTATATATATATTTAAATATATGTATAAAATATATGTAAATATATATATATAATATACTGTCAAGTTAGCTAACTTGTATACAGTGTATACACTGTGCTCTTGGTTTGGGGGATAGATTCCCATGATTCCTCACTTACATATCACACTCAGTGCTCATCCCAACAGGTGCCCCCCTCAATGCCCATCCCCTCTCCCCCCCCCCCGCCCCGCCATCAATCCTCAGTTTGTTCTCTATATTTAAGAGTCTCTTATGGTTTGCCTCCCTCTCTGTTTGAAACGGTTTCCCCCTTCCCTTCCCCATGGTCTTCCATGCGAGTTTATCTCGGAGGCCTAGGGTGAGGGTGTATGGTGCTCACCTCTGACAGATGCGGTTTTGTTCCCCTGCGTGTCCCCGCAGCCGCTTGCGGCCCCAGCCCAACACGATTGTACTGTGTGCTGTGCCATCTAGTGGTCCGAGCGGTTGTGTGACCCTCTGTGGATGCTGGAGGAGGCGAGCTTGGGGGGGTGGTGCGGCAGGGCAGTGGGGTTCCTGTCCCCCTGAGGAGTGAAGAGCCTCGTTCAGGCCAAGACTGCTGCGGAACTGAGCCCACGGATAGCAATTAGGTTTTCTGCTCCTGGGGCCAGTGGGACAGTTGAGGGTCCCGAAGGCCTCACTTCCCAGGCCCTGAGACCCACCTGTGTTCCTCTGCTTTTTCTTTATCCTGCTTACGACTATAGGGATTTGGCCCTTCTTGCTTTTGGAGCGCCCTTCTCTTTTCCCCTCAAGACTCACCACAGGATGGGTCAAGACATTTACTTGTGCACGTTCTCAAAGTCCATGTCGACAAGGCTGCCCTCTGGTTCTAAGCCATGGGGGAGAAAGGAGGAAGGGAAGCCTACTGTGGGCAGGGCCCAAGTTCTAGTGAAGGGGGATGAATAGTGAGCCTGGAACCTCAGAATGTGGCCTTATTGGCAATCAGGGTCTTTGCAGATGTAATTAGTTAGGGATCTCAGGATGAAATCCTGGATGTAAGGACTGTTGTCCTTGTAAGAAAAGGGGACACAGGCCTAGAGGAGAGTCCATGTAACGATGGAGGCAGAGGCCAGAGGGATGTGTCTACAAGTCATGGGACACCGAGGATCGCCAGCAACCACCCTTGGGTGGGAGAGAGGCATGGTGGTTCCCCCCGGCCCCCCCCACCCCCGAGCCTCCAGGAGGAACCAGCCCTGACAACATGGTGATTTCGGACTGCTGGCCTCCTGAACTGGGAGCGAGTAGATTTCTGTAGTTTTTTTTTTTTTTTTTTTAAATTTTTTTTCAACCTTTATTTATTTTTGGGACAGAGAGAGACAGAGCATGAACGGGAGAGGGGCAGAGATAGAGGGAGACACAGAATCGGAAACAGGATCCAGGCTCTGAGCCATCAGCCCAGAGCCTGACGCGGGGCTCGAACTCACGGACCGCGAGATCGTGACCTGGCTGAAGTCGGACGCTTAACCGACTGCGCCACCCAGGCGCCCCAGATTTCTGTAGTTTTAAGCCACCCCGTTTGTCATGATCTGTTACAGCAGCCCCAGGGAACTAAGATCCCTCAGTTTCCCCGAGGAAGTTCACGAGGTCTTAGTTCTGGATCTGCAGCCTCCAGAAGTCTGAGCAGCTCCTTGGCCTCCCTGCCGTCATCCCAGAGCAGAGATCTCATGACGTTCCCTTGTTTATTCATGAGTAAATATTTACTGAGCCCCTACGAGGGCCAGGCTGGCCTGGGCATTGTGGGGACAGGATCTATAAGACGGTGCCCTCAAGAAGCTCCTGATTCCATTAGGAGGACAGTAGAGTTCTAATGAGCCCATGTGGCCACTCTCCAGCAGTGGCAGAAACAGCCGTGAGTCAGGGAGACATGCTCAGAATGGATTAGGGTCAGGCCATGCTCCCCTTAGTCTCAAGCTGGAAACTTGGGATTTAGGGATCCGTTGGCCCAAGCGACACCCGTCTTGATGGGTGTGTTCTTGATCAGGTTAGCTGCCCCTGTGTACTGCCACCGCCGTACAGGCCTCCATTCCCCCAACACCAGCCTTTCGGGGGGCCAGCAGTGTCTCCGGTGCACTGGTGAAGACACTGTGACCTATAGACATTACAGTGAGGAGAACAGTGTTGTCTACCTGCCTGTTTGAGGAAGACTAGGTGAGCTTTACGAGCTAAGCGCTCGGCCCTATTTCCGGCACCTAGGGGGTATTCAGTGAATGTCAGTTGCTGATACTGTGTAGCTGGTTTTTTTTTTCTTTTCCCTTCTCTGCCGTCTCTTCTTCCTTACCGGGTATCCTCCTCCATTATCACCAGGGCCCATGTGCCTCTTGGTTGCTCCAGTCATGATCATTGTCACTATTCTTGTTGCCCTTACTGTTAACGATTATTACAACATGGTTGCTCAGATTCACCCACTTTTTTTTTTTTAAGTTTATTTATTTTGAAAGAGAGGGGGTTGACGGGCAGACAGAGAGAGAGGAGAGAGAGACTCTGGAGCAGACTCCTCACTGTCAGTGCAGAGCCCATGCGGGGCCCGAACCCACGAACCGTGAGATCATGACCTGAGCCTAAATCAAGAGTCAGACGCTTAACCGACTGAGCCACCCAGCGCCCCTGCTCACGTCTTTGAAGGTGCGGGCTGTCATGCTTGCCTTTGGATCCGTTAAATAAGTTGCCTCAAGCCATCTTCTCCAGCAATGTCACCGAGAGCCCTCTCCCTCCCAGGGCCCTTTGAGGCAGACAAATGCCACCGATAAACCAAAAGCAAATGCTTTGGGTGAATTCGCCATAGCCACACTGGAGTTGGGTGTGAGAAATGGAGTTCCTGTCATTGTTGACTGAAAAACACAGCCCTTCTAATAGAGTTTTGGTGCGAGAGCGTTAGCCTCGCTGCCCACAGACTTGAAGGATTGTAGCGCTGGCCTAACATAATTTTGGTAACTCTGCCTGCTTCTGCCTCGGGTAGAAATAATTCAGATTTCACTCTCCATTTTCCTTAATGGGCTAAACAGCCACTTTGTAATACCTGTATTTTATGAGACATAATTCTGGATATTGTTTCTGCAGCGTTTTGAAAAGACAAACCTGAGCGAGCCGGCCATTTAACTTGAGCAATTTTAAAGTTATTTGTAAAATGATATGCTGTCTTTTTTGACCCAGTTACTTTATAAAGCTACATTCTTTGGCAAACATTAACACAACTTCTCCGTGTGTGGGCTAAATAAATATTCGGGCAACACTGATTGAGCGCTGCCTTGGGTAAATAATTCTCTTTCCACACATTTCCTAGTTTATAATGAGGAGTTTTCTTCATGGTCTGACCAAATGTAACATTCCATTGAAAACGAGGCATAAATCCTTGGGTGAGGAAGACGTAGACCCAGGGTTCGAGGGGGTTCGTTAAAGAGTGGGGGTGGCCAGGGTGACATCCCCCCCCCCCCCCCCGCATCTTCCTTGGCTCTTTTCTGGTCTGTGGGCCCCCGGGGAGAGGACAGACAGGAGGCAGTGGAAACAGAAACATGTTCTCAGGAGAAGTAAGCTCAGTCGAACTCCTACATGCCCTCTCCCCAACCTGCACGTCTCCCCCATCCCTCCTCTCGAAAGTGCGACCACGTGATGCTCTCCTGCCTTAGGAATTTGGGGAGCCCTTGTTCTTGACCCTGCCTCCAGTGCCTGATGTCCCGTGTAGGACATTTTGGCCGAGTGGGGTGGAAGGTCTCCAGGGGGTTGGGACGTGCCCTGCTCTGGCTGTTAGTTCCCGGCTCTCCCGGTTTCTGCCCGTGTGCTGGTGGGCGAGTCCCCACAGGGAAGACGCTCCTGTGATCTCCCTGTCACCCGTGAGAAGGGGTCACTTATTAGTATTAGGGTCACAGATGGTGAGAAATTGCCATTTATGGCACAATTCATGTATGGCCTTGTTTAAACCTTCTTACACTCTATTAATACTCCTGTTGAAAGTGAGGAAATTGGGACTCAGCAGGGCTTGGCATTCTGTCTGAATGCACACAGCTGCACAGCCACTTCAGCCTTGCCTCGAGTTGGGGGCCACACTGCACTCTCCCCCTGGTCTTCCTGGTCCCCTTTCCAGGCATTCACCCGTGTCCATCAGTCGGTCCACTGTTCAGGTCCATCAGTAGTCCCACTGTGTCTGGGCAGAGCTAAGGGCGATGATCCAAGTCAGCCGGGAGGAAACCTGGTCATCTGTGAGGGACTTGACCCTGGTGTGCGGGTTCAGAGCAGGGGAGACACCCCCGGGGGCGAACGAGCAGTGAGGCAGGTGCTACCCAAACACCCGGGCATTGCGTCATCTGCTCTCACTGGAGCGGAAAGAAGCGTTTGCTTCCAGGGTGCATGGGTGGCTGGCTCAGTGCGGTAAGTGTCCGATTTTGGCTCAGGTCATGATCTTGCCCCTTGCGGTTTGTGAGTTCGAGCCTCAAGTCGGGCTCTGTGCTGGTGCTGAGGAGCCTCCTTGGGATTCTCTCTGCCCCTTTCTCACTCTTTCTAAATAAATTAATTAATTAAAAAAAAAAAAGCAAAGCATGTTCTTCCTCTCAGAGTTTCATTTTTCTTAAAATTAAGGATTTCCCATATGAAATAAGAACATGCTCAGTAAAAACGTGGACGCCACAGAAACGTGGAAGAGAGAGAGAGAGAAAGAGAAATGACCCAATACAGTCCCTGTTAGCATTTTGGTACATACTGTCTGGTACTTTTAGATGTACAGGTTGTTCTCTGTTGTCTTGTGTTGTTGTAACTGCCACATACACACTTGTGATGGGTTCCCCTACAAATTAATTCTGAGTTAATTTTGCTACCTCAGTCCAAATACAAATCCAGAGATCATGTGTTTTTTTTTTTTTTTTTGCATAGTTCCTACACACCTTATATACATAGTGGTACGTAGGTACCAGTTTCTTCTTTCACTTAAGATTTCAATCCTTCCTGGTTTTCTAGACTGTTCTAAGCAGCCCTTTGAAAGGCATCGTGACAGTAAACCATGTAGATGAACTGTGATTTTCACTTCATCGTTCTCCTGCTAACTGGAGTTTTAGGTTGTTACTGACTCTTGCCAGTCACAAGGCCATGACCATCTTTGGTTGTCAAGTACTTCCCGGTTAAGATGATTTCTGTGGGATCGATTTGCCAGAAGTGGAATTTCCAGGTCAAAGGTGCAGACACTGGGAACCCCCTACTACATATGAACTTGGGCCAGAGACCCACCACATAATGGAGAATGTACCTTGGGCTTGCCTGGAGAGCCAGGGGCAAGGATGGGAGTAAGTGGATCTTCCGATTAAGGACTTATCCAGATGGGCTAAATGACCAGCTTATTTTATTGTAAAAATGGAGTGGATTTTATGCTTCCTTTATGTGCACGGCTTCCGAGACAATTGGGAACTGGACGGGTATTTGTCACACCATAGAATGCCAGGACATGGAACCGGTCCCGAGGCTTCTGAAAAGGAGTTCTAAATTTGGATTCCTCTGAAGTCACTTCTTGCGGTGCAGTGCGGACAATACCCTGCTTCGACGATGGCTGAGCCTCAAGTGCCAGGAGGCGGAAGACACTCCCAGGTCATAATTAACCTTCTTCAAAATAAGAAGGGAGAAAGGCTGCTGAAAAGCTTTCTGCGCTCCAGGAAGGAGAACAAAAATGCAAAATGCTAACACTCTTGAAACCCCTGCTCTTGTCCATTCCTTACTAAGAACCATTCTCCCTGGATTGAACAAGTCTACGCTTTTCACACAAGTCCTAAAAATCTGCCCTTCCTCATTTTTTTTTTTTTTTTTTGGCAAGTGACCTCCCGCAGTTCCCCTCCCTGTCACAGCTCATCCATACATTCTTTGGAAGACTCCCCTTGAAGACTGGATTTTCGCTCTGTGGCTGCTGAGATGTTGTGTTTGTTCAGTAAGTTCATAGAACCATTTGGTATTACATGGAATTAACGAAAACCCAGTTAAATCATGTACCCTGAAACCAAGCAGCTGCATATGGAAAAAGCCTTCTGTGACCCAGTGGTCACCATCCTAACTGCCCTACACATATACTCACAGTCCAAAGACCTTCTACTTTTTTTTTCCCCTCTGTACAACAATACCCTGTTTTTGGAAGTACTTGTTCTGCTAATTTATTCTTAAACAAGAGGAGGAACCAGTATTGGGTCCCCTCATAAAACAGTTAACGGGAAGCCTGAGGCATCTTTTAGTGTCGGCTTTTTTGGCTGATGCTTGGAATGGCTCCATCAATCACTGCTATTCATGTATAGCTGGGTTTTATGTCAGTTAAACCATCTTCCATCAAGTTGGTGGAGCAGAGTCAGGGAACAAGATGAATAGGGGAAGCGTCTTCTGTGGTGTGGAAAGGGCTTTGCTTTTAAATGCCGATGTTGATTTCTTAATATTTTCAGCTTCCTCTTCCTAAGCCAGTTCCACTCTGACCATTGCTCAGAAGTCTGTTCTTTTAATCTTGTTCAGGGGGCGGTGGAGGTGGGGGGAGTGCTGGGTGCCAGTCTGGAAGTACCAGCGATGGTCCCGCTGATGAGGGGGATTCATGATCTGTCCTGGGCTCCTGAGAAAGGGAAATAAATCCTGGGGCCCTGGGAATGATTCTTGTAGCCACAGGGCGGCGAAATGTCATGCCCCCAGTCAGCCCGTAGCGATGTCCATCTGTGCCGTTGGAATCTTGCATGGGGATGTGTAGTTATTTCACACAAGACAGCGTGGCATGGTGTTTCTTGAAAGATGTATTTTGTGTATCTCAGTGTCAGTTTACATGTTTTCTGCCCAGAAATCAACAGGATTGCTGCCCTACCCCAGACCCCTTTAATTAGGTTCAGTCCTCTGGAGAGTATTCCTTGAGTGAGTGCAGTGTTCACAGCTGTGTGTGCCAACTCCAGAGGGAGGGGGCGATGGATGAGGGCTCCCCCCACCCCGCCCCAGAGGGGAGGAGTAAGTTTTCTCTGACACTGTTGAGAAATGGTGACCGTATGATGATAAAAAGCATTTGGACTTGGGCCACTTGTATTACTGCTTTGAAATTCTCTACGGACAGTGCACCTGTTTATTGTTTGCACCCTGAGTGGACCCATGTCCCCACTGGCCACTGCCCTCTGTTTCTGCCATGGGTGCAAGAAGTGCCACTAGAGACCCTGGGATTGGCGGTTAGGGTTGAACGGGGGAGGTGATGCATGAATGCAGAGGGTGATGCCAGTTGCCAGTTGGCCCAGGTTTGCACTGCAGTCCCTTCCGTTAGGTCTGCTCAGTCCCTCATTGTGCATTGCCCTCTGCGGGGGTCGGGGAGGGAGTCCTGTGAACCCCCTGGTTAAAATTCATGCATATGGGTCCCCTCTTCACAGGTCTTCACTCTTGCCTCTGGGCCATGAATGGGTTCCTGGATCACCTCACTGTTTGAGAGATGCTCTTTGGTCCTCCCGGTACCCACCTGGGTTCTTACTGTTCCCTCACCTCCTGCACACTCAGGGAACATCAGACCACAGAAAATGTTTTTGTATAAACTCAGGTGAACCGAAATGATCATTTTAACAACACTTGGGACTTGTTTGTATTTGTAGGGCCCTTTTCTTCCCAAGGATTGCACGCTGCAAACCAGCCTGCAGCTTTTGAAAGGTGAACATTTCACATTTTACAGCAGAGATGGGATGGCTGTGTGTGGGGGTTGGGAGCCTGGAATGGGGGGGGGGGAGGGCACCAGAAGGGGAAAACGGGAGGAAGGGGTGAGTGAGATAAGCAAAGGGAATTCAGAAAGTAATAAAGTCCTGCAGTAATCAGAGGGCTGAGGCCAGGTCCCTGGGGAGCAGCTGTACACAGAGTGATTCAAACCCACTCCAGACCTGTGTTCCAAATCATTACCTTCACCTGGAGAAGCAGACCCGGCCTTGGGCGAACCACCCCCACTCCTTGGCTCTGTGACCTTGGCAGTTTACTTCCCCTCTCTCTCGGAGATCAGTTTCCTCATTTGTGAAACAGCAGTAATCTCTAACTCACAGGACCATGAGGGGATTAAATGAGAAATCACACTCTGAGTGTTGAACACATTGTCTTTCTGGCACGTTAGGGACAGCTCCAGAACTGCCAGTGTCATGGCTAAGAGCTTGGTTCTGGGGCTTGATGGCTTGGGTTTGATTCTCAACACTCCTCTTTTCTACCTGTCTTCCTCTGGGCACGTGAGTTCATTTCCTTTGTGCATTTTCCCCTCCCTGTGTAATACACGGATAACAACAGACATTTCGTTGGCAAGGTGAAGTGAGATGGTCGTGTACACATGCCTGGCCAGTCGGTGGTGCCCAACAGATACAAGTTATTCGCGTTGGAAGGATTGCTTACTGGGTGTCTGTGCCGTGCCAGGCAGGGTGCCTGAGCCGAAATGACCGGTCGGGGCAGCTGAGCACGGATCTCCGGAGTAACTTTGCCCAAGGTCCATCAGCCCTGGTTCCTGCCTTCTGGTGCGGCTGTGCCAGGTGTTTGAAGAAGGAGGAGGAAGCCCGCTTTTGTTCCTTGCCCAGATTGCATCCAAGGTCTCATTTCATGCTGTTTCATCACAGTATGTGTGCACAGGGCCTGGTACATAGCAGGTGCTCTGTAAGTGCAAGTTCATGTGCTCCCTTAGGGTCAGTTCATAAGCATCAGCTTTTGCCTTTTCTGCAGCTTGTTCCATTGCAATCAGCTGCTCATTCCAAAGCAACCACCATTGACTTTGCACATGTGCCGGCCCCTCTCCCTATGCCTCCTCTCCTTTCCTTCTGTTTGAGGAGCAGCAGTGGTAGGTCAGGAACCAGAATGTCTCTCTCCGGTCAACCTCTGTTGCTACAAAACTGTTCCATCTAATCTCAGTCTAAAAGCCACCTAAAATATATTTACTTGTATCCAAAAGGATACAAAACCATTACCCCTAAGCCCCAGTACCTTTGGACTACATGGTGCCCCGGCCACTTCCTTGCTTGTTGGCTTGTCCAACAAATGGCTGGCACGGTGCAGACAGAGCCATCAAGTACTTCTGTTGCTAAAGCACGTGCTAATACCTGCCCCCCTGCAAGGTTTAGTGAAGGAGAAGTTGGAAATTAATGGCCAAATGAAGGTTTTAGGTTATGTGTGGATTTCATTTATCCACGCTCTCTCTTACCCCCATTAGCATGGTTAATTAAGAGTTGTCAATACATCTTTGCCGGAGTATTTGATTATTTTTTCAGCAGGGAAGATTAGAATGAAGTCTTCAGATCTGGCAAGTGTCATGGGACTTGTAGAGTAAATTGCAGGTTAAGCCCTCATTTTGATCTCCGGGACCAGAGCAAGCACCGTTTCATTGACATGCCATCAGCTATGATCTGAGGGAGCACACAGAGGTGCCTTTTGGGGACAGAAGAGGGGCGTCTTGCTCTTGTCTCCCATGTTGAAAGGGTTTATTGCACAGTGAGTGTGTGTGGGTGAACAAACAGCAGGCTGGGGTTAGAGTTGACTGGAGCTAGCTCTGAAAGCCTTTTGATCTCTGCTTTATTTCAAAAATATACACGTGTGTGTTTATGTATGCATATGCATACACATATTTTCGTGTACATATTTCTGCCCAGCCAGAGAGGTGTGTGTGTGTGTGTGTGTGTGTACCAATGACAGACAAGGTTGAAGTTGACAAGTTAGCCCTGCCAACCCCTTGATTGATGATTTATTAAAAAGTATATGTGTATATATACGTACACACGTATCTCCACCCGAGCAAAAATACCGTCTCAATCTCCCTTTTTGCCTCCCGGACAAGCGTAGTAGCAAACGCTTCCTGCAAATGGCAAATGGCTCTGCCTTTTAGGCGTTTCTTGTAGCATTCGTGTTGTCAGTGGCCTTTATTTTCCCTTCTACTTTAGGGCTCCCATGTTCTGGAATAAATCTTACCAGCAGTTAATTATACCTTGAGATTTCCAGGAGAGGCAGGCTAGTTTTTATTATTTTACCCACTAAATATACCTCTAGATAACACAATACATATTTACAATGACAAGTTTTGTTTTATTTATAGGGTTATAACAAATCATCAAAAACAACCCAAAAAGGGCCACTTAGACCAACATCCTTGTTTCTCCTTCTGCTTCATCTATGAATTATGCATGCATTACAAATGGCAACGAGGAGCAAAGGTCAGTTTAGAACAACACAGATTGGAAAATTACACCATTTGTTTAAACAACATTTATTATTGATTATTCAGCATAGAGGCTGATAGGAGCACAACTAGTGGCAGTAATATCATCTACTCACGTAGGCCTTTATAAATGTCGGACCCTACTCTCTGTGTAGATCAGAATAATTGTTCAAATTTTCCAGCTCTCTTTTGCAAGAGAGCAAAGACAGATTTGGCATCTACTTCCTCAAGTCCTTGAATCCCCACGAGATCCCTGATAGAGTCCATATTTCACAGAAGAGGGAGAATCGAGGTTCAGATGGATTAAGTACTTTGCTCGAGGTCACATTCCTAAGGTCGTACATAGTCTTTCCAACCCATAACACTGTTAGTGTGTCAGAGACTAGTGATTCATTAATGAAAGCAATGATAATCATAATAATCATGTATATTATAGATTAACTCTTATTTTGCCGGACCCTGTCCTAACTGTTTTGCATGTGTTTTGTCTTTCAGTCTTTACAGGAACTCTATGAATAAATGTGGTTATAGTTGAAGAGCCTAGGGCTCTAAGGGGTTAAGTACCCTGCGTAAGGTCACAGGGTCAGTAAGTGAGGGAGCTGGGAACCTGAAGGATACCATCACGTCCTAGCTTCATATTTTGGTGCTTTCCGTAGAGCATCTCTTCCTGCCTCGTGGGCATTGCGACGTCATGACCACGTTTGAGCAGTGGTTGGGTCAGTGTTTGAGTTGAGTCTGTCTAGTGTAGAGTTCCCAAGAGCCAGGGAAGCACGATATTTCACTTCATAAACATAAAGCTTCATTTTGGTGTTAAATAGTCCTAGAGTGGAATGAACACCATTACTTTCACTAAAATGGAATTCAAGAAATAAAACCCAAGAGACTAATGGTAGGAGTTATGTAATAGTGACTCGGGCATGAGAAGGCTAAGGTGGTAGAATTAGGAGTGTGCTTTCATTGTACGCAGAGTGCCAGGCAGGGCTAGAAGCTGAGTCTCCAGCTCTGCCCTCACTGTCTCCCAGGACGAATCCACTGGTATTTCATTTTACAATACAGGTCCCAGGCAAGAATGAAATCTGTTGAGCCACGCGCTCAGGACGTCTGGTCTACTCTCCTTACTTAGCTAGGGTTGCTTGAGATCTCTGCATGATGGTCTTTTTTTTTTTTTTTAATTTCTTTCACATTCCATAAAGAATTATCTTGAATACACCAAAAAAATCCATTTGGTCTTCTCGCACAGAGCCTTGCCTCTTCTCCTCCATTGCTCAGTCATTTGTTTCAGGCAGCTGTCCGACTCCCTGCTCTCCGAGCCCTCTTACAGAGCATCGGGAACAGTCTGTGACTTGTGCCCCTCGTTTCTCAGTTCTAGTCACGGGATTGGAAGCTGTCCGTATGTCCACGGGCAGGGCCACACCTTGGCCTGTTCCTTAGGGGGCCACTGGGTCACTCTCCAAAGAGGCCTCACTTTGCAAGGACAGCTCAGGGTGGGTTTCCAGCACGGTCTCCGACATGTTTCAAATGCCACCCACAGCCTCCCTTGTCATGTTCTTCACCTTTACAGTAAGCTCTCACGTTGTGATTTTTACAAGTCTTTTCCAGGGCCTCTGATTTTCTAGCCTGTTTAACATTGCCATAAGCAATAAGAGTGTAACTGTCTTGGCACATTCACTACCCTCTCCCACCCGCCCCTGCCCCCTGCCATACCTTCTTGTGTCTGGCACGCTGACTTTATGAGCCAAGAGAGCTGTTCCTGGGTTTCCTTACTTCCAAAAGAGTGGGTAGGGGCAGGTACCTTTGAGAAGCAGGGAAAAGGGACTTCTGTGATTAAACGTAAAGGAAAGAAGAAGAAACTACACTGTGGAAAGAGAAGAATATACATTCTTTTCAATAAATTGGCTTTTGCAGTTACCGCTCTCTTTACTACTTGGGTAGAGGGGAGAGAGCCACAAGTCCTATGGTTAGCGGGTACACACTTACTCTCCCTAATGTCTTTTTGGGGCAGAGCAGCACAAGAGAAGAGCAAATTCTTCCTGTACCCACGCACGCCGGTTAGGAAAACGCATGCCCTTGAGATGCGGGAGACCTAGCTGAGAATCACACATCCCAGAACACTAAGCAAGAGTAGTCTCCACAGTTTATTGAGCGCCCGTGACAGCCAGACATTTTCCTGCTTCCTCCAGATCCATAATCACGTTCATCCCTCAAAATGTCCCTGAGGTTTTACTGTTCCCATTTTATAGATGAAGAACTGAAAGCTCAGGAATGAGTGACAGCTTATTCAAGGCCATGCAGTATCAGGACGTGAGCCCCGTGCATCTGACCACCAGTCCCGGGGCCCGTCCACTGCGCCGCGAGGCTCCACGCCTGCCCTAAGCGGGGTGAGCGGCAGGTCACAACTGATCTTCCAGTCGGCCCCCAGCACCAGCTTCCAAGCCTACTGTCCTTGTCACTTGACTGCATCCTCACGTATCCTGCTTTCCTGCCTCTCCTGTCCAAGAACTCAACGCTCAACGTCATTGCTAAGAAAGGAAGTTGTTGGGGGTGCCTGGGTGGCTCCGTCAGTTAAGCATCCAACTTTGGTTCAGGTCGTGATCTTGAGCCCCGCATCGGGCTCTGTGCCCACAGCTCAGAGCCTGGAGCCTGCTTCAGATTCTGTGTCTCCCTCTCTCTCTGCTCCCCCCCAGCTCGTACTCTGTCTCTGTCTTAAAAATGATAAAGAAACATCAAAAACAATTAACAAGAAGGAACTTTTTGCCTCACTGAACCTAGCAGCTCAGTCCAGGGGAGAAGTATGCTGGGTTCAGACTCAGAAGACAAAGCTTTGTGATGGGCTTCCCACTTCCCTACCCCCAAATACATAACCTGCCTCAGCCTCAGTTTTATCATTGGCTAAATGGGAAGAACAGTGTCTACCCCATAAAGTGTTTGCAGGAATCAATGAAACTCACATCCCATCTGCGTTCAGTGAGTGTTTGTTGAATGAATGAATGATTGATGAGTGCATTCATAAATATGAATAGAAAACAGAACCGGGCACTAGTGAGTGGTAAAGTGGCCCAGATGCCTCTCTCTCTGTAGTCTTGTAAGCTGTTATGTGTAATTGTATACCGTATAGAAGGCTCTATTCACATTGTAGTCTCTGTAAATAGTGACCCATTCAATTTTTCAGTATACCAACTGAGCAACCATACCTGCAGCCCTGGTATCCTGTGTTGTGATTCTAAGAATCACATCTACATACATTTGCTTCAGGTGAGGCCAAGGAAATCCTCACTTTCTGGCACTTCTGGCTTTGGACTTGAGTCCCTGTCTGTTTCTTGACAATCCAAAGGAATGCCGGCCCCATGAACTTCTTAAACATACACAGGGGCTCCTGGTCTGGAGTCTTCATCTGGTTGCTAGAATGTTTAAAGAAGGATTTTTGTGATTCTTATAGGCTGACACACTGGCTGTCGTCTGTTGTTTTTCTAATCTCCCAGTAAACATTTGGAAAGTGAAGGTTTCGGCGTGTGTGTGTGTGTGTGTGTGTGTGTGTGTGTGTGTGTTTCCCTTACTTTGAAGAGTAAATAAAGCCATCAGATTTCGTGCGTTTTCTTCCATGTCCGCTCAGATGCTGCTGCTGCGGGTCTGTGGAGTGATTGAAATATTTGCAGCCTGTAGAGCAGCAGGCAGTATTGATGGATTTGGGGAATGCCGTTTGACAGTTACAGGCTCCTGTGAGGCATTGCAGGCTCCTCGGAGCCAGAGATGGAAGCGGGGGGCTGAGTGACAAGATTCTTCCTGTATGTCTCGAACCATATCAATCATGGGCAGAACCTCACTCCTGCGGGGAAAACGTGCTGGGAGCCCGGTGGGAGGCAGTGCTGTTTACCCTCCCAGCCCCCTGCAACCACACAATTAAAACCAAGGAACAGAACAAAGTCGGGCCACAGAGGTTTCCGCTAGCCCCCCCATTCCTTGTTCGTTGGGAGGCCCTGTAATTAGATCACAGCTTCTTCGTTCTTTTGGAAAGATTTAGAACAATTATCACACACGCTCTGCTGCTCTGAGTGGAAACGTGATTGGACAACTTTTGGAACTCGTGTTGATCTAAGACGGCGATTCTGGGTTTTCAACCCCTCACCAGCTGTGTGACCTGGGACACATAACTATTCTGAGCCACAGGATTTGTTTTTCTCCCTCGAAACAGGAACTGAATATATCTCCACTGTTCTTTATTGGCCTAAAAAAATCAGAGACAATATGGACAAAATGGCCCAAACTTTGTTTCCTAGTGAAAGAAATATCTAGAAGTCCAAGTCCTATTGTATATAATTCTGATACAGGGAAGTCTTAATTGTGGAAGTTATGAATCCTGACTTGCCCATGGATGAACATACTCTCCATGTAATCAAAAATATTTTATTTCAAAGGCATGGCTTGTGGCATTTAAGATGTTTCAGGCACTAACCAATAATCCATTGACCTCACCTTTGCTAATGAGGTTGGAAGGACATTCAAAAAAGCTTATATTAGCCACTTTTACAAAAAAGGAAACCAGGCCTATCTCAGCATTAACAATGGTGAGGAGAAAAATCTGTTAATTTAAAGTACCAGTAAGTTCTACCCTATATTGCTAGCTCTTTGTTTCCTGGGATTAAAAAAAAAACAAAAAACAAAAACAAAGGGATTACAAAATAGGCTCGATGAATCTAAATATAGTTTTGCTGGGCGATTTACTAATGACGGGCGCTTTTTGGGTATTAACACACCACAAATGGCGTGCAACCAAAGGCCTGCGGAGGTGATCTCGCTGTTTGGAAAGCTGGATCATCCCTCAGATTCCCAGCTTGCTGTGTGTCTTTCGCGTGTCGGGCAGGGCTCTGCTTTGCAGAGCAGGACATGACCTCTTTGGGGCTTGTGTCTCCTAGGAACTTCCTCCAAGGTGAGTGATGGGGCCTAGTTGTTCTTTGTTTCAGTTTGGCAGTAGTGCTAGAGAAGAAAATATATTTTTATGTGTTCGAACGGCAGTTAAAGAGTATTCCAGATTCCTCCCGACCTCCCCCCCCCACACCCCCAAAAGGCATGTTCCCTAGCCAAGGCCCACATGGCTTTTCTTTGCTTTAAGTGCTCCTCGTATTATCTTGACCTTAAAGTTTACAGGGTAAAGGAAACATTTATGGAACAGTTAAGACCAGTTAGAACATAACGACTTGCCTCATTATCACACTCTACAAATCTCCACTTTACAGAGTTCACTTCCCTGTCTCCTTTAAACTGGTGTTTGGCCTGCAAATACTGTTACTGGTGTTCACAGATGGAAACACAGGGAACTGCTCATTCCTTACCTCAACTGTGCCAAAAATAAGAATCTTCAAGAACTCATAAAGTAATTTAATACCACCTTAATAAAAGGAGCACAGTTTTGAATAATTTTTGTAAGTACATGTTTGAGTTAGTAATAGGATTTTTTTTTAGCTGTCCATATATTTCATCTGCTTAATAAATAAATAGCTCCTACAAATCAACAAGCTAAAATTAAAAAAATAATAGTTGTAGGACAATTGGCGAAATTCTAAAACATCATTCAAATGACCAATAAGTATTTGGAAAATATTCAGGTTTATTAGCAAGGAAGAAACAGCTTAGAATAGAAACTGTATTCAACCTTTATACATGAAGTTAATTAACCTTTAATTAACAAAGGTTAAAACTGTTAGTATGTTATATTGGAACAGGGCAGAAGTGGGTTTTCTGAAACATTGTGCGCAAGAAATAGAATTCCTCATTTCATTTCTCAGGTTTAATGTGGAGGTCACTAGCAAAAGTTTTAAAAATGTTTTTCACCTAAGATTTTCATAAGTGGAAAAAATATGTTAAAGGAATACTTAAAGACACATCCACAAATTTATGTATGGGGATGTTTATGCCTGTATTATTGATACTATAAAAAAGGAAGCACTAAAAATATTTAACTGTTGAGTTAAATTATGATGACCCCAAGCATAAAATACTATGCAATTCACAAAAATATAAACTAAAGCAAATGTAGGAAGTTGAAAATCTCAGATTGTGGTTGTATGCTTTCACGTTGTTTCTCTTTAAAAATATCTATTAAAACTTAGATGAAAAATGAAAGATTATCAACATTTTCATTGATTCATAAAATAACTTTTTTCAAACGACTATAAAACTACATAAAATTATTTAAACATGAAGTTTAATTAAAAAAAATTTATAGTGTTTATTTTTGAGAGAAGAAGAGAGAGAGACAAAATGCGAGCGGGGAGGTGCAGAGAGAGAGGGAGACAGAATCTGAAACGGGCTCCAGGTCTGAGCCATCAGCCCAGAGCCCAACGCAGGGCTCGAATCCATGGACCATAAGATCATGACCCGAGCCGAAGTTGGATGCTTAACTGACTGAGCCACTGAGGCACCCTTGAAGTTGAATTTTCTAAAGAAAATTAATTAAGTCACATCACATATCATTATAAAAAAAATTTGAAATTGTCACATGGACTGTCCATCTGGTGAAGGGAATCGGTATCTAGCTTGATGCATGTTACATCTAGTCCTGCAAATACACACAATTAAGAGTGATAGCAAGGCCTTCATATTGGCCACTACCCGCATCTGCTGTGAGTATCTGCCAGTCTTTAAGTACCTCTCACATCATGAACTGGGACACAAGAAAACGGATACTCTGTGCTTGTGGGACACAATACTTTATTATACAAGAATCTTTCGGATTCAGGCTATCTGAGAGAAGGGATTTGACAAGTTAATTAATTTGTCTTTTCTGTTATCTAAAAGCTTGTAAGACTCAAATACTCCTGATACCCAGAAGCGTTTTCTATTTTTGAACTTGGAAACAGTGCACCAGAAACCACAAGGGCATTCAGATACAGTGGTCTTTTGTTTCAAAGATGTAGGGTAAGAGAGACGTGGAGCAGTGGTTTTCTGGGGCCTGACTGGTGGCAGTCACCAGAGTGGATGTTTAGGGTACGTGCCATGCTATACAGGTGCTCAGCAGCAGATCTCAGGTAATGGGGGCATGAGTGCGTTTCCCAGTGAATGTATTTTTTTGGGGGGGTGTGGTGTATGGTGCTTTCTAAAGGTTGGGGCCTAGGGCAGGTGTTCATCTTCTGTGGGTCCCAGGCCAATACTGTATTCAGACACCCATTCAGCCCAAAATGGCACTCGATGTTTTTAGACATGGTTGTAGGCATTGGGGATGTAGCGGTAAATGAAACGAAGACACCCCCCCCCCCCCCCCCCCCGGTCATGGAGCTTGTGTTCCCCAGGGATGTGCAAGAAAACTGGAAAGCGGGTTGAGATCAGCTCGAGGAAAACTCTATATTCCTGTTTTAAGAATGTGAATTTCTATAAGGGTGGGGGCAGGGTTTAGTGAATTGTTTTCCTTATTTTATTTATTTATTTTTGTTTTTATTTTTGAATAGGGATTTTTATTTACTTATTTATTTATTTTTGAGTAGGGAATTATCCATTTGAGGAAACAGGATTTTAATAAGATTTCTCTAATAAGTATTATGTAGAGTTGTTACTCAATTGACTTTGAGGATAAAATACTAATTAAATACAATGAAAGCTTGTAGTAGAACTATATCAGTTTTAGACCAGTTGGAGGACTTTTTTATTTTTATTTTTAATTTTTTTTAATAATACCGGACCTATCCTTTTTGTCCTGTGATTCGTGTCTTGGTAAGTGGCAATAAAAGAAAAGTTTAGATTTCACACAAAAGCTTTGTGAGCTCACCGATTTTATTTCAGTTTCTATTTATCCACTTCTGAATGAGCCAACTGATGTTGTGCTCAGTTCTTTTTTTTTTTTTTTTAATGTTTATTTTTGAGAGAGACAGAGACAGAGTGTGAGTGGGGCAGGGGAAGAGAAAAGGGAGACAGAATCTGGAGCAGGGTCCAGGCTCTGACCAAGCTGTCAGCACAGAGCCTGGCGTGGGGCTTGAACTCACAAACTGCGAGATCATGACCTGAGCCGAAGTCAGACGCTCAACCGACTGAGCCACCCAGGCGCCCCTGTGCTCAGTTATTTCAAAGATAATGGTAATGTTTGCAGAATGAGCCAATGTTCCCAATTTGAGATTGTGACAACCTTAAATTTCGTGGAGACAGTTGACCTCTTTTTTGATTCAGATAGGGTTGGTCCTGGTAGGTAATGTGCACATAAACAAATGAGTATTTAGCTTCATGACTCAGTGTATTACATTAAAGATAGCAAATCTAGCATTTTTGGTGAGTTGACAGGGATAAGAAATTGGGAAAATTTAATTTTACTGGCACCCTAATTAAAATTGGGAGGTTTCCTAGGAGAATTTAATACTCTCTTTTGTATCCCACTGTGGTTGTACTTACCACTGCTTCATTTCTTTTAGATTAAAACTATTTTAAAAGGAAAGTGATAAAGACATTGTTCATTGTGATTGCTATCCAGTGCTTTATCCGTATTCGGTTTAGGTATTATAGGGCATGTATCTTGTGCGATTCATCTGAATTATCCTAAGTGATTAGTTTGGATTTCATGACTGGGTTGACTTGATGCTACAGTCATGGAAAGAGAGGTGCTACCATCTCCTGTGTTCTGGATCAGAAATACCCCATCCCTCAGTGGGACTTATCGGGGGACATAGAACTTCTATCTAAATCGTGTCTTATTTCCATGATGATTGAATTTCCATGATGATTAAAATGACCGCAATGTGCATGTTTTCTTTAAATACCTCTTAGGAGTCTACCTGGCAGATAAGGCTTGCTAAAATAAGCTGGTGATGTTGTTAATACATAATCAATGGGCATTAGGAAGCAGGAGCTGGCTGTCAATCATCTGAATACACGTGGTAATATATATACCACGTCGTCTTGACTGAACTGTGGCCTCCCGCACGTTTTGTCTTTTCGATGGCTCAGCCTTGGCTGATCACCTTGGATTCATTCTGTGGGGACATCTTTCATTTGCTTCAGGACTGTGTAATGTGTAGCTCAGAGAGGCATGGGTCTCAGTAATGCAGAGCCCCACAGTTTTTAAGGATGGGTGGCCAGCCTGGGTGCGAATTGCTTGCCTACAGTGCCTGCCAGAGTCCCCCACCTTCATGGAGACAGGAGGACTAACTGGGAGCCTCCCTTTGGAATGGAATTCCGCTGCAGTTGATCGTAAATGTTGGTAGCTACCATAAATGATGTGCAGTGGCTTCCGGTAAGTTCTTTTAGCTCCTCTTGTCCAAGAGAGCAGATGAGTGCCTTTTTGTGACTAAGAATACAGCTCCTCACTAGAGCCTTGTCTGGGATTCCCTGTCTGGCTCATTCTCTTGAACCTTTTTCAAGAGCCCCATGAATTTATGGATGATTTGCAGCCTCTTCTTTTGTTTTATTAAAAAAATTTTTTTTAATGTTTATTACTCATTTTTGAGAGACAGAGAGAGTCAGAGCATGAGCGGGGAAGGGGCAGAGAGAGAGGGAGACACAGAATCTGAAGTAGGCTCCAGGCTCTGAGCTGTCAGCACAGAGCCCGACGCGGGGCTCGAACTCACGAACTGCGAGATCATGACCTCAGCCGGAGTCGGACGCTCAACCGACTGAGCCACCCAGGCCCCCCGCAGCCTCTTCTTGTTCAGTTGCATCCCCCTCATATATAATGCTGGCCCCTGCTTTATGTACGTGCAGAGTGAGACCCAAGTTCCCTGAGTTCTTTGCACGGACTGCTCTGACCAGCCGTGGTCCATGCTGAGGCAGTGTTTAAACTGCTCTTGTCTAGAAGAGTCATGTTCTGTTTGGGGTCCCGCCTGAAAACTACCTGCCTGCTCTCTAAATGTACGGTTGTCCATCCAGAGGAATACCTCAAGGTCACCCCTGTTTTCACTTTTTCATGTCTGCAGCCTAGGGGCTGCTTTAGGCTGGGGCGGGTCTTCCTTACCAGCCCTCCTGTACCACGGAGTCTTGGAGATTAGTCAGGAGGTCTTGCCTTGATGACAGTGGGTCATTTGTTTCCAAGGAGACATAATTAAAAACGAAACTCACTTGAAACTTCAGGACGGATCATATGACTCAGCTGAGTGTCTTTTCCTTTTTCCCTTTTTAATGCAGAAAGCTCCCAAGGACATATTTTGGAAATAGCGTTTGGTTGTGAAAAATGTGGAATCTAAAAAAGTATTGCCTGAAGATGGGAAATCTTTAATACAACTCGCTGGGGCTTTTGAGGAATCAGTGGATTGTGGAGTTATAGTTCTTCATTGCTGAGATAACATAGCTGCACTTCATTAGATATTCATGACATGTTGAGGGGGTGATAGTCAACCTTCCCCTGGTGGACTGGAAGTCACCCTTGACTCTGAGCTGAATGACGTAATGATGCTGATGGATGATAGTAGTGATAATACCTACCACTTATTTTACGTCTGCTGGATGCTAGTGTTAGGCTAGTTGGTCGATGCAGGTTCTCACGTATTCATTCCCGCATTCCTATGAGATGGATACGATTGTCTCAATGTTCCGGGACAGGAGAAATTATGGGTCAGAAAAGTTACGGCTGCCTGGAATTTGAAGTGAGGTTTGTACTCTGGATCATTTCTCGGGAATCAGAACGAACTAGGAAGGGGGTGGCCGCTCTTCCCCAGTACCGCCACATTTCCACTGCACCCCTAGGGTGTTAACAGAAGTGGCATAATCTTTGCCCCTTTGTAATGCTCTTGGTCCGTAGCTCTCGGAGCCATTCCTTTCTGGTCTTCAGGAGCATGGTCTGTTAACCCCTTCGGGTACCCAAGGCAGCCCTTACTGTTCATGCATGAGGATGGCTTACTTAGGAAGGTCCCGGCTACCTTCTCTGTTCTCGGGGTCCTGATCCCGGGGCTGATACACCTGGTAAACTCAAGGTGAGCTCTTTTCTGATTCTCTCATCTGTGCTTGTAGGCCGTCCACGTGGTCAGACTTGCTGAAGTGCCTGTTGTGCATGTTGTGACCTCAGATTTCCGTTTTCAAGTGTAGCTAGTGTAAAATTACTCCCTCTACTTGGTGCCCCATTCATAAAGTCTTCCAAGAGACTCAGCACCCGGTGATTGGTGGTTGGGTCGGAGAGAGAGTGCTTTATATTTATTTATTTATTTTTTAATTTGTGTGTGTGTGTGTGTGTGTGTGTGTGTGTGTATTTCTCCTCGAGAGACCCAGTATGAGCAGGGGAGGGGCAGACAGTGGGACACACAGAATCCAAAGAAGGCTCTAGGCTCCGAGCTGTCAGCACAGAGCCCAACGTGGGGCTCAAACCCACGCACCGTGAGTACATGATCCCAGCTGAAGTCGGACACTTAACCGACTGAGCCGCCCAGGCTCCCCGAGAGTGCTTTATATTTAAAAGATGTCCTCCTAACTACATGAAGGAAAAAGAAGGACAAGAACGTCACCCATAGTCCCCTTTTGGAGTGATTCTTCCCCCCTAGTTTTGTCTTTCATTTGAGTTGAACTGGGTCTGTATTTTTGCAGATATACTTGCAGTTGTGGGGCCTTCTGACTGTAGAAGAATCTGATGGACACTACGTGCTGGGGAGTAAGGGCCACTCTGGAGGCCCCGGTACTGAGATCTCAGTCCAAGGCCCCGGATGCAATACCACAGGTTCTAAATCACGTGCATGTGGTCACATTTTCGCCTTTCTAATGATGTGATGCAGGGTCTCGTAGGCCCACGGTTGTAACACCTCACGTTTTTCTCCACCCCTGCTGGCAATTTGCATTTAGAATTTGCCTGTGTAAGTTATATTTTAGATCAATAATGCAAATTGGAAGACCCGGTAGGGCCCAAGGCCTCATCGTGTCTGAATAGGCCTCTATGAATTTGAGAAATAGGGAATATACACACCCTCTCCTTCCTGTTTTCCCCATGAATTGTAAACAGTACCGGTTGTTTGTAAGTGAACTTGGGAGTGCTTTTAATTGGCGGTGGGGCATCTATCTTCATCCACCAAATATATTTTGAGCATCTCTTGGGTACAGAGTGTTCTGCCTGGCCCTGTTGGCTATCCAGGGCTCTAGAAAACCACTTTTAATTTTTATTTTAGAGAGAGAGAGAGAGCACATAAGGAGGGGAGAGGCGCAGAGGAAGAGAGAAAGAGAGAGAGAATGAATATGAATCTTAAGCAGGTAGAGCCTGATGTGGGGCTTTATCCCAGGACCCTGGGATCATGACCTGAGCTGAAATCAAGAGTCACTCAACAGACTGAGCCACCCAGGCACCCCTAGAATGGCACTTTTACTCTCAAGGTGTCTTCAGTGTATTTGAGGAGAACTCTTTGCTTATTTATTCAGTCAATTTTATTCAGGATCAGCTATACAGCAGCCACTAGCCTGTGTGCTGGGGACTCACAGATGGTAATGGAGGCAGATTGTCATTGAACTAGCTGTCTCTGGATGTCCGCCATGTTCTGAAGGTGCTAACTCTCTGGCAGATAAGGCCTAAATCCCGCTTAACGAAAGGTTCACGCAATGAAAATGTTAAGAGAGCGCCAGAGGGGAAGGGACGGGGAATCAGGGGGAATCAAAGATATCCCCTGTCTTAGATGGTGTGTGATTAATAGCTCCTGGGACGACTGAGTCTTGGGCCATCAATGACAGACTGGTCTGGGATGCAGGGAGGTGACAGGCTAAGAGAAAAGTCGTTTGTAGATGGCCTCACTCTGACCGTCAGAAATGTGGGACTTGATACCATTGGGGTAGTAGCCTGGGAAGGTATTTGCATCCTCCTCTGAGGGCTTTTGGAAAACTATCAGATGGCCACCACAAAAAGTAGGATTCAACTTGGCTGGACGCGGAGGCTTGGCTATTCAAGCTTGTGTCTCTCTCCATTCCTACACTGTAGCAAGCCAGCACTTCGGGGCTTGAACCCTGTTCTCTCAGCCCCCTCAGACAAGAGCGATTCTCTCTACCCTGTCGATCTAGGCCGTGCCCAGGTCTTTGCTCACATTGGACCAACCCGACTCATGTGGCCTCTCTGAACACCAGTCCTGGTGGCCACTTCTGATTCGTCCAGCTTGGCTACGTGTTCACCCCTTGATTCAGCAGGTGGGCTCGGGCCCCCTGAGAAGTTTTTGGGGTTGGAGGTGGTGGCCCTGAGGTGATCGAGAGGCTGTCGTCAGAAGAAGGAGCTATGGACTCAGGACAGGTAAAAACAGATGTCTGTTAGAGTCGTGCAGTAACTAAATGCACCCTAATCAATCCTGTTGGCCCCAGCCAATTTGTTACTTCAGGTGAGACTTTCATGGCTGTGCAGAGACATGGTGCTAGGGGCTTTAAACAGAAAAAGAGAAGGGACCACTGGCCCGTTTTGTTCCTCGCAAATGGTTTTCAGTTTTATAATTTCCGACGAGAAAGCCCGAGCCGACACCCTGCTGGGATGATCTTCTACTTACCTGCAGTAAGTGGAAAGGGTGTCTGCCTCCCCCTGCCCACCTGCCTCCAAGAAGGCCCAGTCCCAGGCTCTAGAAACCTCTGCGTGGGACGGACTGACCGGCATGCTCTCTGGCCTGGCCGTGTAGAAACAGCCTTGCTGTAATTCATCGTTTGAAACTCCAGCCTGCTTGCCGCCTCCAGAGTTTTCCCTTAATGCAGCCGACAAGTGCATGTTTGGCTGTGATACCTTGTCGCTGTAGAGCGGTGAAGTGTGCCTTTTTTCTCTGGGTGGCTCGCTCCTGGCCATCCGCCCTAAGTGTATCTGTGACTGCCGTAACGGAGGTCGCTTCTTGGGTCTTGATCATTCTGAAGTGACATTTGGTGTTAATTTACTCGTCACCACGGAGGGCCCGGGGGACCCACTTGGGATAAGGTGAGTTATAGGCCACATGGCAACTTTCCTCCCAGTGACCCGTCTGAAAGGCTTTTTCAGGCCCTCACATCAGGGTGTTGAGAGAGGAGTTAAGAGGTTTTATTCTTATATGTTTGGGGAAATTATGCCTCCCTGCACCCTACTTAGGAGATGACAGTGTTCTCTGTTTTCTCCCAAATTATGCCCCTCTTCGGAGGGTAGGAGGAGGAATTCCCGTGAGTCGTTAGGAGCGAGCCTAACTGGGGCTGGAGAACACGCGCGGGACGCCCTCAGCCCGGGGCACAGATCATGCTCATGGCGCTCTGCCTCGAAAGCCTGTGGGGTTACCTCTGGCTCCTGCTCTTCCCCTCTCGTCATTAATTGCTTCTTTTTATCTCGAATGTTTATTTATTTATCTTGAGAGAGAGAGAGAGAGAGAGAATGCACACCACACGAGAGAGTGAGTGCAAGCAGGGGAGGGGCGGAGAGAGAATCCCACGCAGGCTCCATGCTCAGCACGGATCCCAACACGGGGCTCGATCTAGTGACCTCGAGGTGGTGACCGGAGCTGAAATCAGGAGTCGGACACCCAACCGCCTGAGCCACCTGGGTACCCCTTCACTGCTTCTGTCACTCGTACATCCCGGACCCCAAGGGAGCATAATTGTTGCCCGATTCCTCAAAACAGTGGGAGTTCTTTGACATCCATGCACTGTCCATCTTTGTGTTCTCCCCTACCTGAGACTCCCCCTGCACTGCAGGTGGGGCGACATTGGAAGGAATGGTTAACAACAGAACAGCACCCCAGCGTCTTGGCTCATTCTTCAGGGGGCTGGGCCCACCCACGGGGGAGGACTTGGCCCCAGAAGGACAGCTCCATGAGGGCAGAAAGTTTTGTCTGCTTTTTTTCCACAGCTGCCTCCCCACTTCCTCAAATAGTTCCTGGTGGAAGATAGGGACTCCCTAAGTGCTTTGTCGAGGGAACGGGATACCTAAGGAAGTTGCCTGTCCTGTGTCCTACAACGCTGGGCTCGCCTCATGTGTAATTTTATTTCTAAAACAAAATGATGTGGTAGGTGTTGTTACCCCATTTTACAGGCGAGGAAACTGAGGCATAGAGCTGTGAAGGAGCTTGCCCAAGGTTACAGAACTCAGCCCCAGGCCTGTCTGATGTTAAAGCCTAAACAAGCGCATCTCCTTACGTTGTATTGGCCTTAACGGAAAGGGGCCTACAAATAGCGGCTCGTGGGCCCAGTCTGGCCTGCTGTGGGTTTTTGTACAGCCCGAGAGCTGAGAGTGGCTTCACATTTTTACATGTTTGAGGAAAAAATCAAAAGAAGAATAGTGTTTTGTGACACGTGAAATTAAATGAAAATCAAACCTCAGTGTTCGTAAATAAAGTTTTATTAGAACACAGCCGCACACTCCTTTGTTTATACGTTGTCTGTAGCTGCCTTTGCACCATGATGGCAGAGTTCAGTGGTCGGGGCAGAGACCTTATGGCCCCCCAATCCCACAAAATATTTACTGTCTGGTTCTTGGCAGAGGTTTGGTGGCCCCTCCTGTAGCTTCCCACATGTGCCTTTGTTCTTCTTCTCTGTTGCTTTCCTGGGAAGGCAGGATAGCATAGCAATCACCAGAAGGCTTTGGGGTTAGACCATGAGTCCGTCTTGTCTCTGCACTGGCTCGTTGCGGGAACAACATTGTGAGCGCCTTGATTTTCCTCTTTTCCAGATTCCTCATCAGTCACGTGGAAGTAACACTGTACCCACTGCATCGGGTTGTGGGTTGCGTGAGGATTAGCTGTAGGAATGACCACATGTCGCTAGACTCATTACCTGAAACATCACTTGGTACCTGATAAATGCTGGGTACATGCCAGTTACTGTTTCCCGTCATCCATCCCTCTCTCTCTGCCCCTCCCCTCACCCCTTCTCTCCCTCATGCACACGCATGTAATTTTCTATCTTCTGTTTATCTGAGCCAGAAGAGAACATACTTTTTAGTCGTTCGGCCTTGCTTAAGTGTGGAGTGGTTAATGTAGCCGCGCGGAAATTAATTGCTTGTTTTGTTGTGATATAATTAAGAACTTAATTAAAAATGGATAACTCTAACTTTTCACTTCATTTTCTCCGTTTGCACAATCTGGGTATTTTATTTTGTAGCCCATTAAAATTTGAAGGTGAGTGTTAAGTGTCAGTAACTTTGATGAGTCTTCCCGGAGGCGGTCCGACGGGAACGCATTTTGTGTGCCTTGCTGGGGGTGGCGTTTGCAGGGTCTTGTGAGTGCTGAGCCCCCGAGGAATGCAGTCACCGGTGGGAAACCCAGGCATGTGCATCAGGCCCATGGGGGCCCACTGGCCATGGTCTCTTTCAGAGACTGGCCTTGGCGGACCTTCTTCCTACTCACCCGGGCTTCTTCAGGTCCCTGTGCAGTTAGGAAAAGTTCTCTGGGATTTTCATCTGTAAATGCCGCCTTTCCCGTGGCAGGGCTGGGATACCACACAGTCTCCATTGCATAAATGACTTCGTGGAATGGAGCAAAGGAGAATATGGTATTCCTTAAAACAAAAAAACGAAACAAAAAAACGCTTCCGCTCCCCACCACCGGTAAGTGGAGCAAACTTGAGAGTGTATACATTTGAAGTCCTCTGTCATCACTTCCCTGTCACGGGCTTCAGTGTTATCAGCCCCATTCACCGTTACAGCTGAGCATGGCCTATTCTGCCCAGAGCTGGCTGTCCTGAGATCCTGCTGCCTGCCTTCACGGTCCCTCCAGCAATAGTTTTGCACTTGCAGGAGAGGAAGCGCACGACCCAGTACCACGCAGAGCCAGAATTGCCTTCCAGGTTTAGGTGATTCCCAAACTGCGTCCTCCTAGCCCACCATCTCCTAGGATGGTCAGTGGGTTACATGGGTGGAAGGGAGGATGGAAAGAAAGCTAGTCCAGCCGTTGAGCAGGTTCCCCAAAGGAGGCAGGTAGAAATAAGTGAAGAGAATAAGTGGCTTGCATCTTACAGTTTTGTTTCTTTGGTTTTAGATTTCTTGTTTTTTCAATTACCAAAGAAATGCATGCTTATTTGAGCAGTTTTTTTTTTAAAAGTATAGATCTGTATACAGGGGGACTTAAACTCCCTCATTTTACTCTGTATTCCTCCCCTCAACCCTGCCTCCTTCCCTGGTAATCATAGTTAATAGCTGCTGTATTCTTGCATGTTCTTTGTTCACGTTCACATGTGTAACACACACGCTGAAGACTGTGTTCTTTTTCTCCAAAGTAAGTGGACACATACGTTCCCATCCCTAGATAGTATACAAGATCTGCCTTCCAGCCAGTAAGTACAGTTTCAACCTATTCTTTTTAATAGTTGCATAATATTCTGTAACCTAGGCCAGCAGGTTGCATCCAGCTAAAAGGACATGTGTCCGAATGGAATTAAGAGCTTCATACATAATTTCTTGATTTTGATGAAGGAGTTTTCTTAATAGATATCTCAGACATGACTTTAGGCTGCAAGGCATATCATAGGTGGAACTTTTTATGTCACAGGTGGGCCTAATTATCCTTGATTAATGTGCTGGAAAACCTGATAGAACAGAGACTCGGGAAGGGACACTGAGGAAGGTCTGGATCATATGTTATTCCGAGGCCCATAAGCAGCCTCTGTGCACACAGCAGGCACTCCGGTTTGTCTCTGCTGATGCTTAACACAGTGAGTTATGAGACAGGGAGAAATCTAGACTTCAGCCACCATTTAACAAACTGGTGACTCGGAGTTCAGCACTCTGGCGTTGCCGTCCTCATCAAAGGCTATATCTTTATCTAAAATTTATTAGCCAGCTTCAAACCTGTTTGCCAGCTCACTAATGGAAGCCTTTTGAATCAATTTGCTCCTATAATTTAAACAGCATTTCAATGTATATTGTCGGAGCAGAAAGGAGTTGAAGCTCCTAGCCAGTAGAATTAATTATTTATTATCCTTTTCATAAATACTTTCCTAGACCAACCTAACTGAAAAAATGCTTAGGCTGTTTAAAGCGCACACACACACACACACACACACACACACACACACACGGACACAGTGTTTTCCAATGGCTAATTTGAAAAATGTCACCATATTAGTTTTCATTTACGTCTGTCAGGAAACATTTATATCTACACGTAAGAATTTTTTTTCCCCTTTCACCAGATTTTTTTTTTTTTTTGCAGAGTATGCATTTAATTCACATTTACAAATTGGTTTCTGTTTTTAACTAAAGGCACTTTTTCAGCAGAAAAGATGTGTATGATCTAACTTTTAATCTCAGTGGCATGAGCCTTGAAATGGCCAACTTCCTTTTCATGAGAGCACTGTTTAGAAAATATAAATCTGCTTGATTAGTTCAGAGGAAGGATCTTCAGATTAAGCTAGTGTTAGTTAGCTTTGTTTTTTTTCTTCCGCTGATCGTTGTGGGGAAACAGAGTTCCTCTGGTCTCTCCTGGCTTTGCACATCTTGGGAACAGTAGTGACAGCTTTCATTTTGGACTATCTTTTCAAGGAATTCTGTGGAGTAAAGAACACAGGAAGATAGAGATAGTGTTTCCTATGGGAGCGGAGGGGAGGGTTGTTTGCTGTCTAGTATATGGAAGATAATGTCTTCCTCCAGCACTAAGTTGAGGTTGATTTGCTTGATAAAAGATTTGGATTCCTCGTCTCACTGTTTCTCTTCCATGACTCACACCCAGTAAGGGCACAGCGTCCACCTGTTCTGCATCAGCCTTGTGGGACCCGGGGACAGAGGTGACTGGAGCTGATGCCGAAATGGACTTTGCACTGTTTGCACTCTTGTGAGCAACAAGTACTTTGTATCTGACCCTGGAGTCTCGTGTCTTCTACTAGCTCTCACAACACGTGGCAGCTGGCTACTTAGATTACAAATAGGGTGAAATCTTAGATTCTTCACAGTTTGAAAATCCCCAAATCAGTAACAGAGGTTATAAAGAGCTAGGCAGGCATGAGCAAACTGTGGCCTGCTTGCTAAATCCAGCCCACAAGCCTGCTTTTCCAGGCCCATGAAAATATAACAAACAAAAATATAAAAACAAAGACTATGTGACAGAGACCACATATGTTCCCATAGACGAAAGTATTTACTAAAGCATTTACTGGCCCGTTAGAGGAAAAATGTGCTAAGCGCTGATATGGAGAAAGCTATAAGTACAGCGTCTGATACATCGAAGGTACAACAGTTATAACAGCAAACACTGAAATACTGTTAATTATGTATACTGTCCATTCACTAGTGCCCTTCACCCTCACAGCTGTCCTGTGAGGTGCGTACTTCCATTCTCTTCATACAGGTGAGCACAAGAGTGCCTTTATTACCGTCTTTTCCTGAATTATAATGGGGAGACTGGTTAACTTACCCAAGGTCACACAGCTGGTAAATGAATGGTGGCAGTAACCCTTTAGAACCCAGGCTGCCAGACTCTGAGGCCCATGTTCTTAACGCTTTGTTGCCTCACTATGATGGGTACTCAAATCCTTGAGTTCTTACTCTGCACCTGTTAGGTGCCTTTCCGTGCTCTTTGTAGCCCTCTGCGGTGGGCTTCCCTTTTGCAGATCTAGACATGGAAGCTCTTGCGAGCGTGAAGCCTTACCCAAAGTTGTGTCACCATCAGCATTGGTCCCAAGACTCAGATCCCAAGTCCGTCTGGCCCCAACGCTGATATTCTTTTCACAGCTTATTCTACGGCAAAGGCAGCCATTATTTTGGCCCATTTTCTAAGTGACGAGCTGGAATATTTTACAGCTTTCTTAAATTAATTCTTCATGTTGGTTATAAACCACTTCCTCTACGTTGATGGGCCTGTGTATTTTTTGGACATTTGTCTGGTCTTTAGATACTTTGGCCCCTTTAAGGATGATGTATCTTCTAAAATGGGACGTAAAAGGGAACCGAAGAGGAATCTTAAGGTGCTCCATATCCCTTGATCCATCGTGAAAGAGCTGGAAGTGAAAAGGTAGATGGGGCGCCTAGGTGGCTCCATCTGTTAAGTACCTGACTTTGGCTCAGGTCATGATCTCATGGTTCATGACTTTGAGCCCTGCGTCGGCTCTGTGCTGACAGCTCAGAGCCTGGAGCCTGTTTCCGAATCTGTGTCTTCCTCTCTCTCTGCCCCACCCCCCCAACCCCCGCCCCGTCTCTATTTTTGAGAAAATAAACATTATAAAGTGTTTTCTCAAAAATAAACATTATAAAAAATAAACATTATAAAATAATGTTTCTCAAAAATAAACATTATAAAAAAAAAAACAAAAAAACGGGCGCCTGGGTGGCTCAGTCGGTTAGGCGTCCAACCTCGGCTCAGGTCATGATCTCGCGGTCCGGGGGTTCGAGCCCCATGTCGGGCTCTGTGCTGACAGCTCGGAGCCTGGAGCCTGTTTCAGATTCTGTGTCTCCCTCTCTCTCTGACCCTCCCCCGTTCATGCTCTGTCTCTCTCTGTCTCAAAAATAAAATAAACGTTAAAAAAAAAAAACCAAAAAACAAAAAACAAAAGGTAGAATACTTTTTCCTTGGAAACTTAAGCAGATTCACTGTCAAATTCCTTGTTTTTGTTTGGGTAAAACAGTTGCTCTGAAAGGCCCCATCGTCTTACAGTCCTACCAGTCTTTAGTGGTTTACACTTTTTTGTTTGTTTAATCTGGGATAATCTGATATTAAATGAAGATTTTTATGTTATCTCCTAGAACTCTGGAAGTCCACCCGTATTAAGCCCATTACTTTAAATCCCATTTTCCAGGTAACTGAGAATAGATCTGTGGATGCTGTTCTATGTCATTTTGAGTCATATTTAAAAAAAAAAATACTTGTGATGATTTTATGTATCATCCCATCCACAGATGGTCTTCTCGTCCACCTGACTTGCAAATCTGCTTTAGTCTTGGGAATTTTGCTTAGGTTGAAGGAATGAGCCTGTGTATCTTGTCAGAGCAAATCACAAGCCCATGTAAACTCACTCTTGCTTCCAGCGTCTCGTTCATAGAAACTGCAATCTGCTGAAGTTTCATATTGTTGTAACCTAGAAGCATGCCCATATTTATCACCCCTGGGCTGCTTTAGCATTTGAATATTATTGGAAATCTCAAAAGATCCTGGGAGCCAGTCATGAGAATTTTACAGCTCTTAGTTCTTCAAAATCTAGGTGTAGGCAGAGAGCGCATGTAGTAATTCAGTTAAATGCCCCCTTTTCTTGTTTTCCTGATGGGAGCTCAGTGTTTGTTTGCCCCATTGAGGAGGAGGCTTTGGGATGAGTGATTGTCTCTTGTCCTCAGATTTGCCTTTACTTCTTGGTCATTAAGGAGCTCAGTCTTTCCAGCAGTGAAAACCTTTTCTACCAAGTTAATGGCGGGGGGTGGGGGAGGGGCCTGGTGAGGCATTTTGTGAGCACGCAGTCCAAAGAGCTCGGGGAGTTTTGTTAGTCTGCCTTTTCTGTCTGGCTTTATTTTTTTATTTTTTTTTTCAGGGATTAACTAATACACATTGTGTGCTTCCGTGTCAGGCAGAGCAAGGTTCCCATCCCAGCCAGGAGACCGTTGATAAGCTCGTCAAACTTTTGGAGCCACAGCTAGCTTATTTGTAAAAAGAAAATGGATTTATTTATTTCTGTATGACACCTTACACCTAAACTTTGAAGCTTAGACCAACAACCAATTCATTTTGTCTGGTGGTTTTTCTGAGTTAGGAATTCAGCCATGGCCCAACTGGATGAATCTTTCTACTCCTTGTGGCATTGACCGAGGTCACTCAGTGGCACTCTGTTGGTGGATGAGTTCCTGGCATTCAGCTGGTCTAGGGTGGTCACTCATATGCATAGCACCTTCCTGGGGGTGATTAGGATACTGGGGTCACCTGGGCCTCTCGCCTCCCACGCCTGTGCGAGGCTTTCTGACATGGCAGTCTTAACGGAGGCAGATTTCTTATGTGGTGACTCAGGGCTTCCAGAGAACGTGTTCTAAAGGACAGGATGTAGAAGCTGGCAGTTTCTTAAGGTCTGGGCCTAGAGACTGGCATGATATTACTCCTGTGGTCAAAGCAGCCACAGAGCCACTCTGATTCAAGGGGAACAGACATACACCCACTTTCCGAGATAGAAGTGTCGAAGAATTTGTGGCCCTCTTGAATCTGCCGCTGTGGGTATAATAGCGTCTACCTTATCACCTGCAGAGTAAGTCCAAGCTTTCTGAAGACTGAATGAGATGTTCCTGTAAAGCACCAAGCACCTTACGTGGGTGATGGGAAATGTCCACGACATTGTAGCTGTTCCTAAGGGCAATTAGAGTAATAACGCTACATCACAATAAGAACAATGCTGTTTTTCTCCATGACACTCTATGCCTGTTGTTTGCAATTAGAAAGGTCGAGCCAGTGAGAAATGGGGCAGCATGGTTTCCTTTTGCCTTCCACCTCCACAAGGCGATGTCCTCAGCAGCAGGTACAGTGAAGAGTTGAGTGTTTGTCATCAGGGCTCCATCTCAAATTCAGAGGCACCCCAGTAAATGGTCATTGACTGCAGGTGTTTTCTCCTTGGCAATCTCTTGCAGCGCCCCCCCCCCCCCATCTCCACTCTAATTCTGAGCATTGTGTCTCACTTCTGTCAGTGGCAGAATGTTTGAACTGTCACTGCACCTCCCAGGATCCCTTCTGAAATCGATTCCTCTCATGCTGTCCTTTGCCTTACCGTAGTAGAGATCTGGGTGCGTCCACACGACGAAAACCATTCAAGAGCTTCCCCTTGGGTAGCAGTCAAGTCCAAACTTGTTGGCATCTAACTCTTCCCTGAGTTGGTCCCAGTCAGCTTCTCCCACCGTATTCCCCATTCAGCTGCACCTGCTAAGTTTCTCCCAAGGACCAGTGTTGAAGGGTGGTGTGGAAATCAGATTAACTCACTTGGTTCCTTCTCCAGCTCTGCACAGAAGTGTTTTTCCGCCCTGAGCCTGGCCTCCACTGGACCAGACAGAGAGCAGCATGTATTCAGACAACTCATTCATTCAGTAGACCTTTACTGCATCCATAGAAGCCACAGAAGGAATTTGGAGCTGAAGTGTGAAATTATGGGACCTGCCTTGCAGGTGTCCATTCTGGCAGCTGGGTGAGAAACGAGGGTGGAGGGGCCTGCTGGCAGATGCTTCAGGTCGCCCAGGCGAGAGGTGTCTGCACAAACGTGGTTGCACTGGGTACAGAGTGGAGGAGATGGTTTGGGAGGTAGGAAGGAGGTGAAATCAGCACAATATGGTCAACACTTGTAGGGGGTGATGTGCGAGGCCAGTGGAGAAGGAAGGGTGAAGGCTAGTGATCCGTGGACCGTGGAGTACGTGGCAGAGCCATCCTGGATGTGGGATGTAGCACAAGGAGTGGATGGGAACACAGGAGTCCACGGTAGCTTGTGGGGTTCAAGGCTCCCGTGAGGCCTCCAAGTGGAAGTGATCTGTCGGCCTCTAGATTTAGATCTGGCACTCAGGGATGCGGACGGGAAGGAATTTGTCCTGGCATGATTGTATTGGCCGATTTGGACTGGAGAGCCCCGCATTTAACTGAGGTGTCCTGCTTGCCTTGCAAATGGCTGATTTTCAAATTACAAGCAAATACATTCCTAACATCCTAACAGACTCTCCCATTGTACCCTGCACTTCAGCTGAACGAGAATCTTTTCTTGCTTCTGTTCCTTTCCTGCTGTTCCTTCTGCTGGGATGGCACTCCCCATTTTTACCCTCCCTGCCCCCTCCCCTACCATCCTCCTGTCTCCTGATGTCTGACTCCTGCCCATGCTTTGAAACCCTTTGTGTTTCAAGGTTGTAGCTGCTCAGAGTTAGCACCACATTTTCCTACCCTCCAAATGCCTTTTTTTTTTTTTTTGGTCTTTGGTGCATTTAGCATATAACAAATTGTATTATATTAGTTTCTGAACTCTTCGTGGTTCCCCTACTGGTTTGTAAACTCCCTTGAGGTCAGAGTTAGGTCGGCTTCCCCTCTTTTTGCAGATTTCATACCTTACATAGTTGTCTATCATTTAATAGCTCAGACAGTACATAGTTTCTGTCTTCCTTGAGCTGTACCTTTCTTGCGCTCCTGAGCCCTGTAGGATTTTGGCAGAATGAGATCTTGTTGCATCAGGTATTCCGTGTTGCTGATCAGAGTAAGGATGTTGAGTCTCTGTGCCTCAGAGAGAAGGGGTTGATTACTTTCTAGCATAGTCCGGTGTTTTGGCTTCAGGTTCTGTGTCCTTCCTGGCGTATAAGACTCTGGACTTTACTAAGCCAACTCTCAGCCCCATGACTTCTTGTTTCACCTGTCCCTCACTGCTTCCCTTCCCTGGATCGGGGATTCTCTTTGGGGAAGGCAAAGTAACAGAAATCCTTTTTCCTTGAGTGCCTGGTAGATTCCCAAGCAGCCCTCCGCAGAAGTATACCGAGTCCCTACTGGCTGCAGAGATGAAAAGTGACATTCTCAAAAGTAGCCCGACAGTTTTTCCCCTTTTTTGGTCTGTTTTTGGTGGTATTAATTTCCTGTGCTTCTGGTCCATTAGTTTCAGGTTACCATGTGAATCAGTCCAGTTCGGGAAGCAGTGAGTGCTGCCCATGTGGTAGGCCCCTGCCTACACGTGGCTGACACAGCGTTCCCTGCGGAGAGAAGATTTGACTATAGATCTAAACCCTGGTGAATCCAGCCTGCAAGTGTGTTTCTTTGGCCCTCATGTTTCATTTTTTTTTTTTTTTGACAATTACTTATTATTTTTTTTTTAATTTTTTTTTTTTCAACGTTTATTTATTTTTGGGGCAGAGAGAGACAGAGCATGAACGGGGGAGGGGCAGAGAGAGAGGGAGACACAGAATCGGAAACAAGCTCCAGGCTCTGAGCCATCAGCCCAGAGCCCGACGCGGGGCTCGAACTCCAGGACCGCGAGATCGTGACCTGGCTGAAGTCGGACGCTTAACCAACTGCGCCACCCAGGCGCCCCTAACAATTACTTATTTTTGAGAGTCAAGCGGGGGAGGAGCAGAGAGAGAGAGAGAGACACCGAATCTGAAGCAGGCTCCAGGCTCTGAGCTGTTAGCACAGAACCTGACGTGGGGCTCGAACCCACAAACCGTGAGATCATGACCTGAGCCGAAGTCAATGTTTAACTGCATGAGCCACCCAGGCACCCCTCTTTTTTGAAATGGAGAACATTTACTCAAAACGTCGATTCTTGGTTTCTCCCCCCACAACTTGCCATTGTTCCGGGAACCCTGGCCCCACGTTTCGCAGAGCTGAGCTGGGCTCAGGGATTGTCATAGTTGGAGGGACAGGGGGCAACCACTCCAGGTTAGCTCACTCTCGCCCGTCCCTGGGGTGTCACCCCAGGGGTGACCTGCCCTCCCCCAGGGGTGACACACCCTGGGGTGTCACCTGCCCTCCCTTCCTCATTGACATAGCCTGGCTGGTCCACAGCCATCACCTGCAGCCTCTGGCTTCCCTGCTGGAGTGTGCCGAGTGTTTTGGTGGAGCGGAGGAGGGCCTCTTCAGCCATACCGGGAGTCACAGGCACAAAAGTGCATCTCTAGGGATGACTGATTTAGGCAGGTGGAGAGGGTGGTGAGGCAGTCGCCCCAGGCAGAAGCAGAGAGCTAAAAACAAAACAGCATGGGGTGCTCCGAGTAACGGTGGCATTAACCACGTACTTCACTGTCTCTTCTTTGGAGTGGAAGGTGGAAGAATGGGGCTCAGAGGGGTCGACAGGATTGCCCCGATCGGTTCATTGTGGAATCTTGCTTATGGCGATTGTCCCTCAATACAACACTTCCAGCCCCAGAAAAATCCAGTGAAAAAGACGTTCACCCCCAGTGGTTTGTCCATCAAAGGCCCTTTAGTGGGTATGAGAGGTTACGGAAGCGGTATCGGGACACCCGATCGCGTGAGTGGTAACGAGTAGCCCCCGGTGAGAACCCCCTTTCTTTGAGTGTGATCCCCACCAGCTCTCCGATTTTGGGGAAGTTCAGTTCCTTAATCCCAGACTCAGTCTCCCAGTCGGTCAAATGGAGTAAGGCTGAGAGATTGAGGGCTCATCTATGCATGGCACCAGCACAGCCGTGGCTGAGGGCACATCGCCAGTGAGTGGCATTGATGGTGCTGCTAATGACAATGGAAATGACAAGTGCCACGTGTCCCTAGCAACTCGTAGGAAAGACGGACAAATCAGGGCTTTTCCCGTCTCCCGGCATTTAGCTGTGCCTACAGCAGCCCACTGGTTTTCCGTTCTCCTAACGGCCGTGAGCAACCTCAGATCCTTCTGGAAGCAGGTTGGTCGTGAACTATAAATAATTGCATCAAGAGGCCCGGGCCCTGCCCCTGTGGGTGGGGTCACCGTCAGAATATGGGGGTCAAGCGTGTGTGGCCGTGACCCCAGCGGTGACGTGCTGCAGCCAAGTCCTCAGATGCTGAGTAGACCCCAGCGGGTGGGGTGGACCGTCACTGTCCTGTGCCCTCACCTGGCAGTGCACGAGGGGCGGGGGCGAGGATATTTACCACCCGAAAGTTAGGGAGGCTTTTATGAACTGGGCCATCTCTCCTCAGTCCCCATTTTTCCTCGCGTCTCCGAACTCTCATTAATTTTTCACAGGCTTGTGATGGATAGTTTTTATTTATTCACGTCTGAGGTTCTGTTGTGTGAAAAGGACTCATTTTATAACATTACATATTCATGGCTTGGGATAGATGGGATAAGGAACTTATTATTAATGTGTCACTGTGGGAAACTTACTCCAGTTCATCTGCGAACCTTGTTAAATTTGGTGTGGTCAGCAGACACGGTGAAGTTTCGGGTACGTTCCCTCGATGGAGGGCAAAGAGTTGGCTGTTGCTTCCCCTCGATTCAGTGCAGTTGAGTTTATATCTTATTTAAATATTTGGAAATACTGATCTGAGGGTAGAAAAGAACATCGGAGTGAGGTGGGGGCGGACGGCAGCGATTAAGTAGAGAAAGAAGCTCCTGTCTCCTTGTCGGATAGCCTGGCTGCCCGGGCTTTCCGTGGCTCTCCTCCCAGGGGCATATGAGGGGCGGACCCCTTCCTAAAGGCGAGGTCCAGAGCCATGCCCTTCCCCACCTCCCCGCCGTGCCTAGCATCTCTCCTTGGGGCACGTTGCACATTCCTCCACCTCTTCAGTCCTCCTGACCTCTGCTCTGGGTTCTGGGGAGGTCTCCACTTGCAGCTCCCACTGACATCACAGAATTCCTTGCCCTGGACAGATAGAGGGAATGTCACCATACCGTCTTGTAAATCAAAGCTGGGAGTGGAGGCAGGGCCCAGTAGGGAGCCCGGCCCAATCTGCTTCAGCGTGAGCTTAGAGGGGAGGAAGCATATGTTGCACTCACTTCTCTGCAGAGACACGCTCTGCTCTCTGGTAGGGACGGTGCGCAGAGTTTGCGGGATTTGTGGGGGCCGCTGTGCGTGTGCCAGTTTGGTTCAGCAGCGACGTGGCCAGTGGTCGCTGCCCCTTAACAGACTCCTCCTCGCCGAGAGAAAAGCAGAATAAATGCACGGGGAGGATGCATTTTGAAATCTGGAAATTCTCCAAATCAGGCATCGGACTTGAAGAGTGTCCAAAACGTTAAGAATCATGTGGTGCCTCCTTGGCCACATGTCATGGGGATTTTCAAGCCTAGGATTTGTTACTGATAACCTTGTCCTCTACAGAGGTTAAAAAAAAAATTGAAATTCTTTTGATAATCAAAGCAATTAGCTTACGAAGTTGATGCTGGGGTGTACCCGGCATGAGTAGGGGACAAAGGAATGAAATATGCCTTAAAAGGCATCCTCCGACGATGTTTCCATAATGCAAACCATTTGTTTCTCGCCGGGATTCCATTGGCGGTGCGCTGGTGTTATATTGCCATTTATATTGGAAAGGCAGACAGTGCGAAAACTGTAGTCTATTAAGAGTTTGTGAGTGTGTGCATGTGTATACAGTGAAATAATATCTAGTGTAATGTGAAGTGACAGTCAAAATTACAGCTTTTCTCTCGCCGCAAGGGCACTTCTTTGCCAAGTATAGTAATATTGTTGTCGCAGTGTTCAAGGTTGTCAGCAATTCTGGCTTACTCTGCAGAGAGTCATAATAGTGTGTGGAAGGAAGGAGCTTCCTGTCAGGGGAAATACTATAATTTTGATATATATTTGTTGGTGCCAAACTGCAATTAAATAGGAGGTGTTGGAAGAAGGTTTTATTTAACCAGCTTGAATTTGTTAATTAATTAGCAAAAACGTATATTTGGAATGCTTCAAGAAGCGGTTCCGTGATGTTCGCATAACTTGATTCCACGCAATTGTTTTTGTGTTTGTCTGTCTCTTTGGAGAAAACAAAACACCCCCTCCCTGCAAACAGTGCAGAATAAAATGTGTTCAACCACCAAAGGAAGGGAAAAGTAAGACACCTTGAATAATCTTACCTCTTACCTCTTTGGGGGACATTTCTTAGCCTGTTAATGTTTGGAGTTCTCCCCTGGTGATCCAACAGACGTGTAGTATCTGGGGCAATGTCTATTACGTGATTTAACTTGTACCTTGACGAGTTTGTGATTATGTTAGAGGACTTTGCAGGTGACTAAGGGAAAAAAAGAATCGTCTTGGCAGTTTCTGTGTGTGTGTATATGTGTGTGGATTAAATTGCTTGCAGGACATAAGTCCATCTCTGTATACATGGTATCCACCTCTGTATGTGTAGTATCCACCCCTGTATATATTGTATGCACCCCTGTATATATAGTATCCACCTCTGTATATATACTATCCACCTCTGTGTATATCGTATCCAACCCTGTGTATATAGTATCCACCTCTGTATCTATAGTATCATGCTAGCTCCCATGTTTTCGTTACTTGGGATAGTAACAAGTTTCTTAGTGACCGTTCCTGTTTCCATCCTGAGGAGAGAATGAGGGCGTCACCAGAGTGCCCTGTAAGCAATTCTGATGAAAAGGACTTTCTTTTTTGAGTAAGAAGAAAAAACAGTGGGAGACTTAAATAGGGACAAAGGTATTAAAAACTGCACTGCAGTTATGTGTTGAAAAATAAGTAACAGAAGGATTGTGTTGTTTTAAAAAAGATGTATTTAAGGGTCTTGAAAAAGCTATGTGTGTGTGGGGGGAGGTTTGGGGGGGGAGAGCCCTGCCCTCTCATATCGAGCATTTTGCAAATTAAGTGAGTTTCATTCTCCCATAAAATAGGAATCCAATAACATTTTATATGATCATAAAATGTGTCTACTTTTGTCTCCATCTTTTATGAAAAAAAGGAAATATTCCCAAAGTATATTACAAAAAATAATTAATAAGCAACCTTTCGTAGTTATTTTCCAAGGTTAATTATTACCCTAAGAAATCAATTTCAATTTCTTTGGTTTGAGAGACTCGTTTGTGACTCGGTGTTTCCAAAAAAGGGAGTGAGTTAAGATGCTAAATGGGAGCCTTCATTCCCTAGAGAGAATGTCTTTGCTGCTGGCCGTGATTTATCCGGTGCTGTCTTGCCTGTTTATGCCCCATGCCAGGAGAATGTATGGTAAATGTAATAGAGCTATTAGGATCTAGTGTAGCAGATTGGTTACAGGAGGAAACAAAAGTTGTCTTCATATTGTTAAAATAAAAGTGAGATACCCTTGAGTCTTCACAAAAGAAAATAACTTGGCCCTTAACCTTCCTGACAAGCCTGAGCTAACGGAGCAGGGCGTCCGGGGAGGCAGCCTGCATCTCTTTGCATGGTGATCACTGCTCCTGTCCTGAGACAGAGGTGAGCATAGCCAAGAAGAGGGAAGAGACACTCCAACCTACAACTATCTCCTGATGGAACACAGGAAACCAGAAATGAAGGGGATGACTCCCATCTCTCCTCGTGGTGATCTTCTGTAAAAGTCATCAAAGTCACACTGTTTTCACCAGGCACCTGAGTTTCTTGAGCCGAGACTAGAATGTTCCGGGCCATTACGGCTAACCATGGTAGGCTCTCCCCATCGGGGGCCACACTTTGGCAGTGGTGGGATTTCTTCTCTGATTCAGTATGTTCTTCAAGTACATGGAAAAAAAAAAAGTTTGGGCGCACCTGGGTGGCTCAGTCAGTTAAGCCTCCCACTTTGGCTCGGGTCATGATTTCCCAGTTTGTGAGTTCGAGCCCCACATTGGACTCTGCGCTGACAGTGGGGAGCCTGCTTGGAATTCTCTGTCTCCCTCTCTCTCTGCCTCTTCCCTGCTCGCTCGTGTGCACGCACTCTCTCTCTCTCTCTCTCTCTCGCTCTCTCAAAATATATAAATAAATAAACTTCAAAAATAAAATGCTTTCCTTAAAAAAAAAAAAAGTTTATTTCCCCACCTTTAATCTACTTTATATTTCAGTGTTTGGCTTAGAATTTCCCATGAGTTGGAATGGTTGATTTTCTGTATTTTGCATGTGTTAAGGTGAACATTTCAATACTTTGTGACATTCAGTGAAAAAAAAAAATGCAATAACCTCTAAGGATGAGGTGAGAGAAACAACCAGTCAGCTGGTCTGTATATTGATTCTTTATATTGGGGATCCCCAACAGACCGGGGGGGGCAGAGGGGTCTGGGTTCGAGGGAGGGGCTACGAATAGTTAATCGGGATGCTCTCTTTGTACATGAAAGAGTCTGAGTTCAAACTAGCTTACCTGGAAAGGGTCATTATCGGCTCATGAATGTAAAGTTTTCTGCAAAAGTCAGCAAGTTTTCTCTGTAATAGGACAGATAATAAATATTTTTGGCACTGTGGGCCATGTGGTCTCTTGTCACAATACTCACCTCTTCCTCGGTAGCAAGAAAAGCCACAACGACGATGGGTAAACCAGCAGGTGTGGCCATGCTCCAATAAAACTTGACTTATGGAGACCAGGCTTTGGATTTCGTGTAATATTTCACATGTTAGAATCTATTCTTTCTTTCTTCAGCCATTTAAACATGTATTTTTAGACACTGGGCTGTTTGAAAACATGGGGCTGAGGTCCAGATTGGGCTCAGTGGTTCATGAGGGCCCCGTCTTTAACCTCTTGATTTTGATTTTTTTAACAATTGTGTTCTTCCAAGAGAGTTTTCCGAGTGGGGATCAAGCTTGCCACTGATACGGACTAGCCCTTCCGCAACGGCAGCAAGAAGCCATTTCCCTCACTGTCCCCACACAAAACCCGCAGCGAGAATAGGATTGGCCTGGCTTGAGGCAAGTGCTACCCCTGAATCATTTATGACCCACAGGATGCGGTTCTTTGGTCCCAAGGCCTGGCCCTACGTGGAGTCTGGGAGGCCCAGCTCCCTAATGCAGAAATGAGTGCCATTTTGGCCACAGACAGGACATGGGCTTATATCCTGGACAGTCCCAGGTGTCGCTTCCAGACTCCACTGTGAACCTTTTGCAGTCTTGCGTTATAATTTTATTTTCAGATGTCTCTGGAGACCTCAGGAAGAAGTCCTTTCTGAGTATGGCCTCAGAAAAGGAGTGCGTAGGGTGGTTTCTTATCGATGACTGGCAAAGTATGGGCCTCTGTAAGTCACACTGCAGCTCCTTCCCTGGAAGCAGAGCTCAAGGCAGGCTTCTCGTTCGGTTGATCTGGGACGTTGCGCCTTCGCAAGAAGGGGGGTGAGGAAAATGGCATAGGGCAGGGGCAGTGGCCCGGCTTCCACCCGCGCCCATGCGGAGCTCTGGACTATGAAGCTGGAGCCTGGATGCTGCTCGAGACAAGGGTCTGGCTGGCTGGCAGGCAGTGATTAGCCAGCCTCTGCCAGAGAAGGAGGCTTAGTGGGCACAGCCCCAGGTGAGGCAGAAGCGGGTAGTTGTGGCTTAGCAGCCAGCACTCAAGAGCCACTGGGCGCACCTGCCAGTGAGGGCATCTGCGGTTAGGAGGCAGCATTGTAATAGGCTGGTCTGCACCAGAGAGGCTTCTCTCAGCCCTCTACCCATGGAAGGAAGAAGGATTTTGGCATCAAAATACTCTGCACGCAGTGTCCGTACCTGGGTATTAATGGACACCCCAAGTGTGGGTCTACGCTTTTAGGAAGTTTAAACCTCTCTTTCTGCCAATGGCCTCATACCCGCTTTTCCACCTTCCAACCTGTTTACTTCAACAGAGTGATCCTCTAATAACTTTTGTTTAGTGAAACTCAAGCCTTTTCAGGATGCTGTGCTAATGTCTTCCTTCCTTAATTGAGTAAATATATTATACACAGCTGGGTAGGTGATTTCCTTGCTGGCCTTGCTGCTACAATTTGAAAATGGATACAATTTTCTTTAACTCACATAGAATGAATGAGGCATTTATTCCTGGTTTCCTGTGGCTCTCCTCCTTCAGAAAATGTATTTACATGGGTATTTTTGAAGCACTTCTTAAGAAACTGAACAATTAAAATAAAAAGGGGGGTGGTGGAAAGCCAAGCCAAACCCCTTACCCCTCCTCCAAACAATGGCTACATTGTGACAACAGTGGGTTGAGCTAAATTCAGCTACGTCAAGGAAGAGCAGTAAAAGGAGACGGATTGTTCTCTAAGCTTCACTTTATTGGATATTGTAATTGACATATAGTTGTCATTTATAATCATCTGTCCATTCTTGTGAGTTGGGAGCAGTAAAGTTAATTGTGGCAGCTCATTTGCATTAATCTCACCTCTGAAGGGTACAGTAACCCATTAATATCATGTCATGATGAATTATCACAAATAACATTGAACATATTGATTAATGATCTCTGAGATTTGTATCTCGTTAAAACATTTTGTTAGCTCTTTAAACTTTTAAGCCAACAACCATTGCACGTAGGAGGTGTTCGAGTCGTCTACTAGGTGGTGGTGGCGTACATCGGCAGGGTCACTGGTTTAAGGAGTTGGACCACTCAGTTCCCATTAGATTTTTTCCCCCCTCTTCAAGAAGCCAAGCACATTTTCTTGGTAACCTCCTCCTACTTTTCCCTGGATGATGGTTTCTTCAAAACAGCGGCTTCTTTGATTATAAAGCATTTCTGATTCTCGACTGGAATGATTTTAATAAAAGAGTTTTTTAAGTTATCTGTTCAGTTCCCCAATTGCTGGCCTTCGGAATCTCTTGTCTACCTAGATCTGCTTGTTACTTTAAAGTGCACGTGTTTTTTTTTTTTCCCCTCCACTGCATCAAAATTTCTGAACTTCTGTGTTAACATAAATATAGACCATATTTGGAATGAGTTGTTGGAGATGAAATAAGGTCACTTAAAAACATGACTTATCCTTCATTTTATAAAACTTCATTCCTCTTTTCTCGGGTGCTTTCATTTTTCAGGTGATTGTTCCGAAGGAATAAATATATTGGCCCCACGTGTCATGTGGGCATTAGTGAAATTATTAAAAATCCTCTTTGACAAGCCCTTTGTAGAATTTCCTGGTAGAAGTTTCAATACACAAGGTGCAGTGAAGTAAAAGGTTGGCCTAAGAGTTGAATTGCAAAGGTCCTTCTTTGCGGCTCTTTGCTTCACAGGTTGTGAAAGCTCTACAATGTTTGATCTCTCTCAGCTTACATGTTCTTTCCACCTACCTTTAGCATTTGCTCTGTTTTGTCCAGATAAGTATTTAACAAGTGGCAAATACGGAGACTGGTCTCCTCTGCTGTTTGCTGTTTAGAGAAATTGGATCTGATGGTCCTGAAGTAAGGGTGCTTTGAAGAAGATGTCATTAATGCCCGGCTGGTTTACACCCCAAGAGCCGTTCTAGAGAGGGACCGAGGGCAGCAGCTGCTGGTCTGGGGCCCTCTAGCCTGGGGCCGGGGTCCCCCACTGAGGGCAGGATGGTGACCCCCGTGCCTGTCAAGCAGCCGGCTCCCAAAAGGCTGGAGTCACGGGTTCCGACGGTTAGGAAAAGGCAAACGCATGAGAGCTGCGTGCTGGTGGGGCACAAGGCAGCCATTATGTACTGTTTGTCCCTTTAGCCAGCAGGTAAGGACAGTGTTGCCATCCTTCCTTCCCTTCAGATGCTCACTTTTATGAAGGGGTCTTAAAACAATAACCGGACCATATGTGTAGCAATCTTTGGGCCTAAATAGCTAAGGACAAAGTAGATTGCTTTTTTTCTAAGGGCCACTTTCCTTTCCCTTCTTTGTCAGGCCTGCGATGTTCCTCACCCACTGAGTATTTAATATCTGTGTTTTCAAATCAAAGAACAAGCTTTTTGTCTCCCAGGATAGTATCTTGTAAAGCCAACCTCTTTATTACTTCACTGGTTTAAGGCTTTATTACTTGCGATCCAAAGCCTGCTAGTGAATTATGCATGGTACGCTCCTCAGCATCTTCACTACCCACGCTCCCGCCACCTTTTTGGGGGGCCCGGAAAGTACAAGGAGATCACAACGTGTGTTCGTTTCTACCCACGGTATTAATCCTTATTCATTTTAAAAAATCTGCTAACGGAAATATTTCCGTTCAGCTCATTAATCAATTGTGATTTTCATTCCCTTGTTTTGTAAAAGCTGTTGCAATAAATACTTTTTTTTTTTTTTCACAAGGCGAAAATCCAAGAGATGGATGCAGCCGGCGTAATTAATTGCACCCAGTTACAGGAGATCAGCAAGTTTGTGAGATTCACATGCTGCTCTTCCATATGGTTGCCCAGTAGGCGAAAAATTTGATTAATGTTTTGAAGTAGATTTTTTTCAGCAAATATCACAGCCCCAGATGAGGTGTTTTTTTTTTCCTTTCTTTTACTTTCTAGTATTGTTAGGCTTAGCTGAAGAAACCAGTCCTCTGATTTAAAGCTTAATAATATTGTGATCTAGCGAAAACTTAACATGCAATAAAAATTGCAGTCTGCCTGCCTCTCGTGGATACAGAAAAATAATGCGTTATGTCTTTGTTTGTAATTAAGTAAAACGTGAAAGTCAGATTCTAGGACTTGATTTTCACCCCCCCTCTTCCTGAAAAGAAAATATAACTGTGGTTTTAATTGATGTATTTTTGGTGTGATTTATAAGCAATATACATGGGCAGACTTTTAGAAGTGTAAGGGAACAGTAAACTAAAACACAAATGAGTCAATGAATGGCTTATTAATTGCTGCTCATACCAATGAAGCCACCCTAAATATGACCATGTGAGTGTCATAGAAAAAAATTTAAGCTGTTTCTACTGTTATCCCAAAGGTATATTGGTTTCATAACCACTCAAGACATTCATAGTTAATTTCTCCTTTATTTAGGAAAAAAAAAAAAATAAAAACCTCCCGATTTTCTTTTTTCCAAGTTAGAAAGTCTGTTTTATCTTACGGCTCCTTGTCATGCTGGACACCCATCCTTTTATGTCACTGCCCCAGTGGGGTCATGCTCCAGCTTATTTTTCTGATCACTGGGTGGGAATCAGCCACTGGGTGACATAATGGGACAAGATATGGTAGGCTTGACCTTGGCGTTCAAAACAACAACAAGAGATTTTGGAAACGTGGGAACTGGTGATCCATTTCGCAAGGAAAAATGAAATAAGACGAACTTCTCCCCTTTGGCAAATGAGGCCTGATGCTTCAGATAGCTTAGCTTTTCTGTTTTTCTTTGCTTTTGAAACTTAATGATTTCTAATTGCCTACGCAATATATGACTTTCCTTAAACCTCGATGTCTGCTGGAGGGACTGTTAGCTCAGGTGGTTAAAGCCTGATCTGTAACTGGGTACCAAGGTCATTTTGAATCCTTTGTCATGGAGTCATGAACAAGAGCCATAACTTTGACCCGCCACTGGTCCAGAGAGAGACTCAGTTCAGCAGGAACAGAGTTACCATTGAAAACAAAGCCAACAGTATTTGCTGTCCTCTATAAGATGTCACACACTTGCTGCTTTCTTCCTCTGCATCTAAGACATTTTAAGGGCTCGAAGTGCCCTGTTTCCAGTGGCTTCCCAAGGAACCGGCTCAGTCAAGGTACAGGGGCCAAGGCAGAGACCAGGCCAGGAGGGCCATCTCCTCTGATTTTGAGTTAGTAAGTCAAATCTTTGAAGAAAAGATTAGATACTTTTTGATAATATTAGATGTGTTTGATCCTTTCACTAAACTAGGTTTATAAATCTTTTTTTCTGTATTATTTTTATCTTAATGACCGTGTGGGTAGTAATTATCTGTAAAAGGCCTGAAAAGAAGAAGTGTTACAGTGACAGCATATTTTTAAAAAGTCTGAAGAAACCAGCACAGCCTGTCTTCCCTAAGTTTGGGCTGAAGCTCTTTTGTTCACGTTCGGTGTTATCTAGTTAGAGATTATGATAGTGACGCAGCTTTGGAAACACCCTTTAGGAAAACATTTGTCTAAGATTTACCTAACTTTTTTTCTTTGTCAGTCAGCCATTCCTGGTGGATATTTTTTAACCAGGAAGTTTAAGCAATCCGTCTCTGAAAGCCTGCTACATTCAAGACAGTTCATACGATTGCTTCCAGTTACAGCCTGGGCTTTTTAATGGAAAAAAAAAAAAAGGAAATAGTTTAAAGTTTTTATTTAGTATGACAGTTGCAACATGAATGATACATGGTCAGTTGGCAGGAGACAGTGCATCGAATTATTTATGAGTTTATCTTTTTTTTTTTTAGCAGCACCTATTATATATATATATATATATATACATATATATACATACGTATATATGTATGTTTGTATATATATGTATGTGCAATTTATTACTGAGTCATAGTATGAATGGCTGAGGGAAATGTTTGAGAGGGTCTGATGAGGGCCAGTGCCTTATGGCAATGAAAGTCGTGTTAGTTTTATTCACAGCAGGTGGATCTAGGTTGGTCTGATTTTTGTTGTGAAGCTATGGTCCTGGTGGTCGTTTGAATAAAATGCATTTGGAAGCAACAAGCCTGTTCACAGAGCAATATTTTGTTTTATCAAAGGAGAAGAATAGATGTCCTGTCCATCTTTCATGAGTAATACATGCTTCTACACGATAGCATTGCCCGAACAATCGTAGTGACCCTTTATATCCTAGAGGAGCCCGATACATTTGCAACATCTCCCTTTATAAGTCTTACTTCCCTAGAAGTAATCCTTTGGAGAGCGACAATTCCCAGAGTATCAGTTCCCTTAGGTGAAATTTCCTTTTATTTGAACTAACCGCGTTGGATTGTAATTTACAGGCTCTGTCGGTATACAGTCGTTCAGATCTGGTATTTCACCCGCAAGCATGCATCAGTTGGGTGGACGTTGGCGCATTTTTCAAGCGGGAAGAAGTCCAAACAAATATAAGAAGGGAGGAAAAAAATACCATCCTGGAGATGGGAAGAAAAAAAAAATTATCCTTGGGGTCTCACAAGTTGAGATCGTTGCGTGTTGCCATGCAAAACTAACACTCAGCAGGGAGGTTCTGCTCTTCTCACAAATTCTCAGTTAACACAAGGCGCCGTGGCAGCTGGGAGCCAGAGAGAGTGAGGGTCCTGGCTGAAATGCGGTGCAAGGCGGCTCTCGAAGAAGTCTTGCTGGGAGCGCACAGCGCTGGAGGGGAGAACTTTACCTGGTGCTGGCAGCGAAACTTTGCCAGTCTGTTTCTTCCCCCGCTTCAGGCTTGAATAAATGAGCGCTAATGATTTTTAAGGCGTTTTTTAAGTGATTTGTCTTGGGAATGCTAAATTGGCAAGAATAAAACCTAGGCAGGAAAGTTGATTTTTGATGACCCAGAGAAGGCATGTCCTAGAGTGATTTAGTAAGGCTCCAGTGGTCTAAGATTGTTCCACATCAGGGAAAGTGTACAGTTCTCAGAATTACTTACTAATGAAAAAAAGAGGTGGGGGGGGGGAAGGTTGTTAGGCTACTGGGCATTGGGAATGAGCAGCAGCTCTTAAGATGAAGTGTTCTGAGAAACCTTCTGCCATGGGGATCCAAGATAGTGCCTTCCTGAAGAACGGTTTCCCTTGTCCCGGAACGAAGGGGACCGGGAAACTCCCAGATTCCCGTAAAGGTAGAGGGGTCGTTTCATGAACCCAAGAAAGCACAAGAGATCCAAGTGTATACGTACATCCCAGTTCTCAAATCAAACCTATTGTTGCATTTTCTACGTAACCAATATTTGAAAAACACAGTGTTGGGGAGTCTCATTTTCTTCCGTACTAGCTCGGGGGTGTGAGTGGGTCTGGTTCTTTTTAGGAGGCACTGAGTAAAATGTGTACTATGGAGAGAAATGCCCTTTACTTGACAGGTGTTTTCTTCAAGTTTTCCGAGTCTACAGCATGAGTCAGCCTATCACAGATTTGAGAATATTCATTGAGAGTTTTAGGAGTCACTTTATTTTTATTTTCGTGAAGAGTGAAGTAATTGTATCTCATTGATAATCAGAAGATTATCAGCCCATGAATTCAGTTACAGGTATTTAAAGTCACTTCAATTAATTCTTTAAAATGAGATTGCTGCGCACGCACACACACACACACACACACACACACACACACACACACTTCCATTTCTCTCTCTCTCTCTCTCTCTGTCTCTCTCTCTCTCTCTCTTTCTCTCTCTTTGGAGGACTTGGGGTTGGTCAAACAAACATCATACGGGCATTTACTTAGGGAGCACTCTTCAGACTGACATGTCAATATCTGCCCACGTGTTTATTTGTAATTAAAGTTAAAACGCTCTAGAATGGCTTTACCATTAATCTAAAAACATAGAGTCGTTTCCTGGTGAATGATATATGACAGTTTGCCCTGCGCTTCCTCTGAAAAGGAGACTGTTCCTGTGGCATTGTTACCGAGCGTGGCTTTTCCTGTAGGGCTCACGGCTTAACTGTTTCAAACTCCTGTTGTTCTGTAAATCTGTCAGAAGGGTCTGCAAGGGACCATATTTATGACGAGAGTGTAGAGTGGTCAGTCTAAAAAGCTCCTTAGTGTAGTACTTTGAATTTTAAATTACACACATAATTCAGAGGTAATGTAACTTGCAGTGTCGGACTTTCGTCCATTCCGTTAAATGGAGAAAAATGACTGGTGTGAGGAATGACTTATTGATTCTTGGTGGGAAAATGACTTCTGTAATATAGGAAGTATGGTAAAAGGAATAGCTTAATTATTTACGGAGCACTTTTCAAAATATGCTTTTACAGCAGTACAAATTGTGTATATACAAATCGTACAACTGGATTCTTTTTTTTTTTTTAATTCTTTCTTAGAGGAAAGTTATGAGAAGGCTTATCGTATTTAGTTGCTGAGGCAAAGTTTAATTTTGCTTAAACTCTTGGTGGCTGTAACTAAGAAAGGTACAAGGAGCAAGGAGAAGTTTCTAAATACCTTAAAATATGATTTGTTCTAATTGCCATTTCTTATTTATGTTATACTTATGCTCACTTTAGGGGAACTTGACTGCCAAGATTTACAAAATACACTTCTCTCTCTCTCTCTCTCTCTCTCTCTTTCTTTGTCTTTCTGGTTTATGATGTTTTTCAACAGTGTCATGAACTCACTTAATCTGATTTCATCAAGTAAATATATGGGAAGTTGAAATGACATATTTTAATCTGGCATTTGAGGAAATATTCATAAAATATCAGATAAAATATTTATTTTGGCCTTTTCCTTCTGATCTCTCTTTTGATTCAGTGTGTATTCTTTGCTTAAGGACCACAGCCCAATGTTATTTTGACTGCAGTTCACAGTGTTGGCAGCCTTTCAGATAAACAGCATATTTGTGGTTAATTGGTTGAACATGTTCTATAATTATAATTATATTAAAACCTTAATGTGCTTGAACATTTGCCCACTGAAGGCCACTTGCATGAACTACGTTATGTTTCTGTCATTATAACTGAGCTGTCTGGGGCTGACATTCAGCAATTGAGGCAGGACAGGGGACCTGGGAATAACACAGAGGCTTCTCATTATTTCCGTCAGAGACCGCTGTTTGGACAGTTTTAGAAGTTGACCATGAAAATTGCCGTCTGGTTGTTACTCGGATCCCCAGGTTTCAATCTGCGGGCTAACGTTTCTTCAGATTTTCAAAAGGGGTTGGCTTGGCTTTTTATCAAAGTTACACAACGGCTGTAAAAAGCAAAATTAGCACTTTATCAAGTTTGGAGCAATTTGCCAAGGCCACCAGGGAGCCGGGAGAGTCACCAAAGACCACTGCTTGGAACTGGGCAAGGAGCCATCTTTGAAATGAGCAGAGAGGTCTGATGGCCACCAGCTGAGGAAGGGAGCCTCTTTTTTTCTGCGCTGCAGCCATGCCTTTTGGATTGACATGCTGGACTGGTAGCCCCCTGGGACTTGTCAGCTGAGAATCTTCTTTGCAGATACTGAGTCAATCATACCATGGTACCTTACGCTGGTAAGAGTATAAACCAGTGTCTGTGACACCCGCGGGTTTTGCACGAACTGAGGATGATGTTTACATTTTTAACTGGTTGAAAGAAAGAGTGAAAAGAAGAACAGTATTTCCTGACACATGAAAATATATGAAATTCGAATTATAATGTCTGTAAATAAATTTCTTTTAATGTTTATTTATTTTTGAGAGAGAGTGAGAGAGAGCACCAGTGGGGGAGGAACAGAGAGAGAAGGAGACACAGAATCTGAAGCAGGCTCCAGGCTCCGAGCTGTCAGCACAGAGCCCGACACGGGGCTCAAACTCACAAACTGCGTGATGGTGACCTGAGCCAAAGTCGGACGCTCAACCGACTGAGCCCCCCAGGCGCCCCAAATAAAATTTGATTGAAATATGCCACAGCCATTTGCATAGGGATCGTCTTGGGCTGTTTTTCTGCTGTCAGGGTAGTGTCCTGCTTGCAGAGACACTGTGGCCCTCACAGCTGAAAATATTTACTTTCTGGCTTTTTTGTAGAAAGTTTGCCACCCCTCATCTAAATAAGATGTCCTTCATTTTCTGTGTCCCACCAGAGCAGCGAGGGTTTTAGTACCGGGCCAGAGAAGGGGATTTGGGTCGGATGAATGAATGAATGCATGAATGACCTGTCACACCAAAGCTCTGAGTGCACGGAAGTCTGTTATTTTCTTATCTTTGGCCTCACCCACCAAACACAGTTTATAAAATTTGAAAATCTGTTTCCAAACATGTTGGGATTGATTTTTATGGTCTTTTAATTAACCCAATAAAAATGGCAACAACACAGCAATTTTAAGAAAATAACAGAGCCAAGTGATTTTTTTTTTATGTCTCTGCATGCAATCCATATTACACCCACATGCAGTATTTATATGGTCCAAATAATTATCTTTTGGACTGAGAATGCTTTAAATTAGGATTTACTGAAAAGATTATGTTCTAGTTCATAAAAAAAAAAGAAAGGAAGGAAAAAGTTCTTCTCAAATTTATTTCTGTGTTGGAGGAATTCTGGCATTGCAGAATACGGCAGGAAATTCCATTAGGTTGAAATGTACGGCCCTTACCCTCAAGTATTTGGAGGGATTCATAGAAGAGCCAAGTGCATTCAGACAGACCCCGGTTGCCGAGCTGAGCGTGCGTTTTGTCAGAAGACTTTGTAAGGTTTTCAGGGATGGGTTAGAATGGTGAGGGTTCCCAGTGCAGAATTCTTAGTCCAGAGATTTTTCTGCCAAAAAGGTAGAAAATTCTAGAACCTCATGAGCACAGCCCCACCCCACTCCAATCCTGTGGGCGCACTTGATCGTCACCCTTCCTTGCTAGTCTCCTGTTCCTGGCCTGGCAGCCACTTCAGCCTCTGATGTATCTGAGCCTTTCTTCTGTCTGACGCAGGTGGGCCCAGCCCCGGACTTTGGAGTCCAACCAGAACCTAATCCTTGCATCGTCTGCTTACCAGCTGTGTGGCTCTGGGCAAGTGACCTCACCTCTTTGAGCCACTGGTTCACTCAGCAGCAAGATGGGCATCTCACATCCCTTTCTTGGTGTCGCTGCAAGGATTCAGAAGGAGGACATTGGCAGGTCACCTGAGGAACTCTCTAGTGTGTACTTAGGAGGCAGGGAAGATTTGTCCTTTTGCCCCCTCTCTTGCCATTCCTATAACTGAGCCCAGGCTTCTTTAGAAATGAAATCTAGACAGATGGTCCCCTCTTCTCTTGTGTATCTCCTGTGACAGCCCAGCACCATTTTGTTGGGTTGTGTGTCCTCCCTTCCTTCCTTTCTCTCTTCCTCTTCCTTACAGTGGTTTTAGGATCTCTGGATTAGTTGTCTACTCTTCAAGGTCTAGGGCAGTTGGACGTTGCTCCCCATCCCACGCTGGTGGCAGGATTATTAAATAGGTCATAGAGTGGGTGGGAGCCTTTGACTGGGTACTCTTGGCTCCAGCCTTGTCTGGCCAATTCTGGCAGGATCTTATCCAAGCACATTCATACCCTCCTACAAGGTGATTCAGAACCTTCCTTGGGCTTCACTCACATTTAGCAACCAGGCTCCCTACATAGTCCTGACTGGTGTCCTGCCTTCCACACTTCCATTCCTCTGCTGCTGAGCCCTGGGCTGGTCAGCCTCCCTTTCTCCTTGTCTAGGTCACACAAATGGGGCCACACACCTTCTTCCTGCCTCAGGGGCTGAGTTCCTCTGATGACTTCCTTACCGCTTGTCCATTTTCTTCTCGTGTGGGCCTCACTCAGCACCTGTGTGCCAAGCCCAGCAGGTTGGGGATGCAGACATTGAGGCAGACTTCTTGCCTCACGGGCTCTCAATCAGGGAGTCCTGGCCACGCATCAGTGCTGTTACTCACGGTCTGCCACTGCCTGGAACTCGCCCATCTCCCTTCTCCAGCCTGCCTGGTTTCTAATCGTTCTTTAAGGTTCAATTCTGGTGCGTGTGTGTGTGTGACTGACTCCCTCCTGCCAAAACCACCAGTTCTTCAGCCTTCCATTCTTTCTGTCCTGTGTAGATTTCTTTCGTATACTCACCCTGCTCCGTGAAGATCATCTATTTGTGTTACCTGTGTTTTCCCCACTAGACTGTGCACTCTGAGAATGTTGGAATGATCTAACACAGCTTTTTGTTCCCATGAAGCAACAAAGGGGGAAAAAAAAAAGAAGTGAGAGCTCCATCAAAGTTTGTTTCATGATTGTGTGAATGACTCAGTAATTAAATGAACAAATGAATGAATGAGCCAAGAACTAGATCTGGCCCATGGGAAACAGGTACCTTGCCTCGGGGCTCATGCTCCGGAAGATCCTTTGATAGGTCCTGCTCGGAAGCGGGGGGCCATTCCCTGCCCAAGATGCCATCACCCTGGCCTGGTTCTCGGTTTCTTTGGGGCTACCACAGGAGAGTGGTCAGCACCTGGAGGAGATTCAGGAGTCCCATGTCGTCTTGCAGTCATCGTCACAGCTTCATAGGTTACGTGTGCTAGATTGGGAGAGAGTGGCAGGGATTAATCCAGACCGAAATGTGCAAATCACTTGGCTCAGATGTTGTTTTGCGGATAGGGAGGGACAGGCCATTGCAGAAGAAGGAAGCGCTGGAGACCGCACGCAGGATGACGTCGTTATCTGAGGCTTTGGTTACTGACGTTCTCAGACCGAGGCCGGTTCTCGGTCGTGAGCACACCCCAGGCTCGCGGGGCCTCACCTACAGCGGTGCTGATTGAGAACGTCTGGGGTGGGGCCCCGGGTCTGCATGCCCAGTGGTTTCCCACATGCTGCTGCTGCTGGTTTGGGGATCACACTGGAGCGAGCGCCCTGCTAATCGCAGCTTCGGAGTATTGACTCCTGGGAGAAGATTCCCGCCATCGACACCTTCTGTCAGTCATCAGCAGGGTAGAATCTTAATTTCTAAGCAGGAGGAACATCAAAGTCATTTTAGCAAAATGCTTTTGCCATCATTGCTTTTAAATCGGCCCTACCAAGTGGGAAAACCACGAGTAAGGTTCTTTTATTGAGATAACGTGTTGTAAATAGGAGTTCGGCATCCCATTTGGAGAATACAAAGAGCCCTTCCTTGAACTTACTTTGTTCAAGCTACCTGTATTGTTTGGTGTTTCCTGTAAAATTGGATGTCCCTGCCGCAGATGTTGGTTTTGCGGTAATAATACTTTTCTACATTAAAAAAAAAAAATCCTTAGATGAAAATGTAACTTAGTCTTATTATTGTAATCTCCCCTTTCCTTTTTTGCATGGATCATTTGTTTGTGAACTGGTTATTTCAGGAAGGGCTCAAAGGTAATTTCATGGTTTATAGCATTTATATTGGCGGCTTTAATGAGCAAAACATATTGTTTTCTAATACACAAAATGAGGAATTCACATACATATAGATATTATTTTCATTTCCCAATATTACATGTATATCAAGTTCAGGACATTGAGAACAACCACATAAAAAAAATTATACTTTTGCACACAGGGGAAATATGAAAGTTTTGTAGTGCAAAAAAAAAAAAAATAAAAATCAACTTTGCTGGCTTATGAGATGATTTTATTTTTAATGAATCCAAACGATAGCGGGAGCTGCTGTTGTGTTTGTGCATCGAACAGCAATTCATATCTAAAAACGCAGTAACATATGGCTTTGTTATTATTTAGTTTAGAAATTTATGCACCTAAAGGAGTTTCGAGAGCTCTGGGTCCCATTCAGATGTTGTACACAGCAACTAAACAAGATAAGCTGGAACAGGGAGTTTCTCATCTCCAGGTTATTAAGATTTGACCAATTCACTTTTTTTTTTTTTGGGCCATGTTTATTAAACTCAAGAACTTTTTTGCATATTTGCTAATGATTCTCTTCCCTCTTTCTCATTATGTTTTAGAATGCTGAATTTTTTTTTTCTTTTCAGCCCAATAAAAAAATATGTCCTGGATTGGAAAAGAGTACCAGGTTCTTTTTCTAGCCCCGGAGTGAGGTGGCTTTCTGGCCTGGTTCATGTGATGTCCTGGGGAGTCATTGACACCCACACGCTCCCAATCACAGACCTTTCCCTCCCGTCCAGATTGTGTTTGTTTTATGGCTCTCGCACGGAGCATGCAGCTGTGTAAACCCGAGAATGGTTTCTGCACAGCTTTGATCTTTGCATGGATCAACAGTTGCCCTCAGTCCCTGAACCCTGCTCCACGGCCCCGGTGTTCCTTGGATTTTTCCATTTTCTGGTAATTATGGCATCGCGTAGGGAGCCTTGCAACAGCATCCCCCACGACTTCGGGTACAGAGTTTGGAAGAAGCACCTTAAGGCTGTCGTTTGTAGAACCTTATTAAGAAGTGATTTTCATTTGATGCCAAAGAGATATGCCATTTAGTTTCCTCCTAAGAGGCGATCTGACAATTTCAAGCAGGCTGCTGGAGTCTAAGGAACTTGAATGTATTATGGACTGAATAAATGTTTACAGAACAAATGCAGTTTGTTTTTGCTTTCTGGCTACTGAGGAGGTTCAGTCCTTCCACAAACCATGGCTGGATACCTCCATCAGCGATGGGCTATCCGGCTGACACAGTGTGGCATTAATTTCCAGCCAATAATCTGGGTGCCCGTCTATGCCTAGGGGAATACAAAAGTCCTAGAAACTGTTCTTACAATCCAGTAGGAGGCATAAGATCTTTGCTCTAAAGTCTTTGCTTTTATGTGGGGGTTCTGGAGAAGGAGCCACGTCTCCCATCTTGGGCGACCCTAATGGTCTACAGAGCTGGGCCATAATGCCTAGGCAGGGTGCCGAGCTAAGACATGAGAAGAGGTCTTTCCTCAAAAGAACATCCTGGAAGGCCGCCAGCAGCAGAGCAGATGAGACTACAGGGTCTCTGGATTCAGATAGACTTGTGTCTGAATCCTTGCTCTGTCCCTTACTGTCTGTGTGATCTGGGGAGATTTGTTTAATCTTCGTGAGCCTCAGTTTTCTCACCTATAAAATGGGATTAGTAGTCTCTGCCTTCTAGATTGTGAGAGTGGAAGAAGATAATGTATGCAAATTATTTGACACATTGTGTGTCATAGTAAATAGTCAATAAACATCAGCTTCTCTTACTGCTACACTTGCAGCCACTGTTCTTACTTTTCTTATCCTTTCTCTTCCTGCCATCCTTCCCCCTCCTCCTTTTGGTAAAGGTTCATAAAAGAGAAGATATTTTGTTGTTGCTGTTGCAGCCAGCCTTCCACTTTGCTAGGAGCCCAGGAGATATTTGGGAGAATGTTCTGAGATTAGGTTAAGCAGTGAGTCTCTAAGATCTGGGGTGGATGGAGCCACATCTTTATCAGCGTCCTCAGATCCCTGAAGAATGACTTCTAGAAAGAAAGACTCTTTTCTGGAGGATTTTGAATGCCAGAGCGAAGCTCGGCGGTGGCAGACAGAGGCCATGTTATGTGACACAGTTGTTTAAAAGTGAAAGCCACCTTCTTCATGTGAACTCTTCCTCTGTTGGTGCCTCACCTCTGTGGACCCTGAGAGTCTTAAGTATACATCTGGTCTCGATCGCTTGAATGGAGTGAACCCCGTTGCCTACGTTTATTAGTACGAACAATGAAGAAGAGTGAATGATTGGGCCTGGGAGTCCAAACTGACACACAGACTCAGTTTACGGTGCCCTGGTTTCTTCTGTGTTGGTTGAGTAGAAATCCCATTTCTTTTTTTTTTTTTTTTAATGTTTGTTTATTTTTGAGACAGGGAGAGACAGAGCATGAATGGGGGAGGGTCAGAGAGAGAGGGAGACACAGAATCTGAAACAGGCTCCAGGCTCTGAGCTGTCAGCCCAGAGCCCGACGCGGGGCTTGAACTCACAGACTGCGAGATCATGACCTGAGCCGAAGTCGGACGCTTAACCGACCGAGCCACCCAGGCGCCCCAGAAATCCCATTTCTTAATCAACCAGGTGGTCATCGGTGTTGCCATCTAAGGACTTGGCCTAAAGTTTTGGGTCAAGTGGTCCCAGCTGGAGTGTGGCGAGATGAGGCAGGAACCGTCTCCCAGAACCCAGGAGATAGAGAAATCTGAAGGGCCTGGCCAGTCCTCTGGCTCATCTGGGGGGGGGGGGGCTGCCTACGAGAGCAACTTTGAGAAGTACAGATCATTAAATTGCTGACGAAGGACCAAGCTTGAACCAGAGGGAACTGGATAGAAATGAAGAGACAGCTTCATTTTTTCCAGCAGTAATCACGAAGTCTGTTTAGTTTTCTTTCCTTTTGAAAAAGTAATTTAATTTAGAAAGTGTGTACATTTAGGAGTAATTTCCTGGGCAGGCTTCATAACTTACTTTCTTTCTTTCTTTCTTTCTTTCTTTCTTTCTTTCTTTCTTTCTTTTTTTCTCTTTCTTTCTTTCTTTCTTTCTTTCTTTCTTTCTCCTTCTGACATCTCTAAATAGTTCTTTGTGCAGTGGCATTACTAACAGTTCAACTTTTTTAGGAAATGATTCATTACTTTATAATTTCACTTCACTAACCATTTTCAGCCATGCAATAAATTTAAATCCTTTACTATCAAGATAACATTTTTTCTCCTGTCACTGAGATATAATGATTGGAAACCATTTTTAGAAGTTGACCCTTTTTGGGATGGGTCTTAGGGATTTGTCCTTTATGTTAGCACATAACTTGTAGGGTGTTAGTGTTTCTAGGACAGGGGCCCCAGGCTGCAGAAATATATTTTTTCCAAGTGCCCAGAATAATGCCCTTTACAGTAAGCGTGATAAAGAGTTTATTGGGTGAATGGGAAAGAGGAGAATGCTTATTTAAAGCATGTGGCTCTGAGGACCATCATTTCCAAAGAACAAAGCATGAATGATAAAGTCAATTGTTAAGGCATCCTTTACCCTTGTGAAAATCGACTGTGAATTGGGCAAGGTCAGTCAGCTCAGTGGTGCAGCATATTGAAGAGGGGAGCCCTAACATCCACCAGGCCTCTTCACCTGCCACTAACTTGCTGTGTGATCATGTGGGAGTCACTGAACCTCTCTGAGCCTGTTTCCGTACCGCTTAGCTGAAGGAGATGAAGGTCTAGAGTTTTAGGAATGTTCTTTTTTTTCTCTTTTTAATGTTTAATGTTTTGTTTATTTTTGAGAGAGAGAGGGAGAGCATGAGCGCTAGAGGGGCAGAGAGAGAGAGAGAGACAGACAGACAGACAGACACAGAATCAGAAGCAGACTCCAGGCTCTGAGCTGTCAGCACAGAGCCTGACGCGGGGCTCGAACCCACAAACTGTGAGATCATGGCCTGAGCTGAAGTCGGATGCTCAACCAACTGAGCCACCCAGGTGCGCAAGGAACGTTCTGAAAAAAGCTCTCAATCTGGAGATCTCAGCAATCAGACCCCCTTCTCTACAATATTAACTGCAGCAACTCCCCCATTATCCCTCCTTTCCGCATGGGGACTTTTCTTTGTATGACATACCTTAAAACGTATATTTTTTTAAAGTTAATTGAAACACCGAACTTGTGAAAATAACAGGTTTTAAAACTTTTTGGTGGTGAAAATTATCAACCACACAGAAAATGTAATCAATACTATAATAGTGCAAATGAACAACCTATGTAATATGACCACCACCTAGATTCAGCAGTTACTAATGTTTCACCATGTTTTGTCAGTCCATCCGTCTTCTACCCTACCCATCCATCCATCCGTCTTTGTATCCATTCATCCATCTCCCCGCCCACCTACCCATATACGTGAGTTGCAGATGTTGACACATTGTACCCGAGAGTACTTTGCCAGGTATCTTTGAAAACTTAAGGCATTTTTCTATGTATCACTGCTATCATGCTTATCACCTTGATAATAATTTCTGACATAGTCCATACCTAGATCTACCCGGTTCTTCTCAAAACGTCTTTCACAGATTATTGTTCTCATTCAGGGTGCAGTCAGTCAAGGTTCACACGTGACTTTTGGTACTGGATCTTTTTCTTGTGTGTTAAATAGAGGTTTTTTTTTTTAGGGGGATCTGGGTCATGGGGAAGGTTCCTCCCGTCTGGATACTGTGGATCCCACCAACTTCCTTTTAAAGCCAGTAAGGCTTCTGTTTATTTTTTGGTACTTTTGTGTTGTCAAGGAAACTTAATTTGTTGTGCGTTTTGTTGTACTTTTGTAAATCTGGATTTGACTTCCAGGATAGCTTAGATTGGCTTTGAGAAGGATTTCCTTTGGGGAAACTTTCGAGGAGAGGAAAAAAAAAATCTGTTAATTAGAATTATGGGAGAGCGCTGTGTTTATCTCAGGCAGGATGGGGCTCCCAGGGCTCTGTGCTGCGACTAGCAAGACCAAAAAAAAAAAAAAAAAGTTGCAGAAAGAAAGATTCAAGTCTCAAGAAATGAAAGCCCCAAGACCTCAGGGCTACTTGCCCATAAATAGAGTGCAAGAGAGATAGAAGCTTAGGTCAGGACTGCCTCTTGTCACTGTCGGCTCCTCTGGGGAACGAAGGGCACCCGATGGCAAATACACCGCCAGGGCCCATGGACCCTGGGCCGTTTGGTAGAACCCCTTTGGCGGGGCCAGGGGAGGTCAGGATGACCCGCGTCACAGAGAGGGGATTATATTCCCATAAATTTGGTGCCTGCGTCAAAGTAACTTAACTCTAAAATTAGATGAGGTTTTTGAGTGTGTTTATCATCCTTCTAGGCTCATGAGTTTGACAGGCGAATATATCACAAAACTCTTAAGTCTTAGGACTTTCCTCCCACCCCTTTTCTTGGCCCAGCACAGCTTTGGGTGCGAGCTCCAGAGAAGAAAACCCAGTGGGTTGTTCGCTTGCAACAATACCCATTGCTTGCTAGCAGACATGGTTTGTTTTCCCCATACGGTGACTTTAAAAACAATTTTTTAAAGTTTATTTATTTATTTAACTTTTTTTTTTTTTTAATAATTCTTGGAAGAGAGAGAGCGCACGAGCCGAGCAGAAGCAGATGGAGAGGGAGACACAGAATCCAAAGCAGGCTTTAGGCCCTGAGCTGTCAGTGCAGAGCCCAAGGTGGGGCTTCAACTCACGAACCGTGAGATCATGGCCTGAGCCGAAGTTGAAGTTGGACGATTAATCCACTCAGCCACCCAGGTGCCCCTTATTTATTTATTTTGAGAGAGAGAGAGAGAGAGAGAGCGCGCGAGCGAGCGCATGATCAGGGGAAGGGCAAAGGGAGAGAATCCCAAGCAGGCTCTGCACTGTCAGCACAGAGCCTGATGCGGGGCTCAAACTCACAAACCACGAGATCACGACCTGAGCTGAAACCAAGAGTCGGGCGTGTAAGTGACTGAGCCACCCAGGCGCCCCGTACCACTCAAAGACTTTTAAGAAATAGCCAAGACGTATATACAAATTGAGAGATCACGTGTAAAAATCTGGTTTTCTCATTGGATTTGAAGATTGAAAGTAGAAGTAACAGCTGGAGCTGAGTTAAGGCCTCAGGTCCTGCGGTTTCTAGTCTTCTCTAGGCTCTACCTCTGCCGATTGTCGATTGTCCTCTTTCCGAGCCAAAGCAGCTTTCCTCCTGCATTTTTGTGTCGCTCCATGTTGCTCTCATCATAGCAGGAGGAGAAAGCCACGTAGCCTCTGGATGCGTCCTCGGGCCATTTAGAAGCGAAGTGGGGATATGTGAGAAGTGACCGACAGCATGGAGGAACAAGCAGAGGCGTCCTCTGAATCACTGCAGGAATATTTAGAGTTTTTTCCTCCTCCCCAGTTCCCTCTGGAAGAGTCTGGTTCCCATGAATTGACTATGAGTCACCAGCCCATTCAAGTTCCAGTCCTTGTGAATCTGCCCAAGTCTATGGGCCCCCGTGGAGATTGAACTTAGGGGCACTTTTTTTTTGTATGTTTGTTTGTTTGTTTTGTTTTGTTTGTTTTTTTAGGGATCGAGAGCGCCTGTCTTGTGCTTGGTCACGGTATAATGGCAGAGTGTCACTCATCCACTGCTTGGGTGTCCGTCAAGGACGGTGGATGCCATATATCCTACAGTAAACAATCAGCCCCTGAGGGTTGATGGTTCAAGTTAGTTTGAAATGAGAAATTGCCAGTGACCTGAAACCCATCATTATTAACCTTGTGACACATCATCGCCGTAACCAGTAGGCAGCTCTCTTTTTTTATTTTCTTCTTCTTCTTCTTCTTTTTCTGGTTAGAAGAAAGGCTCATTGATGCAAGTTGGCTCGGTTCTTTTTGTTTAAGTAAAGTGGTTGGACCACCAAGGAGAATTGCTTTCCTTTGACTGGGAACGGGTCCTAATACAGATGTCCTTCACACGGCCAATCCACTTTTGCTGGTGGTACTCCCCACAACTGGTTCATGCTGCATTTATATATAGACACCCGCCCACAGAGACTGTGTGGAGAAGCATCTGTGTGCCACTGCCGAAGTCTTCCAAAGGAATTGCCTTTTAGTAACTCACGTTTTTGTCGCTTAAGTGCATTTGTCATGAACGAATCAATGATTTCTTTCTTCTTCCTTCATCTAAAAATGGAGCAGGTGACAAAAAGAAAACGTGAGATAGAGAAGCTTTGGGGAAATGCACTATGGAATATCTCTGGGCATTTTATGGTAGAGGATTCTGGAAGGGTGAGTCCAACTCTCACTATGTGGCTCTGCCCGTCGGTATGCGTTGGTGGCTCAGGCTTTTAGGGTTCCTCTGCACATTTTCTTTCCCCTGTGGCAATAGCTCGTTCAGAATCCCGCTGTAGGGCACCCACAGAAATGCGCAGGGTTACCTTGGAGTTCATCTGGGCACTCTTCCCCAACACAGGCCCCCTGTGTGGCCTCAACCATTCACTGTTATTTCAGTGTCTTGGCCTTGCTTCCATGTGTGGCCACAAGGGCATATTTCTTGCTCTAGCTCAAAAAGTTGAGAAACTTGAACCCCACCCACTTCTTCCCACAATCCACAAACCTCGCTTGCACGGTGCATCTTTGAGTAGCCCTCCTGTCTACGATTTAGGTTTCCAGATATCGTCTGTTTCATGACCCATGTCCAACCTCCTCTCAGGTCTTGGGCTGTGGAGGCTGATGGAAGGATGGGGGCTCATCTGTGCTGCCTGGGATTCATCTTCCCACAGTGCCCGCATCAACAAGGACTTGACCCCAGCTTCCCCAACAAGACCTTAATGTTTCTCTCATTACAAGAGACTTGGGAGCAGGCAGTCCGGTTGAGGAGCCCGGGTCCACGATGCCACCAGGGGCTCCACCTGTGTTGGTCTTTCCGCTGAACCCTTCTTAGCGTGTGGCTGCTCAGTCTCGAGGCGTCGTGTCTGTCTTCCAGGCAAGAAGAAGGGGAGAGTGGAGGGCAACGGGCACCTGCCAGCTCACTCCATGAATTCCCCCCACAGGTCAGTGGCCGGAGGCAGGTCACATGGCCACCTGTAGCTGGGCTGGCAGGGAGTCGGGAGAGGTGATGCTGTTTCACTGGGTGTGTGACTCCCCAGGGCTGTTAGTAGGGTGGAGGGAGAGAATGAGGCAGCGTCTGCCTCGGTGCCCACGGATGCTGGCTGTGGGTTTGAACCTTGTTCCCCTGGTTGGACCATGACATACACTTAACCCTTCTCAGACCGAGCGGCACCCTCCAGAACATGGGGATAGTAATGGGACCTATGGTAGGATTATGAGAAGGATTAAATTAGGTCAGACGGGCGCAGTGCTTGGGACCGTGACTGGCAGTGGTAAGCCTTCAGTGACCGTCCCAGCTGAGGCCCCCATGGTCATCGTCATCATCTCCCTTTGCTCCCCTCCCCCTTTCCTTTCTCCTTTCCCTTCTCTTCCTTCATCATCATCACCAGCATCACCCATAGCCACTCCCTCATTCCACCTTACTGAATCCGCATTTTTTTTCTTAATGCCATCAGATACAAGGGTCATACAGCATTTTTCATAGGAACATTCATTTGATATGTTCTGCGTATGAGTTTCCTTCAGCTACACATAGAACCCACAGAAATGGTGGCTTTTCTAGAAAAGGGTCCTCCCCGGTTCTCTATCACACCACCTGGCACATATTGGGTGTGAGTGCACACCAGCACACAGAGTGTTTGTGGATCAGATGCGTTCATTTTTTGCCGAATGACAAACCCATGCTGATTATACTCCTTGTGGGGCTGCTACATGCTCCTGTCTGAGCGCGTGGCCAAGTCACAGATTGATGGCTTCGGCTGTACATCAAATGGACTTTCCATCCCAGCTGATAAGTAGACACGGTCAGCATGTCACCCTGTGTGCGGGTCCCTTCATAGCCCTCCCAGTGCATCGGCACCTCTGTGGGATGGGGATTGACGTGCCTCCACCTGGCTTCTGGGAGTTGGCTTCCTCCAGCCACGCACGGCAGGGCTTCGTGAGCGGGGCCACGTTCCCACCTTGCACGCTCTTGACATCTGCCTCTGCCCATGTCCACCCCCTTTCTGTTGTATTAGCCCCTGAGAGAAGCCAGGAAAATTCCAGAGAGTCGTGGAGACCTGCAGCTACCTCCACGGGCAGGGCCCCCCTTTTTGGCCCTTTGGGCAAGAGCCAGGCGTGGCATCAGTGGGGACGCTCAGGAAGCCCCTGAGAAGGGCCGTCGAGTGTGTCCCCACATGTGGTTTCAGGAATTTCAAAGACCCAGGGGCTCCGAAAGTCTGACTTCATTTGTGATTTGCGAGCAGTCTCCCGGAAGACTTGGGGAGCAGACGCGAGACTTGTGAAGCATCCCAGATGCCCTGAGGGTGGGAAAATAAGAAGGGGAGGATAAGGTCCCAGCAATTTCTGGCAGCTTCATAGCCGTTCATTATCTTGTGGTAGGAAAGCGTGGTTGGGCTGCTTGTTTTGCTCTTGTTCAGGTTCCCTGTATGTGTTAGGCTGGATTTTTGGTAAATTCAAGGCCCAACGTGTATAAAGACATTCCTTTCTCAATCTTCTAAGCCATGAGTATTTAGCAGATTCAGTCTTGGGGAGCTCGGTTCCTCACATCAGCTCCGGAATTTCCACCTGGATGGGAGGCAGAAGGTATGTGGAAGGTCCTCAAAGTGTCACTTCCTCGCCCCCCGGAGCACAGGCAGACACCGATCCCAGTGCAGTCTCTGGGCTCGTGAGCTGCTTTCCTTCCTGGGGCCATTGTGTTAACCGTTTCCCGACGGGGAGTGCTGAAAGAATGTGTGCAGCGTGAGCCGTGCTCTTGGCCGTGGGAAGCGGTGCGGACCAGGAGGCCGGCCGAGTGCACGCCCCACTTAAAGTGGTTCTCCGGAGGAGGGGTGGGGAGTGGGGTCGGCACTGAGGGCAGGGGGGGCTTCAGCCTTGTTCAGACGCTTCAGGTTTTTTCAAAGGGGGGAAATGTGTTCATGTATTGCTTATATAATAAAAATTGTTTTCAAAAGTAGCCTGGGGGAATTAGTTTTCTATGGCCGCCATAACCAATTATCTCAAACTCAGTGACTTAAAATAACACACATTCATCACCTTATAGTTCTGGAGGTCAGAAGTCCAGTGCAGGGCTTCCTAGGCTAGAATCAGGCTCTGATTGGCAGGCTCTGTTCTTTCTGGAAGCTCCCAGGGGAAAATCCAGTTCCTTGCTTTTCTAAGCGACAGACACTGTGCACATTCCTTGGCTTGGGGCCCCTTTCCTCCGTCTCTAAGCCGGCAGCCTTGGGCTGAATCCTTCTCAAAGGGCCGCCCCCTTGGTTCTCTCTCCTCTGCCCCCTTCTCGCATTTTAAGGACCTTGTGATTATATTGGGTCACCCCGATGTGGCAGACGGTCTCTGTCTCAAGGTCAGCTGATAGCAGCCCCATCTGCACCTGCACTTCCTCCTTACCAGGTAAGGACTGGAAAGCCCTGTGAAAAAGGTGTTGGATGTAGGTGCAACTCCCGCGGTTTTTCTCCTGCTGCTGCCGGTGCCTGAGTCCAACCACCAACACTACCTCTACTGTCAGTGCTAGCGTTCCTACTTAGGGAGTCACCTCGTTTCTTTTGGCAGCCTCTTCCCATTTCCACGGTCAGTTGGAGCCCCATGGGGAAGTCATTCCATGCATGGGATGGGAGTTCTTGTTGGCATCTTTTACAGAGAGCTTCTCCTTCATTTGAAGGGCTTGACCATTCTTGGACATTTCCTTCCTTCCTTCCTTCCTTCCTTCCTTCCTTCCTTCCTTCCTTCCATCCATCCATCCATCCATCCCTCCATCTCTACATCCCTCCATCTCTACATCCCTCCATCTGTCCAACCCTCTATCGCCCCCCTCTCCATCTTTCTCCCTCACTGTCCCTTGCCCTTTTTCTCTGTCTCTTATGTAAGAGAATATTAAGCATGAAGCAAAAGTAGAACTTTCCCTAAAATAGCTACTACCTCTCCTTGAAAATTAGTGTCCAAAATCATGAATAGAAGTGTTGACATGAGAAGTAGAACCATTGTTTTTAGGAAGAAAAAGCTTTCACCTTACATTCTTCAAGATTTTATACAATACTAAATTTTATTTAATACTAAAATAATTATATGAGGAAGGGAAGGGGGAGAGGGAGAGGGGGAGGGGGAAGAGGAAGAAGACAAAGGAGAAAAAAATCACTTGTTAAGTATGCTTTTATCACCCAGTGTATGCTTACACTACTTAGGGCTTGTTAAACCTCGCAGTTACTGTTTTCTCTTATCCTCATTTTCAGATGAGTAACTCAGGTATAAATAAGGCATCCCTTTCCCTTACTTAAAAAAGAAAGAAAGAGAGAGAGAAATACAGAAGAAGAAAATAAAAATCACTCAAACTACCCACAGTATTGTAGTGTATATGTTTTCAGATGTTTTACTGTGAATGCATCTTTCTGTGTTTCTTCATTGATTCCCACAAGATTATTATTTTAGAGAGAGGGGAGGAAAGAGATCGTAAGCAGGAAAGGGGCGGGGGGAGGTGGCTAAAGAGAGAGAGAGAGAGGGAGAGAATCTTTAAGCAGGCTCCACGCTCGGCATGGAACACCACACGGGGCTCGATCCCACAACCCTGGGATCGTGACCTGACCCGTGCCAAAATCGAGCATCCGATGCTGACCTGGCTGAGTCACCCAGGCGCCCTGATTCCCACACGATTTTAAAACCGTCTCTCTGTAGTTAATTGGTACAGCCTTGCCAATGAGAGAGAATGCTGGCTTTGCTCTTGGGGGGTTCAGAAGGACCCCCTTCCTCCTGACTGGTAATGCTTCTTTTGGTAAGAGCAGAACAGACACACACGCGCACGCCTGTGTCTTCCAGCCCTGTCGGCGTGCTCCTGTAGTTTTGCACAATGTTTTGTTTACTGCTTCCTCCTCCCCCCCCCCCATAGAAATGCTTATGATCGAATTATTTGGAAAAGATGCAGAAGTAGAAGAATGACAAGACGATGGTGTGGTCCCACCCCATTCATGTGGTGATTTCCTTTTTCCTAACTCCCAGCAGCAGCTTCCTGTTTTCATGGACTCGTGACTGTGGTTGTAAAACTCTGTGGAAGCACAACCCACGTGCATGAAAGTGTGTGGTACATTCTTGCTGCTGGATGAAGTTAACCAAAGCTGCCATGCACAGCTGATCGGTACCTGGATCCAGAGAGAAAGCGCAACACAGAGGTCTCCTCCTGCCCTCATTCACTCATTGCCCCCAGGACCCCACCGAGGAAGGATCCCCTCGCTCCTGACTTCGTGACTTCGGGTAGCAAAGTCTAGTTTTGTCGGTCCTTGATCTGGCAGAAGTGGAATCCCTTTATGCAAATGCGATCAGACAGGAGGTGCTCCTTCTGTGTCTGGCTTCCTTCTCTCAACGTGACCCTTCTGAGATTTTTGCTTAATATTGCGTACAGTTGTAGATCATTCACTGTCATGGCTGTAGAGCGTTGTGTTGTGTGAATATGTTATACTTTACTTAATTCATGCAATTTACCAATTATCGATGGTTGCATTTATGAAAGTTCAAATCCCATGCTTTCATGTCACATTGTAGCCAGGCACTTACCCGTTTTTTTTTTTTTTAATTTTAATGTTAATTTTTTGAGAGAGAGTGAGTGAGTACAGGAGGGGCAGAGGCAGAGGGAGACACAGAATCTGAAGCAGGCTCCAGGCTCTGAGCTGTCAGCCCAGAGCCTGACGCGGGGCTCGAACCCGTAAACTGTGAGATCATGACCCGAGCCGAAGTCGGACGCTTTCCCGGCTGAGCCCCCAAGGCACCCCACTTCCCCCTGTTTTAACATCCTGGTAGTACGCACTGTAACATGGCATTTAATAGAAACATTGTGTTTGATGGAGTGGGTTTGTATTTACCTAACCATTTTTCCTATTATTGAATATTTAGGAAGTTTCTGCTCGTGTTTTTGTTTTGCTTTGTCCCTGTTAAAAGTGGCCCCGCGGTGAGCCCTGGCTGTGTCTATGCACCGAACTTTTCCATGTCCCCGTCCCCGCCCCAGTATCTCAAGACGGTTCTGTTAGGTTAATTTTCCTGACGTGGAATCGCTAGTTCGGAGGTTGGGCCGTCACAAGGTCTTTGGACGTGCTGTCAGATTCCTTCCCAAGAGGACTGTGCCCACTCCTAGCCTTCTGCTTAAAATAAAATATTTCCCTCGGCTTTGTTGTCAGCATGGCAGGCTCTCACCTGAGGGCTCCGTTTCCCTGTCGGGTGGTACAAGGCAGCCAACTTTGGACGTGAACCTGACAGCCGACCTGCTCTCCCAGCCCTTCTCCGCCGTGTGGCCTTAGGCGAGGTATTTAAGCTTTCCTAGTCTCAGTTTGCTCATCTGGAAAACAGGGCCTTTGAGATTCCTGTGCTGCCTTCTCCGCTGCTCTCTCCAGGCGTATGACCTGTGAAAGTCTGTGGCTGTCAGATGCTGCTGCTGCTGAAATCCTCTGCTATATCCCATCACAGGCTGCAGACTCTTGGTCTGGTGTTCGCCCACGCTGCTTTGAAAGTTGTGGGGCCCTGCTACGGAAATCCAGCTCTGTGTTCTGTGACGTACTCCTGCCCAAGCCTCCCTCGGTCTCTTGGTTCACTCCTTACTCGTTTTTCCAACAAGCCTTTACCGAGTATCTGCTATGATACAGGCACACGGCCGAGCACGGCGGGTACAAAGATGAAATAAACTTGTTTCCTGCTTGTAAGGAAGTTAGAGTCGAGAGGTGAAGCCTGGTAGGTGGGTAGACCAGGGGTGAGGGGAAGCCTCCCGTGGCCCAGAAAACTGGGGCTACATGGAGAAGGGGGCATGTAACTGCTCCAAGGAGTGGGGGAGTCGAGGAAGGCTTTTGGAAGGAAGCCCTTTTGAGGCAGAATCTGGAAGGACGAATATGAATTTGTCAAGTGAAGGATGGGGTAACCGGCTGTAAAAACCTGAGCGCTGATGGTGTTTCGGGTAAACGCACACACAGAGTGCAGGTAAACCAGTTTTTTTCTTCCTTGGGCATGATGTTACCTTTCAGGGGGATATTTGACAGTGCCTGGAAAGTTTTTATTCCTGCGTGATGGAGAGGTACAGTGTGCAGGACAGCCCCCACGCAAATAACTACCTGACCCCAAATGTTAGCTGTACCCCAACTGTTAGCTGTACCCCAATGGTTAGCGGTACCCAGTGGAGAAACACTAGGCTGCAGCATAGGGAAGTATTGAGGTGGAAGGTAGGGTGATGGAGTGCCTTGCCTCCCTTCTCAGAACCAGAAGATGTGTGACCGTGTGCGTGTGCATGTGTGTATGCACGCACATGTACTTGTGTGAAATGGGAGGAATCCACTTCCCCTTTACTTGCTGGCTGCCCGTGTGTGGGTTCTGGAAGCCTGCTCTCTGCCGGTCGACTCATTGTCCAGAGAGTTAGCTACTCAGCAGGTGTGCCTCACCATTGGCTCCCTTCACGACATCCTCACCATGATTTATTAGAGCCCTTTATCCCCCGCTTCAGTGTTTATGACATCCAGGGACTTGGTCGAACCACTAGGAAATGAGAGTGGACAGTGGGACTATTATCATTCATTTTCACTCCCCATAAACATTTTCTGTTTCTTCTTTGGAAGACATCGCTAATCCCATCGTGCATTGGCTCTGCATGTTCTTTCTTCAGCCTCGGCACAAAAAGCAAAGTGGTAGTGACGTTTTCCTTATGGCTGCCGAAAAGGTTACGCGGTGTTTGGACCGCTGCCTGCTTCTCCCGCGAGCACAAAAAGATCCGGGAGTAGAAATTGGTTCTAACAATATCCCTGCAGAAAACACCGAGGGGATGTGAGTCACTTTCCCTTTTGTGTTCAAGGCGTTCTGTCCCTCACATTCAAAGTTAGAGGTTGACATGTACTTGATCCCTACTTCCTAGAGGGGCTAATAATGGAGTGCCTGCTGCAGTCCAGAAGCAGCTATAGAAACCTTTAGAAGCCCTGAGCTTGGGAGGAAAAAAAAAAATTTTTATTTTGTATCTGTGTTTAAATTTCTATGCAAATGTTGGTTTTGATGGAGAGGGAGCAGAGGGGTACGAGGGGAGGGCATAAAGTACAAGGGAATTTCCAGCTTTCTCTTATGGAGGGAGGTGTTGCATACCTTAAGGTTCTTTGGTTGCAAACAGCAGAGAAGACTGAGCAGTTTCGGGAGAAGGAAAACACACTTGCGTCTGGACAGACTTGGCCGCATGTAACAGAAAGCCGCACCATGGCTTATTTTCCGCGGGGGAGGGGGCAGTCCGGGCTTGGTGCGTCAGCACTTTGCTCTACTCTGGGCTGCCCATTGTAGGTGTGCGGCTTTCGTCCTTGGATCTGGGGCCCCACGGTCAGGGGACCAGGAACTCGTGGAACAGTCTGTGCGTGCTGCTGCACTCGGGACGTCTCGGCTCTCATCCCCTTCCTCGTGTGACTCAGCTACAGGTTTAGATTCTCAGGAGAGGATCCAGGCTGCTGCCTTGTGGACATGGTCACGGTCAACTGTCCATTCCCCCTGAGCAGAAAACCACAAAAGGGTGGGAATGAGCCACAGGTCCCTTGCACCACACATCAATGAAGGCGCCCCCCCCCCCCCACTCCTCCAACCAAGACTTGTTCTTGGATCCATGGGGTTGGGAAAAGGGAAGGAAAAGGAAGGAAGCTGGCATTTAGTAGGTTCCTGGCCTCTAAATTAATTTGTAAGCCATGGATCCCAAAGCACAGTGATTGATCATTCTGCTCCCAATGTTTACCCCTTCTACCACTCAGTTGATTTTTTTGGAAGTGAAGAGAGCTATTTCAGAGGTTCTTCCAACTCAGCATTTAGCTCCCCTCCCCCATGACCTCTTATGATCCATCTAGGATCATTGTGTTCCAAGGCATTTTTTTTTGATGATAATAATTCTCATGAATTTGCATTCTTCTACTTTTTTGATATATGGTCCGTCTCTTTGGTCCCTCAATTAACATTTGAGTCCAAAAAACATAAACAAATGTCAAGATACAACATTTAGAGACATCCTATATGGATTCGAATGGCCTTGGGTAAATTAATAAAGCCTATCCTTCCTTTCCTTTCCTTATCTGTAAAAAGAGACTAGTACCCACCTTTATAGATTTGTAGTGGGGATTAAATGGGATCATAAATATCATATGCTTTGAGCTGTGTCACACACATGTAATATGTCTTGTAAGTATTGGCTGTAGAAACACTTTGTTTAAAACTTTTATTTTGATGTAATCACGGAGTCACAGGGAAGCTACCGAAAATAGTATAGAAAGGATCCATATATTCCCTATTGATTTTCTTTTTTTTTTTTTTTTTTTCAACGTTTATTTATTTTTGGGACAGAGAGAGACAGAGCATGAACGGGGGAGGGGCAGAGAGAGAGGGAAACACAGAATCGGAAACAGGCTCCAGGCTCCGAGCCATCAGCCCAGAGCCCGACGCGGGGCTCGAACTCCCGGACCGCGAGATCGTGACCTGGCTGAAGTCGGACGCTTAACCGACCGTGCCACCCAGGCGTCCCTCCCTACTGATTTTCTATAGTGGTTACATCTCATGAAAGTAGAGTGAAGTATCAAAAGCAGGAATCCGACATTGGTACAGCGTGAGCGTGCAGTTCTGTGACAGATACAGTCGTGGCCATCCAGAGCCGATCACTTTGTGTGCCTGGGACCTAAGAGTATGCTGTGTTACATGGCAAAGGGGAGTTAGGGTCACGGGTTAAATTTAGGTTACTAATCAGCCGAATGGAAAAGAGAGAGTTCATGCAGGGTCATCTGGGTGGGCACGGTGTCACTACAAGGGCGTTAGAAGTGGGAGAGGGAATCAGATGAGCACCCGGGAGACGCCAGCCTGAGGAGTAAGCCGGACGCTGCTGGCCGTGGCGATGGAGAGAGGGCGGCAGGAGTCCTGGAAAGTGCGCAGCCCTGCTGAAGTTGGAAACGCAGGTGGAATGCATTCTCCCCTTAGCCCGGAAAGGCACGCGCACTGCCCTCATCTTGATCTCACTAGCCCGCTGACGTCTGTGATAGACCTCTGATGCACAGAACCCTACGCTCGTGGAAGTTGTGTTATTTTAAGGCATGATGTTTTCGGTGACTTATCGCACAGCGGTGGAAAACTAACTTGTGTTCTATGCCATTCTACCACGTGTAGGTTCATGTAGGCACCACCGCAGTGAGTACATGGGACTCTGCCCCAGCACTGCAGAGACCTGCCTTTGGAGTCCCATCCCGCACCCTCCGCCCCCAGCTTTTCTTCCGTTCCACCAGGAGGCAGAGCCCTTTTCCTCTGCCAGCATCTTGTCAGGCGTCTAGAATGTGCTCTCCTAACTCCTCATCTTTCCAGACTTAAGAGAATTCCTGCTCTGATCTGTGGATTTTAGACCACTTCCCAGTATAATCTCTAGCTATACTCTTTTTTTTTTCTCCAGAAGGAGAGTGTGTGCAAGTAGGGGAGGGGCAGAGGGAGAAGGAGAGGGAATCTTAAGCAGGTTCTAAGCCCCACATGGGAGCCTGACGCAGGGCTCTACCTTCTGAACTGTGAGATCATGACCTCAGCCAAAATCAAGAGTCGGAAGCTTAACTGAGTCACCCAGGCACCCCTAAATTCTTTATTTTATAGCACTCACCACCTATATAAATAATGGCATATTTATATGGGTGAGACTATTTTTCTAATCTTTGTCTCTCCAGCTAACCTGGGAACTGAGGGCAGGCACTGTATCTGTCTTATCCGTGATTCCTCACCCTCATATGTGTGACTGTGCAGACAGTAGGGGCCAAGTAAATCTTTGTTGACTGAAGGAACAAATGACAGTATTGGAGATGTACAGCCAAGATCTCACCGAGATGTTTGAGTGGAAGAGTGTACTAGCACTGTAAGATATTCTACCTGCATTCACTCAAGGAACCTTCTCTGTTCTTTTTTCTTTTCTTTTTTTCTTCCCTTTCCTTTCCTTCTCTTCTTTCTTTTTTCTTTTCCTTTCCTTTTTCCTTTCCTTATTCCCTTCCTTTTTCCTTTTTCCTTTTTCCTTTCCCTTTTCCCTTATCCCTTTTTCCTTTCCTTTCCTTTCCTTTCCTTCTCTTCTTTCTTTTTTCTTTTCCTTTCCTTTTTCCTTTCCTCATTCCTTTCCTTTTTCCTTTTTCCTTTTTCCTTTTTCCTTTTCCTTTCCCTTTCCCTTTCCCTTTCCCTTTTTCCTTTTTCCTTTTTCCCCTTTCCATTCCATTCCATTCCATTCCATTCCATTCCATTCCATTCCATTCCATTCCATTCCATTCCATTCCATTCCATTCTATCACCTTCTGTGTCAGCTGTCATGCTAAACTCTGGTTCTGATTTGGCGTGTAGGGGGCAGTTATATTTCCGTGAACTCCTAGTAGACAGTCTAACATGGCGGAGCCTGCCTCACACAGTGGGCCAGCTTTGCACTTGGGTTTTTATTTCCCAGCTTCTTCCTGAAATAGTTTCGTTAATTCATATGGATGAGATAAATCCCAATAACAGCTTTGTTTCCCAAAGAATGCGGGCTTCCTTTGCCAAACGTAATTATCCTGAGGACGAACTGATGAAGGGGACTTACCTCTTGGCCAAACGTTTTTTCGAGTTATTCAACCAAAGATAGGCTGCACCTGGGGGAAGCCAGACATCTGGGTGAAGAATGAAATATCCAGATGTTTTTAAGTATCTGGATGCTTCTGACCATCTGGTTCTCGTGGTTATTGACAAATGATCCAGATGTTTTGCAGAAGATGGTATACCTCGTCTAACGGAAGAGAGAGATTGTATTCTTGGGAAATTCTGATGTCATCCCATATGTACTAACACACGGTATATGCCTTTAATTGAAGCCATGATTCGAATGCAAAAACGAAAATAGCTTCCTGTTTTCTGAAGCTGTCGTCTTGCTGTGAGTGCCAGAATGCAGAGATTTTAGGTTGTCTCACGTACCATCAGAGTTGGAGTTGTTTGCAGCTTTATTCTGTTTATAATGGATTCACCTCTTAACCAATAGCTTTCCAAATGGAATGTGAGAATGCTGACATTCAGCACTGCCAAAAGCTGCATTATTTCCTAAACGTTTTCGTGTTTTCCAAAGTAGAGAAAAAGGTTTGGTACCTGAAATTCCTAGAGGAAATCGGAATTTATAAACTTTGATTAGAGATGCATCTTGTCTGGAGCTGAAATCTTGAAGACGGAGTAGCACCCACCCGCCCCCTGTTACCCCCCTCCCCCCCACAGTTTTCTGTTGTGTAAGCCTAAACAGAGGCCTCACAGTTAAATATGTTTTAAAGAATTCAGTGAAGGCTGGAGTAGAATAACATAATTGGAAGGCTCATGGAACTTGAAGCCTAGCTGCAGTCTGCCGTAAGAATCCTCGTCTGATGTCTGTGGGTCTGCGGGACCTTACGAGGATGTCCCAACAGTGAATAAACACATGAGGCTTGAGTGTGTGTGTATTATCTTACTCCTCTGTCGTTTTCCCCGAGGGACACACCAGAGCACATGGAAAGGTAAATGAGAGGGAGTTGCGTGGTGGAGTACTTAAGGCGCATGTCCAGATGGTCTTAGCATTCGCGTTCCCGTCGAGTGGAGCCTCAGCCAAGGTCTGTGGTCTGATGTGTTTCCAGCTCTGAAGCTTAGTTCTAAACATTTGGAGGTGGGGGAGTGGCCGTTGGGGGAGGGGGAAGGGTGTCTGATTCCGGTGGCGTTCGGTGACATTAGTTCTTCATACCAAATAGGTGCGAGTGGATTTCACTTTTGAGCGTCTGGTAAACATATTGCAAGTGACAGACCCACAAAGACAGGTTGTGGATAGAACACACATTCATGTCAGTGCATCGAAACAGCAGCTTGAATGGACAAACCCACATGTCTTGCCTAAACATTTAGCTGCAAACTTTACAAAGAGCCAAATGGTTTCAATTTTGTTGTATATACATGGGATGATTGTATATTTGCTTCTCACTCGCCCTGCCAGTGGGATGGGGTTTGTGGGGGAGACGAGGACAAACAACGTAAAGGAGCAAATGAGCCAAATCCATCTGGATTTGGTTATACACTGATTATATAGTTTGTTGTTCTGTTGTTTTTAACGTCTTCCAAACCTTCTGTGTATTAGCCAGCCCTGCGGGAAGGGGTAGGGCCGTGACATTTTGTCTTTGACTCCCTTTGTAACATCATGCATCTCTCTACTTTTGTAGAGTTTCTCCTTTAAAGTAATAGTATGTAAGCATGGTAGCTAGCATTTATTGAGTGCTTACTATGGCCAAGATCTGTGCCATATGTTTTCACTTTTGAAACTTGACAGCAGCCCGGTGACAGAGATACTATTAGCCCCATTTTTGGCAGGGAAAATGGAGATTGAGAGGTTAAGTAGCTTGCCTATAGCATCAGACATTGAATGAGTGTTGGAGCCAGGGTTCAAAGCCAGGTAGGTCCAAATACATCTCCTGAATTAACCCTTTGACGCTGGATGACACTGCCTCTGACGATTACTGTGTTTTTATCGACGTAGGTAAAGTTGGCAAATGGAATGGGTATCCGCCAACCTCTGCCATAATGGGACAGACAGTATTTTAGGCTTTGCAGTACAGTTTCTAGTACAACCATCCAACTCTGCCTTTTAGCACAAAAGCAGCCCCAGGCAGCATGTAAATGAATGGGTGGGACTGTGCTCCAATAAAAAAAAAAAAAAACCTTTATATATGGATCCTGAAATTTGAATTTGAATTTCATAGAATGTTGGCATGTCACTAAATGTTCTTCTTTGGATCGATTTCCAACCATTTATTTTTCAAAAAAATTTTAATGTTACTGATTTTTGAGTGAGAGAGAGAGCGTGCGCGAGCGAGCAGGGGCAGTGGAGGGTCAGACAGAGAGGGAGACACAGAATCCGAAGCAGGCTCCGGGCTCTGAGCTGTCAGCACAGAGCCTGATGTGGGGCTTGAACTCACAAACCATGAGATCATGACTTGAGCCGAAGCCAGATGCTTACCCGACTGAGCCACCCAGGCGCCCCTGTTTCCAACTATTTAAAAATATTAAAGCCATTCTTAGCTCACAGGACATATAAAAACTGGCAGTGGGTTGGATTTGGATGGTGGGCTGATGGTTGCTGATGTCTGCTATAGAGAAATGGTAGAAAATACATTAATAATCTGAATATAGAAGTAAGGGGGTGCTCTTGAGAGTCTTGGGATGGCCATCTGATGGACTGAGGCTGAGAAGAGGCTGAGGGGCTTGTCTTGAAGCTTAGAGCAATGATCTCCCCCCCCCTTGGATTTGTTTATTTTCAGTTGCTTTCTATGCACTAATGGAAATTAGAGCATGAGTTGAGGGGAGGCATCCACACGGATCCATGGCATTACTCATGGTACACATTCACTCACTCATGCATTTACTCATTCAGCACATACTTATTGAACAGCTACTATGTGCCAGACGCTGTGCTGTGTGCTTTTTACGCATCAGATGACAAGACAGTTCTTGTCCACAGTGCCCTGTGCCTCTTGTAATCTTCTATTAATAGCAGGGAGACTGTCAGTATGCGCCTGAGGCTCAGTTAATGATGTCCAGTATTATTCGAAGACCCAATACCTTTGGCTTTTTCTGTCTTCTTCTTTAAGCTTGGTTGAAGCTGATTGGACACTGAGTTTGAACACACCAGGCAGTGAGAGGAAGAGGGGGCTGCCTATGAAGGGATGGTCTGCCCTCCAAGTGGGTCGTGCCCAGCGCTTGGCTGTGAGCCTGCAGACCTTCCTTCTCACGCACAGAATGAAAGAATGAGGGAGAGTGGCTTCCCTACTTTATGTCTTTGGAATCAGGAAGACATGTTTCTCTTCCAAGTATCCTTTGATAAGTAAGGTTGCACTTTCCTGGTCACTTTGTGTGTGTGTGTGTGTGTGTGTGTGTGTGCGCGCGCGCGTGTGCGTGTGCATGCGGGCGTGTGTGCGTGTGTGTATATTTTTACTTCTGCCTCACATACTTTATTGGTTATTGAGGTTGTTGGGCCCACGGCAGGATAAGCATCCAGTGTGTTCAGTCCTAAGGACCGGAGGCTTGCCCAGAGTTGTGATACAGTACGGTGTGAATACACAAGAAGCGTTGAGGCACGAGTCGTGGCTAATGGGACGGCAGGGATGGATGTTGAGGCCGCATCCACTAATTTTCATAATCGTCGGTACCCCTTTAGCGAGAAGTGGCTAGATGCCAGGCATATCGTTGGGAACCCTCCCCTGCATGTTGCTCCTTCAGTGTCTGTCCCCTTCACCCTATGAGCTTTTGTCCTGTATACTGCAGACAAGAGAAATGAAAGGTCAGCCAGTTCTGGGGACTTGCCCAGACTATCAACAGTTGGGAAGTGTCAGGGTTCGGACTGAGTTTTGTCTGCCTGACTCCGAAACCCATGCCCTTCCCACCCAGGTCTGCAGCCTCTGTCATGTCAGGGAACTGGGCTTTTCTGTTTGCAGCGAGCTGGGGTGCCTCTCTGTCTCCCTGGTCCTAGACGCTGCCCGCCTTGCTGCTGAAATGTGTAAATGAATAATCAGACGATAACAAGTGTTGGCGGGGGTGCAGAGAAAGTGAGGAACCCCCACCCACTGCCTATGGGGATGTAAAATGATGCAGCCACTTTGGAAGTCAGTCTGGCGTTCCTCAAATGACCCAGCAACTATACTCCTGGATCTGTAGCCAGAAAAAGAAAAGAAAACAGAGACAAAACTTGGATATGTGTGTTTGTAACTGCATTATTCCTGATAGTCCAAAGGTGGAAACAGTCCCCAAATCCATCACTGAACAAATAAACTGAGGTCTATGCACACGATGACGAGTTTTGCACACTCGTCGAGGGGAACGGCGTAGTGATCTGCTGCAGCATCGCCAAACCTTGAAAACCTCATGCTCGTATTGTATGGTTCCATTTATGTGAAGTGTCCAGAACAGGGAAATTAGTAGAGACAGAAAGTGCATTTGTATTTCCCCAGGCTGGGAGGGGGTGGTGGGGGGATTAGGACGATAACAGCTAAAGGTGATGAGAATATTTTAAAATTGACTGTGGCAGAGGACGCGGAACTCTGTGAATGCACTAGAAACCATTGAATCATACACTTTCGATGGGTGAATTGTATGGTGTGTGAATTACATCGCAGTATAGCAATAGCAGTTAGAAATGTGACAGTGGTGATCGGTCTTTGCTCTGAGAAAACCCACAGAGCAACACCTGTTCCAGGGGCCCGGAAGCCCATTTCTCAGATTTTTTTGATTGTTTGTTTTTGGTCAAGCTTGCCTGAAAGGTTGGTTTGAGTGAAGGCCTACAGGTCTCCTTCACCAACCCGGCGTGGTTTCCTGGCCCCAGGACCTTGGCCAGCCGGAGCCGAGTGTTCCTGGTAACGGCTCGTCTGCAGCTGCGCCTTTCGCGGTTCGTGTGCGCGCCAGCTCTCATCGGGAGAAATGAAAAATCATGTGTCTCATTTTAAATATGTTGCCTCTGATCGCAGGTGTTGTTAAAACAGCTCCTTTTACAACTTTATAAATATTCCGGGATTTATTTTGAAGCAATGTTTCATTATTCCTATACTATGATTAAATATTGAGAATATTGCTTTTCCAATTGTTCTATTGCAGTATTTAATGAGTGCAATTAAATGGAAAAATTGCCTTTTTAACTGATGATAGTCCATTAGTGTCTCTGTCTCTTCAGAAAAGAAAAGAAGTGAATTATTAGAATGACAAATGAGGCAAAGTTACCACCGCGATGGAGAGGTGCGGTTTCCCTCAACATAATCTTCAATTAGTGATCTCTGTAAGAGGATGTTTTTCAAGAGGGTAATAGAGAAGTAATGAGATCAGAAGGAGGTCAACCCGGCCTTCTCCGTTTGGCAGCTTGATTAATTTATTTCTCCTTCTTGGAGATTGCTGCAAGGGGCTTTTGTCACCCTGTGTTTTTCATGGGACTGTAACCCGAGTGACTGTTGATATATTAGCCTTTCAGGCAAAGACGCAAGTCCGTTTCCCTGGATAGAAGGCTTAGAAGTTAGAAGTTTGTTTGATTTTGTGCCTTAACTCCAACACTCATCGCCAGCTTCGGATGATGAGGAGGACTAAAAAAAATAATCGTAATTAATGAAATGAAGCGCGCCGCATTGATTGCTTCGCGCAGCTTGGCGCGCACGCTGTCATCTCGCACCCTGAGCCCCTCCCCCCCCCCAATGAGGTGCTGCACTTACGTTTATAGGTGAGGACGCCAGGGTTCCACGGATGCCTTGCCCGGAGCGGGGGGACAGAATTCGAATCCCCATCTGCCTCTGAATTTGGCGGCCCGGCCCGTCCGGAAGTCCGTGGCTCTAGGCAGACCTTAACGGAAGGAAGTGCTCGGGGGCACATTCGCTGAAAGCACACAGCTCCGCCATGGTGGGGGGAACCCGAACAACGGGGTCCTAACTCAAGACAGGAGGTGCAGACCCATTGGGTGTCCTTCTCACCTAGAGGAAGCTTGGCTTAGTGAGGGAATTTAAATATTAAATCCCAGCCTTGCTGCTGCTTGCTGTGTGTCTTTGGACAAGTTACTTAACCCCTCTGAGTTCATTTGTTTTGTTGTATTTTCCTTCTAACGTAGAAATCTCTGGCAGGATTGTTGAAAAAGAACATAATGCCCCATGTCTGGCACAGAGCACACGCTTAATTGATGATTTATGTTTTATCATTAATACCAATGGATTTTTGGATTCTTGATTGCTACTGATATAGGCTTAACTATTTCTTTTCTTTTTTTTTTTTTAAATTTTTTCTTTTCAACGTTTTTTATTTATTTTTGGGACAGAGAGAGACAGAGCATGAACGGGGGAGGGGCAGAGAGAGAGGGAGACACAGAATCGGAAACAGGCTCCAGGCTCCGAGCCATCAGCCCAGAGCCCGACGCGGGGCTCGAACTCACGGACCGTGAGATCGTGACCTGGCTGAAGTCGGACGCTTAACCGACTGCGCCACCCAGGCGCCCCAACTATTTCATTTAGATATTTAAGGGTGCAGTTTACTTAAAATGTAGATATAACTTTCATTGCCGAAGTATATTTATTTTATTTTCAAAATGTGTTTTTCCCATAAGGACAAATGGAAACAACAAATACATCTAAAAATCCTACTTTTCCAACCAAATTTCTCTTGCTGTTTTTTCTTATGGCCTGGGGGCTCCTTATCATCAACCCTATCAATTAAGTCATCCTTGCTGTCCTGGATCCTTGGCACAGTGCCAGGGACTGCCCCCTCCTCAAAGCCTCCCCTCGGGACTCAAATCCTGACCTCGTCACATTCAAGCCCCTCAGTGAACCCATTTTGGAGAATCTTTGAAAACCCATCCAAACCCAGAGTTCATTTAACCAGGAGCGATGGGACTAAATTACAGTCCAGGTCTGTCTTATGAAAGATGATAAATGAATATGTCACACTGGGAAAGAAATCACTCTGTCATCATATGACAGGCTGGCTTGATTTGTTTGTGCCGGTTTCCCTAAAAGTCCGGATGGGGGTGCAAAGTGTGTAGGCTTTCAAGGCCTGCTCACTTCCCGTGTTGTTCTGCACCTCCCCAGTGATGGGTCTGGAGCAGGTTCCTCAGGCTCTCTGACCACCACCTCCAGGGGCGACAGAGAGGACCCGATCCGCAGGGCAGGAGGCTTCCTCGAAAACGAAGCCAAGGCGCACTGGCTCAACGTGGAGTGCTTGGCGAGTATAAATCATGGCCCATCTCTTCCCATCACTTGGAGGCTCGCTGCGCCCTCCCCCAAGGCTTCCACTGGGGGACCTGTCTTTTCCACATGACTCGGAGCTGCCACGGACTTGTATTTTCTTGGCTGAAGGAGTCATCTATGGTCTGTCCAGTGGGGATGCTTTATTCCGCAAGCAAGTAGCTAAAGTCTCTTTCTGCTCCTCTGCTGTGCCTCCGTTATTTAACCTAAAGTTCTTTGCCAGGTTGGTCGGGTTTCAGCAAAGCTCTTTGCAGCGTTAAAAGAGCAAGAGGTCAGGAATCAGCCAATCTGAATGAGTCCTGATTTCTGGAGGCCTTCCCTCCCTTGTCTGTGATTCAAAACATCCAAAGCCCTTAAAAATAAGCAGAAAAAAAAAATGTTCCTCAAGTTGATGGCAGACGTAAGTGGCAGCATGACTTGAGTGTCACCATCGGGTCCCTGTTGATAATCTTCATCTGTCCTGGTTTTGCATCTCACGTGACTATTGATGGGTCACCCTGCAGAAATATTAGTGTATTTGATGTCTGGGTGTGGGGTCTTCTTGTTGGTCCTGGTGAGCGGTCATTGAACTCGTTAGGCTGCTTAAAAAGGAAATTCACAGCCCTTCAACACTGCTGGGTGGAGAAGTACATGGGCAAGTCGCTTTCTTTGCCTTTTTCTACAGGTGGGTGGTGAATGAGGAGATTATGGGGATGGTGAGAGAAATTACCCTGCAGGGGAGCCCTGAAAGGTTGAGGCCTTCCCTCAGGCGACATTTGCTGGAGGCCTGCTGTGCCCAGTGTGGAGGCCCAGAGGAGAAGCAGATGCGGAAATCCAATTAGATGAGGAAGGAGAGTGAGGTGGGGTCAGTCCTAAGAACAGGCACGCAGTACAGACACCTGAGCACGGCCAGCCAGCCCGGGCCTTCTGTGGAAAAACCTCTCGAAGGCGCGCAAGACCCTCCTCGCACTGTAGGCGTCGCCACTTCCTCCCCCCCGCTGTCAGGGCAGCTGACCTTCCCTGGTGCGTTTGTAATTATCGTAAGAAATAGTCGGGGCGAAATTGCAGCCCCGGGGCAGTGGTGGACCCACCGGTCCTGGTTTCCCAGGGATGGAGGGATGTGCTTCTCTGACTCCCGGAGTCCAGCCAGGTCTCCCCTGTGGGTGTTTGGAGAATGGCTCTCTGAAGGAAATAGGACGCGACAAAAAGATGAGGGTGTTTCTTAGAGCGGCCTCCGACCTCGCGGGTTCTGGAAAGAGTGCCGGTTCAGCATTTGCCAGTGCTCTCCCCGGAAGGCCAGCAACCAAATTAGTTCTCTGGGCTTTGTGGCAAGTGTGACCTATCTTTGCTGCTCCCACGCAGGCGTGTGACTATGGCCCGTGAGGCCAAGGTGCAGGGTTCTCGGGTGAATTTGGTGGCACTTGGCTATGTCCTCAAGCGTAGCTTCTCTAGAGCAGAAGCCGTTTTCTGAACTCACGCGCAGGAAGAGGAGATGGTCGTGGAGAAGACTTGTAAACGTAGCCAGAAAGAAAAAAGGGACGCGTCTTTTCTTCCCACATAATGACAGTCCCTATAGATATTTATCGCTGACACCTAAATGCCATTTGAAAACACTCCTTGGGCCGCCAGTGTGGTTCAGTGGGTTGAGCCTCCGACTTCAGCTCAGGTCATGATCTCAGTTCGTGGGTTCGAGCCCGGCTTTGGGCTCTGGGATGACCGCTCAGATTCTGTGTCTCCCTTTCTGCCCCTTCGCCACTTGTGCTCCGTCTCTCTCTCAAAAATAAACATTAAAAAAAAATTCCTTAAGAATTGAAACTGCTGCTTAATGACACGTTTGTATTTATCATTGCTGTTTTAACTTAATAAAAAACCCAATAACTATATGAATGCCCTTAACACCCCTGAGCAATACACTTAAAATGGTAACATTTAGGTTATGCATATTTTCCCACCAATGAGAAACAAAACAAAAGAAAAAGTCACTGATTCCACACAAGCCCCAGATAACATATTGTAGATTAATGTGTTTTGAAAGACAATTTCACTATTGATAAAATGTTCCATTCCAGTTACCAACTGTGAAACAGACGGGAAGCTGCCTTTGTATACACTATATACAGGTCTGTTTTTCTGAACGTGTCCGTAAAATGTAAAGATTCTCCTTCCTCCTTTTATTCCCCTTCAGAGAGGAATTTAATTTACTCCTTCATGTCTGTTTCTCAAACTTCCTCGTGGAAACCGAAGAAAATAAAATGAGGTTTTTGTAAGCCAGGATGATACGCATGTTATTCTTATTTTCAATATAGGTAAAGTGATCTCTCCACTTTATTTTTAAACACTACCTCATAATATAAATAATCTAGTCTGTTCTTGTGCAGCCTGTTTATTCAGACAGGTGGAAGTTGACGCGAAAGATTGGCGTTAAATTGAGGAAACCATTCATGTAGTAAATAAGATAATTTGTTTCTGCCCCCCAAAAGATTAAAATATAGATTTTTTTTCATACTCTCTATTATTAACACCTACAGTCCCTGAATATGTTTGATTCGGATTTGTGTCCAAAATTTGGAAGGCCTTTTTATTGTGTAACTAACATATTTTTCAGTTGCAGCAATCATCATGAAAAGTGTTTTCTTATTTATGTTTGAGTTTCTTGCATTTGTTATCAAATAAAATGTTTAGCTGGAAGTCTTATCAGTTCTCAAAACTGTAGTTAAGGGTGAAGGTAATATCAACATAATTTTTTTGTTGTTTGTGGGCTTTTTGCAAACTTGTAAGAGTTCCATGCTCTCCCTACAAATAAAATATAACCAGGTAATAAAGCAATACTAATGTACAAAATATCATGACTGTCCTTTTTTCTAGTTTACATGTAGGTGAGATTCCTTGGAGACTCATTTTTTAATTTAGAGAGAGAGAGAGAGAGAGAGAGCATGCAAAAGGGAGAGGGGGAGAGAGAGAGAGAGAGAGCATGCAAAAGGGAGAGGGAGAGGGAGAGGGAGAGAGACAGAGAGAGAGAGGGAGGGAGGGAGGGGAGGTGGGGAGAATCCTAAGCAGGCTCCGTGCTCAGCGTGGAGTCTGACTCAGGGCTCAATCTCGTGACTGATGATCATGACCTGGGCCAAAATCAAGAATCAGACGCTTAACCAACTGAGCCACCCTGGTGTCCTGCTCATTCTTTTTGATTTAACTTCCATGTACCAAAATAGATAGGAGTGGGCTGGACACATCAAGACACAGCCTTGTGTAAGAAGGAAATAATATGCTTATCCCTGCTTATTGTACCAGACTCGTGAGCAGTGGCACAAAATGACTTTCTATATGACAGGGGCCTATGGAAACAAAGTGGAATTTTGTTATTATGAAATGCTCATCTATAAATATCCCTCGTTACGTGGACTTTGGCTTGTCCATAGTGCTGTTCTTTTACAAGATGCCTATTGTGTGCTAGCCCTGGGCATACATTGCTTTATCATGGAGTTATCTTTGAGATATCTACTATAATCATTTCCTTTTTATAGACACAGAAACTAAGACTTAAAGACAGGGTACGTGATTTGCTAAGTGTGCCTCGACAGTGCAGCTAGAATCTGGAGCAGGTGTTCCGACTGCACAGCTCTGCCCTTGAGCACTATGTTGGAGTGGAGGACGATGGTTTGGAATGCTGTTCAGAACTGCAAGGGAGTTGGACTTGCAGTTGTCTGTCCAGGCTCGACTAAAAACCCTCTCCCCTGAGAAGCCATCCTTGAGTGCCCTAGGCCAACTTAGGTTTGGGTCTCCTGGGTCCCTACCCTGCTTTGTGCCTGCCTCCATCCTGGCTTGTGTTTTCCTCCACCGTGAACTTTGCCACCTCTTTTTCCAGAGAGCCTGGGCGCTTCCTTAGAGAGAGAGAGACTCCCAGGCTCCAGGTGGACCTACTGTTTTAGAATGTCTGATTCTGCATTTCTAAAATCCTCCCCAGGTAGTTCTTTGGAGAGTTCAAGTGGAAGAAACATCCCAGTAGGCCACATGCTCCTTAAAGCCAAGGGCAGGTGAGTAGCCTGCACTATGTGGGGGCTTAAGGAGTTAGTGAGCTAACAGCCTGAAAGACGGGTATTGGAGCAAAGCTGAGAGCTCATCAGGTTTGGCTCCAATCTGTTCATTCGGGCAAAAGCACATCTATTCATCTATCCCAAGTATTTACGTAGTTCAATTAAATGGGCTGATAAACGAATTTTTCTGGTGGCTAATGAGCTGTTGCTTTTCCTCTATGTCATTATGATCGGATGTGATGATTCCACAGTTGCCCAAATTATCCCGTGTGTTATAGTTTTAATAATGGCGATCATGGTGATTGATGAGGCTCGCTGGCATTAATTTGTTGAGGGCTCCTTTTGCTCTGTGCATTCGAGACTTAAGGAACATTATTCTCGCGGGTTATGTGGGAAGTGTTATTATCCCCATTTTATAGACATAGTGACTGAGGCTCAGAGAATGTCAATTTGCTGATGCCCCATGGCCAGCAAAGAGTGAAGTCTGAATGGGAACCCATACCTGTGTCCATTGCTCATGCTTTTACCTATATCCTCATAAACCATGTTGTTTTGTTCATAATCTTTGTGCAGAAGCACAGAAGATCACTTCAACTAAGATTTTCCATTTGGACGTTCGGAGCAACTTGGAAAAAATGCCATCTTTTATATAGGTGTTACCCTTTCAAGATTTCATTTTCATGTTTGAAAAAATAATGACTTCTTATAAAGCATTATAATCATGCAGATTAGCGATCATAATCTCTTATCGTACACTTACTTTGTGAAAAATAAACTTGGCAGAATTTAAGATGTATTATTTTTACCTTTTCCATTCAAGTGAAATAATAAAGTCAGTGTATCATATTTACAGAATTCTTCTGATAAAAATATATAAATATACACACAAACATATATGCATCTTGAGTGACGCTAATGGAAATGTAGGAATACTCCATCTCAGTTCTCCAGAATAAATGTTTCATGAGCAGGAGGCACATATGTTTGTGTGTGTGTGTATGTGTACATATGTTTATATGTATGTATAGATATCAGATATATATACGCTCATTCAGGTTTCAGATATTCGCTCTGTTCCGTAAATGCGACCTGAAGTTCTGGTTCAAGTTATTTGGAGTTTGGTTTTTTACTAAGATGCAATTGAATTTTAAATGGCTAATCCACTTAAGAAATTAGTTACTATAGTATTGAGGGAAAAACACAGCCATAGCAGAAAGGTATTATCTCCTCCCCCTCTCTTTCTTTTAGAAGCCTCCCGTGATCCATTGGTGGTAAATATTTCATGTACTTTGCATATCAGCCTGAGTTCCCTTTGTGAAGTCAGGTAAATGGAATGTAAATCCCCACGTACTCCAGACAGTAAAATGGCCTTATTTGATGTTACATCACATAAACATGCAGATTTGATTCCCCCTTTACTCACGCTGTAAAAACAAAGTTTTTAAAGTGGTTAGCCATACCTGGAAATGTAAATGCACTCGCCTAATGTAATGCCAAAGAAAAATTAAGACAAATGATACCACATCGCTGCTGTAAGCTGCAGCTCGTACAAAATTCACTTTAGTTATTATGCTGTGAATACGGGCTCTCACCCTCCTCTGTGAATGCACAATTTATGTTGAATGCAACATGAATCATTTTAATAGACCGAGCAAAAAGTCCCCAAAGTCGATTTTCAAATTATGAACCTTGGAACAGAATATAACAACAGCGAACAACAAATAGTTCAGACTTTACTCTGAGCTATGGGCGAACCATTAAAAATACAGCAAGCGCTTTTGGTGAGGGTGTCACACAATTCATAGCCTAATGGCAAAAAAAAAAAAAAATCAGAAATGGGGGATTTTTTTAAGGCTGTTTTTCTCGCCATCATTCCGTTCAATTATTTTCACATTTGTGTAATCAAGATATTCCCAAACAGAGCATAGAGTTGTATATTGTTTAGAACTAATTATATGTATTATAAATCCAAGAATTAATTTAAATGACCCAGTTTCCACAGAGAAAAAGCCACATTGTTTTTAAATAGCTAACTAAACAAAATGCTCACCCATATGGGAGAAGTTTCCAAAGAACTAAAACCACCCACCAAGGAAAGTGGAAAATCCCCCCCCCCAAAACAAATCAAGTCATAATCATATCAAACAAGATGAGGAAAATTCCATTGAGGAGTAGCCAAACTTTCTTTATTTTTTTTTAAGAAAAGGAAGCACAAGTTGAGATGGGCATGTATTATGAGATACCTAAAGACAGAAATCAGAAGTTCTTCATGAAGTCATTGGAGGAATGACATCAGCATCACCCCGGAGCTTGTTAGAAATAGAAATGTTCAGGCTTCATCTCAGACCCACCGAATCAGAAGCTGGAGGGTTTGATGGAGGGTAGGGAGAGGGGTGAAATGGGGGTAGAGCCATGTGATCTGAGTTGTAACAAGCCCTCTAGGGGATTCTGTTACATGCTTACAGTTGAGAACCTACATTTCACCTTCTGTAGGACTGAGATGAGGCCCAAAAAGTAGCATTTCTAAAAGGAATTCACATGATAGTGATGCTATTTGTCCTGGCCAATGAAATGCATAGTTTGAGGTTGCCAGGCAGATAATACAGTGATCAAAGGGAACTTAGGGTAGGCAATAGGGAGTGGTGAGGACCTGTGTTAAACTAGGAGACACAATCTGACCTATTTGAGAGAGAAGGGCTACTCAGCTCCAGGCGCATGTTCATATGGGGATGGGATTTCTGATTTTTTGTTTTTGCTAGAGGCTAAAAAAGTCTCTTTTCAATCTTTTCTGACTTTAAGTTATTAACAATTAATTCTTTTTTTTTTTTAATTTTTTTTTTTTCAACGTTTATTTTATTTTTGGGACAGAGAGAGACAGAGCATGAACGGGGGAGGGGCAGAGAGAGAGGGAGACACAGAATCGGAAACAGGCTCCAGGCTCTGAGCCATCAGCCCAGAGCCCGACGCAGGGCTCGAACTCCCGGACCGCGAGATCGTGACCTGGCTGAAGTCGGACGCTTAACCGACTGCGCCACCCAGGCGCCCCAACAATTAATTCTTTTTTAAAAATACCTGCAGTTCAAAGAAAACATGTTTGTGGTAGGCAGCCAGTTCATAATATCTGTAAGACTTTATCTTTTTTGTTTTTGGGAGAGAGAGAGAAAGAGCATGAGTGGGAGAGGCACAGAGAGAGAGAGAGAGAGAGAGAGAGAGAGAGAGAGAGAGAGAGAATCTTAAGCACGCTCCATGTTCATGGTCAGAGCCCGATGTGGGGCTCGATCCCACCACCCTGGGATCTGACCTGAGCTAAAATCAAGAGTTGGTTGTTCAACTGACTGAGCCACCCAGGTGCCCTAAGACTTTATCTTTTATCAAGTCTATTAAGTATGTTAATAAGGTTGGGGGCCTGTAGAAATCCTGGAGAGACTATGTTGAAGGATTTTTTTAGTACAATTTTAGATTTACAGAATAAGTGAGCAGATGGTATATTGAGTTCCATATGCCCACCTGACATCCCCTCACACACACACACACAGTTTCCTCTGTCATTAACAGCTCTCATGAGTGTGGCATATTTGTTACAACTAATAAAGCAATGCTGACATAGGATTAACTGAGTTCACAGTTTGCATTCAGGTTCACTGTTAGTGTTGTGTATTTCATGGGATTGGGCAAAGACACGATGACGTGTATCCACCACTACGGGTTCATACAGCATAGTTTTACTGTCTTAAAAATCCCCCAGAAAGTTTTTTTTTAAGTTTACTTATTTAATTTGAGAGGGAAGGAGAGAGGAGCCCAAGCAGGTTCCTGGCTGTCAGTGCAGAGCCTGACACGGGGCTCAAACCCATTAACTGTGAGATCATGACCTGAGCCGAGATCAAGAGTTGGAGTCCCAACCAACTGAGCCACCTAGGTGCCCCCAGAAAGTGTTTTTAAAAGCGCCATCTGTTCACGTAACCATTTCCCCTAGCAAAGTCATTCTTAGAATTAAGATTCTGCAGTTTGGAGGGGTCTCAATAATGCTCAGAACAAGACATCCACATACTTCAAGATGACTCAAGCAATTGTAGTTGAATCCTGGAGGTAGAGTTTCTTGGCTACCATCTTTCCCCTTCATTTCGTAGAGAAAGAGCTGAGGACCTTGTCAGAAGTCTGAGGTCCTTAAGGTGGAATTGGTATAGAAGTACTTCTTCTGTTCTTGGGACACCTGCCCCCTCTCTCTCCTTCTGTTTCTTGCCAGGGTCTCCCTTAGAGAGAGATCTTGCCCAAATGTAGCAGATCTAGCAACCAAGTCTATGAGGATGACAGTATTTTTTTTCAATGTTTTTTGTTTTAAATATATGTAAATTTATTTTTACCCAAAATGACAGAGATCAAAGCTTTCTAGAAGTGAGGGATGGCTAATAATTTAGGTCCTGAGTTTTGTATCCATATAGTATACTTATTACTGTTGAATTCTCCTATGTAAATAAGATGTTAAACGATTTACTTTTGTGAATGAGAAAAAGCACAAAAATTTACAATCTTACAGAATAACCAGACTTTTCCTCCTGCCTGGTGAGCAGGTAGTGGTCTACACCCCAGTGCCCTTATGCATTTCCGGCTCCTGAGAATTTGGACTGTTTGCTTCATCCATGGAGACAAATGTGTTGTCTTCCAAAGTCATGAAAGTAGTGAGCAGTTTTATCCTCGAGAGATTGTGTTGTGTTTTCTGCCCTGTGGGGGATAAAATGTCTTTATTTTAAATTGTTTTACTATTTTTATCTTAAAGGAGTTAAGGACACATAGAATATTCTTAGACCTTTTGCAGTTTCTAAAAAGAACTGGAGACTCTTTTATTGAAGAGAATTGGTTTTTAAAATGCCCCTTTCCCCCAGAAAATATTTTGAGTTGGACATAGGGCAGTAAAGCCCTAATAATCTATCATGAATGCATTCTGGAAAGCAGAAAGGGCTGGGAGTTCGGGTTATGTTCTGTCATACGTTAAGCCTAATGTGTGATTGTCTCTGGACATAAAGGAATATTTTATGGACTTTTTTCTTCCCTCATCCCTTCTCCTTTTTGTTTTTTCACTTTTTTTTCCATTTTGCTCTGTTAGTCTTTCTTCTCCTTCATTATTTTCTTGTTCTTTTTGTAAAAATTATACTTGCACAGAGTTTATAATCAGGTAAATTCATTTTGCTTTTATATGATAAATTAAAACATTTCTTAACACCAGTTCTGTCTCTTCATCTCTTCCTTTCTCTTTCACGGATTCGTTTTGTTTCTATAGGTATAGCTTTAACCACACTGAGATGGCTACTTCTTGATTTTCCAGTTTTAGACGCCGTCTGTGGGCTTTCCCGGAACAGTAAAGAAAATTTAGCTTTCCTTCATCCTTACACGTCTGCCTGTAGGTACATCTTTCTGTTGTCTTCTCCAACCTCTCACTAGAGTTCTATCATGAAATTTTTAAGCAGACAATTTAGTATTTATATTGTTGTGAATATGTAGGCATGTTCACAGAGAAGCCAAATAGCATGCCAAGATTACTTTTTCTCTCCCGCACAATAGTGTCTTTTCCCTGGTGTTAATACATGTCTTCTATTCTCATTTGCTTACTTTTTTTGTTTTTTGTTTTTGTTTTTTTACTTATTTGTCAGTAATTGTATCTCAGGTTCTCATGTGATTGTATAAATCTCTTTTCAAAAGATTTAGAAGATAGCAAGTATTCCAATATTTTCCTATTGAAAGAAAAGTCTCTCCTAGAGTCTTCCGGCTGACAATTTGGGCTGGTTGTCCTCTACACCTGGTGCACAAGAATGCTTTACTGTGGTTCTACCTAGAGCTGACTTTATGTTACATAATCTGGAAAATTCATTCACCTTGTCCTGAGTTTGAGGTCCTGTTCATGTCTTTTCCTGTTTTGGTTTGTGTATTGTTTTGTAGGAGCACATCCTCCAGTAGCTTTCTGAAAAAGGAACATATATGGACATATGTTTCTGGGATCTTTTGTGTTTCAGAATGTTCTTATTGCCACCCTCACCTAATTGATTGTTTAGCTAGGTATCAAATTATAGATTTGGAATGAATTTTTCTTTGGGGTTTTAAGACATTAATGGTTTGTAGCTTTCATTGTTGCTTTTGGGAAATACAAAGGCATTTGATCTCCTGTCTTTTTTATTTCTCTCTGTTTCTCTTTTGAAAGTACTAAGGGAGGCATATCTTCTACTCTTTGCTGTTCTCCAACTAGGAAATAAAAGCCCTGAAAAGAATGCTTAGTATGACCTCACTGTTTTTTGTTTATCATTATTATTATTTAATGTTTATTCATTTTTGAGAGAGAGAGAGAAAGAGAGAGAGAGAGAGAGAGAGAAAGACAGAGAGAGAGAGATACAGACCACGGGGGGCAGGGGAAGGGCAGAGAAAGAGGGAGACACAGAATCTGAAGCAGGCTCCAGGCTCTGAGCTGCCAGCTCAGAGCCTGACGCAGGGCTCGAATCCAAGAACCATGAGATCATGACCTGGGCTGAAGTCGGTTGCTCAACGGACTGAGTCACCCAGGTGCCCCTGCCCTCACTGTTTTTAACTTTTACATCATATGTTGTGATATGAGTCTATTTTTGTCCCTTGTGCTGGGCACTCAGTGGGACCCTTTGTCTCAAAACACATATCCTTTAGTTTTTCTTTAAAAACTGGACTTTTCTTTAAATATTTCATTGATGATTTTCTTCTCCACACCTCACCTCCTCTTTTTTCTTTTTAAAGAACTTTTTTATTCAGGTCTTTGACCTCCCAGACTCTTTCATATTTATTTTTCTCTGTTATATTTCATCTTTGCCTTTGGTGCTACTTTTTTTTTTTTAACGTTTATTTACTTTTGAGACAGAGAGAGACAGAGCATGAACGGGGGAGGGTCAGAGAGAGAGAGGGAGACACAGAATCTGAAGCAGGCTCCAGGCTCTGAGCTGTCAGCACAGAGCCCGACGCGGGGCTCGAACTCACGAACCGTGAGATCATGACCTGAGCCGAAGTCGGCCGCTTAACCGACTGAGCCACCCAGGCGCCCCTGGTGCTACTTTTTAAGAGACTTCTTCTAGCTTTCCCATGAGTTTTTCCTTTCTGCTGGCATATTTAAATTTCTACACATTTTTGTGTTTTGTGTGCTTGGTTGGTTTTCCCACAATTCCCTTTTGCTTAATAGCATTCTATTCTTGCTTTGTGGATGAAATTTACTCTCTTACATCTGATATTAATGATAATTGCTTTAGGTTTTCTTCTCTTCGTATAGCTTCTGTCTCCTATAAATTGCTTTTAATTGTTTGTTCTGGTCCCTGTCTTTGATGATGAAGTCTTTCCCCAGGTGATCTGTCTGTGGATGTCTATTTGTACTTAAGAGTAGGGACCCAGAAAGTTGTTGCCAACTTGGGAAGAGCTAATCAACTATGGACTGTACTGACAGGTGGTCTAGCTAGACTCTTTGTTGGGGAAATCACTGTGTTTGAATCTTTAGGTTCTTCCTGTTGGGCGACAGGTGTGCAGAGAAGAATCCTCAGTACTGTGTTGGAGGAGGCTACAGATTTGGCTGCCAGGGTTTCTGGGAGCCAAGTGAGGGAAGAGGGTTGAGTCTTCAGCCTTCAGTGCGTAAGCATTTACGTTATTTCTGTTTGCGGTGTCACACCACTGTTCTCAACAGTTTAAATTCTTTTCAGGGAATAAACTTGTATTTTCTCTGGGGTTTAGAAATGACAAAGCCCTGGCTGGATGGAGGGCAGAAATCCTCCACTTCCAGAAGTACCAGCCTCCACCAGCTTCGGAGCCCTTGGTGGTGCTGTGCTGTGAATTGCGTGACTTCTTGGCTGTCCCCATAGTTAAGGCTCAGCTTTCTTGTCTGTTAAATCACTTACTTGTTTTCCACCTGCTTTGTAAGCATCCGGGTTTTGGGTTTTTGTTTGTACTCTGTTAACTAAATGCATGTGTACTGAGGGGCTAGCCTCGTGGCTTCCTGTTCTTGGAGATTTGAACAGTATCTGAAAACCCGCGTCACTAGGTTGCCCCCAATGCACTACCATTCTGCCATCAGCACGATGGTGTCAGAACAGCTGTGGAACACCCTGCTCCTTCTAGTGTTGGTCCAGGGGAGCCCTTCGTGCTCCAGGATCTCCGTTCACTTTATGAAACTCAAGCATCTTTTTGGAGCTATAGATTCACCTCGGAGAAGGGGCTTTGCAGATAGCCAGAGAGGTGCTTTGGCACATTCGAGAAACCATTCAGAACGCCCAGTGTATTCATGTGCCTTTGACATACATTATGGCCATCCAGTAGGCCTAGCAATGCTCTCGCCGTCCTCGTCTTGCTTTTGCTGTTTCCTTTTCAGCTTGAGGCTTCTGTGACGGCAGAGGGATGTCAGGGTCATGGGACAGCACCATGGCTCTGTGTGTTGTCTGGGTGTCCTCCATGTGCCCTCAGAGCACAGTCAGTGGAGAGGATCTTTGTGTGTGTGTGTGTGTGTGTGTGTGTGTGTGTGCGCGCGCGCCCTTAGCTTTCATCAACTTGCCTGTCACCCATGATGCTATGCTGATTGAGTAAACTAATTCATAATCCACAGCCACTTCCCTTGGATACTTGCTTCTAGGCACATTAAATGGTCGGCGCACAGATCCTCATTTTTCTCAACCTTCCATCTCCATATTAATTCTCAATCAATCACTGACGGCCAGCTGTCACCAGGCACCACTTTTGGTGGGACCTGATGATGTATATCCCTTGTTTTCAGATTCCCCGCATTTCATCGTGTAAAGTAGTGCCCTGAGCAGGGTCTTAATGCTTTTGGGTGCAGCCCCTTTGAGCTTTTGTAATGGCAAATCCAGTACAGGTACAGAAGGGAGGCAGATCTTTAAAGGGGCAGGGCATGGACGCATGGCTTCACGGGCAGCGTTTTGGTATATCTTTGTATGGCTGTGCACCCAGCTAAGGGTCTATTTAATGGCCTTTTAGTCAGGATACAACCTTTGGCTCCTCAGGCTAAAGACCAAAGAGCTCTGTCTCTTTGGTCAGCATACTCATGGAGAAAGGAGTGACTTCTTGTAACCTGTCTGTCCTTAAGCTGCTTTAGTATTGGTGTGACACTGATTTTGGCTTTGGAAAGTTTCCCTTTTGCTAAGAATGATAATGACCATGTTGACACCGGCCCTGCGGGTTTAAACAGAGAAGTCTGCGTCCAGGTCCATCAGTGTTTTCTCCCTTTTGGCCTTCTTCACTTACTCTTCTCTTCCCCCTCATGCCCACCTCTTCCTCGCATGGCACCCCGCCCCCTCTTTTTTTCTCCACTACCAAGAAATTTTCTGGAATTCCATCATTACTCTTCCTCACCACTGTCAAGTGTACCGTCCTAAGGGCAGAGGGAGAAGGTGTGCAATTAGTGCATTTCACCAGACTGAACAGAACCCTCAGCCAGGTGCAGGCGATACCGGCTTGTATTTATGAATGAATGGCAGTATTTTGACAGGATGATGAATAAACATGCTGGGCTCAGAGGACTTCTGGTGATGAGCGTTTCTTTGTGGTCTGGTAAGCGATAGGACTCCCTGCTTAATTTCTCTAAAATCTGCATTTATTAATTTTGTATTTTTTTTTGTCTGAAGGTACTTGCTTAAAGAAATATGGCATAAAAACCTAGCTCTTAATGTCCGTTTTGAAGTAATTTCCTGCAACGAGGATGATTGGGTTACCGAAATGAACCTGTTTGCCAGTGTTCCTCCACAGGTGACTGAATGTTTAGTGGGTTCTCTTCAAATGAACACAGGACATGCCGCCCACCGGAACCCTCTCTTGGCTTTCCTATTATTACGCATCTGCGAGTCTATCCTGAGAATCTGCAGAGGATGGGCTGCTCCCACCCTATTTCCATAGATGTAGGCTGCAAGGAGAGGGGACCCTACGTTTTAATGAGTACCTGTATTCTTAGCACTTACCTGCTCTTTGTGCTCATTTGAAAAGCAGTAATTGAGTGAAAAGCATTCTCATCCCAGCTTCTTTACCCACTTGGTGTTTGGATTTGCTCAAGCTTTACTTCCCGTTACTTTTTTCTTATTTATAGTGGATAAAAGCACATCAAATTCTAACTAATGTCGGGCACCAAAAGAAAACTTCTTAAGACCTCTGTGAAGTGGATTGGATGAACACAGGCTCTGGAGTCAGACTGCCTGTGTTCTGGTCTTGACCTTGTGGCTTCCTTGCCACGGGATCTCTGGAAAGTCACTTATCTTCCTTGAGCTCCTGATTCCCCAGGTGGAAAAGGGGATTAATAATAGTTTCACCTCATAAGGTGGTTGTGGAAAATGCATGGTGTAACGTACCCAGAGTACTTAGGAGATTGTCTGGCGTGTAGTTAACCCCATAAGGGTTTACTCTCACTGTTACTTTGCGTACTACGATCATATCAGTCAAGTAGTTGAGAAGCAGTGCGTTGGAGCATACACAGTGTTGACTTCAGAGCCACAGAACTTCTGTGGAAGCCAGTCTCCTGGACATTATAGTCCTCAACTGTAATTGGGGGATTTTAACCTTATGGGATTGCTCGAATTAAATGAGATAATTTGTGGATGTGCCTTAGTTAGCTTGTGATACATACAGGCAGACACTCAGTAAAGGTGGCCATTGATACTGTTTTCGTTAATTCTGAAAGCAGGATGGGCTATTTGGATGTCACTTCGATAATTTTTAAAGGAAGAAGTTGAGGCATTTGTCACATGCCTTTTGCTAGCTTGCTTTGGTTTTGCCAACTTTGTTGAGGTATAATTTATGTCTAATAAATTGCATCCATCAAGACATACAACATAATGAGTTTTGACAGATACACATACCCATGAAGTTACCACTACAATCAAGGGATAGAGCAACATCATCACCCCACAAAAATTTCTGGTGCGCACTCTGTTATCCATGCTGCTTTGCGGTCCAGATAGTGCTGGCTCTGGGAAATCACCTGTTTTCCATCCTACTGATAAATTTGCATTTCCCAGAATTTTATATAAATGAAATCCTAGAGTACATTTGCTGCATGTGGCTTCTTTCACTCAACATTATGAGTCTGTGATTCACCCATGCTGTTGCCTTTATTGGTAGCTCATTTTTTTCAGTGCTAAGTAGTACTCTGTTGTTTGAATGCCTTACATTTTTTTTATCGAATTACCTATTGATACACATTTGGGTTGGTTCCAACATTTAGCTATTTTAAATGGGGTATGAATTTGAATAAAGCTGCTCTGAATACACACACACACACACACACACACACACACACACACACTTTTGTGCAGATATACATCTTCAGTTCTTTGGGGATAATTCCCTGGAGTAGAACAAGGGGGTCAACAGTGGGAATATGTTTAACATTTCCAAGGCTGACGAGCCTTCCCCTGATGCATTGGGCCAGTTCACATTCTTGGCAAATTCCAGTTCCTCTGCCTTCTCAGTAATGCTTGACATTGTCAGTCTTTTTAGTTTTCTATTTGAGCCTGCAATGGTACATTGTGGTTTTATTTAATAAGTTTACTAATGATGACTAATGATGTTGAACACCAAAAATATGCTTATTGGTATATCTTCTTTTTCCTTTTTTTTTTTTTTTTTTTTTTTGGTGGGGGCACCGGGTTTACTGAGGTATAATTCACATATCATATGATTCACCCATGAATGGTCTTTAGTGTATTTGCATGGTTGTGACCCCATTTCCACAATCAAGCTGTATCTGCTAACACTTGCCTTGTTGATCATTCCTACCCACTTCACTGCCGCCTCCATTCTCTTCTCCCACCATGTAAATTCAGCATGCTTGGTAATTCTGCTTTTGACCCTTTCTCTTTGTCTGGAGATCATAGTGGCTCCCAAAATTTCAACCATCGTTCCGACTCCCATATCGATACGCTCACTTCTGGATATCTGTGTCTAGTTTGATTATTCATACCTGCATGTATCTTCTGCAAGGTCCCAGAGCTGTCTTTTCACTCCCTCCCCCATCAACCCCCTTCCCCCAGTGCCATCATATTATCCTTCCTTACACATCCTACCCCCTCCTATTGACAAGCCCCCTGGGGTTGTGTTTCTTTGTACCCTTCCAGCACCAAGCCTAGCCTAGTAGACACTGGGTAAATACTCATCTAATGAATAAATGTACTTGTATTCTCCAGATTGCCAAAAATGTCCTTCACTTTTATCTTCCTTGGAAATTAATTGCGTTACTCTCTCATTAAACGTCTCTGAAAATAATTCCATGCTGCAATTCATGAGGCTACTAAACAGTTGCCCTGGCAATTTCTGATTATAATTTTGGAAAGATCGCTAACCTGTGGCCTTTTGTCTTATCTCCAGTTAAAGCTTTTCTGGAAGGAATTCAGTTTCCACCTTTCCTTAATATTCCTTAAATGTACATATCTTAAAAACGAATTCCCCATAAAACAATATGGATTATGGCCTTGTTCCACTGAGCAGTGTGAAAGCTTACCCGAAAGGACAAGAACGAGACTCTCTTAAAATCATGTCCAAATTTTAAAGGAATATAAAACTTTCCATTTAAAAAATACACCTTTCTGCTTTCATCTCCTAACCCACAAAGCTCAAGTCTAGTTTCACTCAGACTTGAAAATTGTTCTTTTATTATGGCCCCGCAATGGGAACAAAGCCAAAACCCCTAAGGTCTAGAGACAGCTTGAAAATGTCTTTGCTTCTGTGCTGTAGCTGTGTTTCATCTTAGCAAGGCACAAGCCGAAGAGACCTCGTGTACTATGCCCATGCCGAAGAGGGTACTGAGTAGAGAAGCTCGACTCTAAAAGGTCACCTGCTACTGGAGCAGCCCATGTAATGTCACTCCATCCCGAAAAGGATGGTGGCAAAGAGCCATCCTAACAGAAGGCGCGGGTGGTGGGGTCGGAGCAAAGGTTGTTGGCAAGAGGAAAGCAATACGAGAGGGGTCATGGAGGTAAATTAACCCAGAGGTATGTTGATGTCTAGATGGGAGAATTAGGGAAGAGGGTCAGGTGTCTATGACCCAAATGTAAGAGCGAAAGAAAGGTTTGTATCTGGTGTGTGTGTGTGTGTTGGGGGGGGTAATGGGTTAATGGGGCTAATTCAGGAGCTAGTAGAGAGTGAGAAAACATCCCAGCAGAAGAGGAAAGAGGAAGACTGGGCCGTGGTGTGGGTTGAGTTTGGTGTATTGCATTTCTAGGGCTGCCCTAACAAAGTACGGCAGAGTGGGTGGCTTAAGCAACAGAGATTTCTTGTCTCATGGTTTTGGAAGCTAGAAGTCCAAGATCAAGGTGTCAGCAGGTTTGGTTTCTTCTGAGGCCTCTCTGCTTGCCTTGTCGAGAGCCACCTTCCTGCTGTGTCCCCACATGGTCTTTCTCTGTGTGCACATCCCTGGTGTCTGTGTCCAAACTTCCTCTTCTTAAAACGACAACAGTCAGTTTGGATTAGCAGCCACCCTAATGGACTCATTTGAACTTAATTGCCTCTTTAAAGGCCCTACCTCCAAGTACAGTCGCACTCTGAAGCAGTAGGGTTAGGACTTCATCATATGAATTTTGGGAGACACAACTGAGCCTGTAACAGCTGGGGATGAGGCTTTTTAACAGATATTGTCACCCAACATTTATATGGGGATACGATAGTTTTCAGGAGGTATCTGTATTTCTGTCTCACTCATTCCCCACCCCGACAGGTCACGGTCAGCCGATCAGCTGATCACATTGCATTAATTGTCGTGAGATAGCCCTTGGGGATCTCTAGGCTGCCTTCACAGTCTTGCTGGATTTTGCCCCCCGCTTAGCCCTGGAGTGGCATGGGCCCCAATGGCATGCACTTCTGACATTTCTTCACCCTTCACAGATTTTCTGTCAGCCAACCCAAATTTGCAGTTGTTTCTAGTGACTGAAAATATGCTTGGTATGCAGGTGTCATGGATGAAATAGTAATGCCTTGGGGTAACAAATACGGTATAGAAATAATTCTAGTAAGTCCAGTGATTGGAAAACAACGAATCCCAAGTTTGAGCCATATTGATTTTTTTTTTTTATTTCTGGGCTCAGTCTCATGCCCAGAAAATAACCCCTGTTATCATTTTTGTCTGTGTCACAGACGTGGGTTCTTTCTCTTCTATGTATTATATGAATGCCCACATGATATATATGTCTACTTATGCATACTTTTAAATGAAACAAGATTGCACTGTGTATTTTTTATAGCCTGCTTTTTATTGAATTTAGTGATCAGTTGCAAACATTTTTCAATATCAATAAATCTTCTTTCTTAGCATGCTCTTCAGTGGCTGGGCAATATTCTTTCATATGCATGTACCATAATTTTCCCACCTACAATCTCATCAGAGTCCTAGAAATCACCTGATACATTTCCATCACTTGTGAGGTTTGTCCCAAATAATGTGTTACTGAGAATTCTTGAAGCGCAGACATTTGTGAATTATTTTTCAAAAGATCCTTTGAAATACAATGTACATACCATATACTTTATGTAGAGTGTAGTATTCAGCGCTTTTAGTATATTCAGAGTTGTACAACCATGCCCATGATCAATTTTAGAACATTGTCATTATCCCCCCAAATAACCCCATACAACCCATCTGGGACCTCTCCCTGGCTCCCAGTGTTCCCTCACCTCAGTCCTGGGGAACACTCTCTGTAGGTTTGCTCATTGTGGGCTTCTCATATAAATGGAGTCACGCAGTCTATGGCCTTTTGTGTCTGGCTTCTTTCACAGAGCATAGTGTTTTCAAGATTCATCCATGTTTTAGCATGTTTTATTGTTGTCAAATGTGATTCCATTACAGAGACATCTCACACTGCATTTGTTCATTCAGTTCATGCGCTTTTTAGCACGTTTTCGCTTTTTGGCCAGTATGAATAATGCTGTTACGGCCAGTTGTGTTTTTGTGTGGACGCATGCTTTTCTTTCCTTTGGGTATCAACCTAGGAATGCTATTGCTGGATCACATGTAACTCTGTGTTCTGCCGTCTGGGAAACTGCCAGACTGCTTTCCACAGCAGCTGCACCATTTTCCCTTTCCACCAGCCGTGCATGAGCATTCCAGTGTCTCCACCTCCTCGCCAACGGTTGTCAGTGTCTATCTTTTTGACTGTGGTCATTTTAGTGGGTGTGAAGTGGTGTATCATTGTGGTTTTGGCTGGATTTCGTTGATGGCCGATCGCATGTAGCACCTTTTCATGTGGTTTATTGGATGAGTGATTTAAAAGTAATTTTTTGGGAAGTACTTATAAGGTCAGCCCTGTCCTAATGCCTGCTTCATTCCCGTGCGGTACACTGTGCCCTTTTAGGTAAATGCCAGGAGCTTTCACAGACCCTTTTGCTTCAAAATTATTACCTGCAAAATTCCGTAAAAGAAGCTTTTGAGGGTTCTTGTCACCCCTTGGTTTCTGAATTAGAATCTTTGTGACTGGAGTCCAGAAATCTGTTGGGATGCATAGTGTTGTTGGGGAACCATAGTTCAGAAACTTTGAGAATGTGCCTGGCCTGGCACCCTTTCATGGACAGCATCGCAGGCTGGTTCTGGTAGAGGCACCACCTTACATCCAGTCCAAACTCAGCCACTTAGAGTGTGGTCAGCTTCCTTTAACATTCCTGCGTCTGAGTTTTCTCACCAAGAGATGATGATAAAATGATTAATTCTAGTTTGCTATGTTGGTGGTATGGTGACACTATTATTATTATTATTATTATTATTGTTACTATAGTGTCCTCTTTATTAATACATGTATTCCTTCTTCAGGGAAAATGTTGAGAATGTTCAAGAGAGAAACCCATGAAATCGTAGGGTGGAGAGTTTGCATAAACACAAATGACCGTTTAAACTTTTAACATAGAAAGTGTGAGGGGTGCCTGGGTGGCTCAGTCGGTTGAGCATCCCACTTTGGCTCAGGTCATGATCTAGCAGGTCTGTGAGTTCGGGCCCCGTGTTGGGCTCTGTGCTGACAGCTCAGAGCCTGGAGCCCGTTTTGGATTCTGTGTCTCCCCACCCCCCCTCTCTGCCCCTTTCCTGCTCGTGCTCTCTCTTGCTCTCAAAAATAAATAAGACATAAAAAAAAGTGGAGGGAAGGTTGCATTTTACAGAATGATGCTGCTGTTTGAAAAACAAGTTCTGAAATTGGATGAGTTTAGGTAAAACTACATAGAGTTAAAGCCATTGCTTTACTGCACGACTTCTTGGAAACTCTAATTTGCCAGAATACCTGCTCGCCTCTCTAAAGAAGCTGTGTTACTTGCAGTTTTTTAGGGCACATTTTCTTTTGTTTTTTTTCAAGTTTGGCGGGAAGACACCTGCTAACGTCTTCTGCACAGTGTTCACTGGTGTGTGGATTAGAAATTGCCGGCAGGGGGCGGGTGCCTGGAAGTCTCAGTAGTTTAAATATCTGACTTTGGCTCAGGTCATAATCTTGAAGTTCATGGGCTTGAGCCCTGCATTGGGTTCTGTGCTGACAGCTCAGAGCCTGGAGCCTGCTTTGGATTCTGTGTCTCTCTCTCTGTCTCTCTCTCTCTGTCTCTCTTCCTTGCTTGTGCTCTGTCTCTCTGTGTCTCTCTTTCTCTCTCTCAAAAAATAACATAACATAACATAACATAACATAACATAACATAACATAACATAACATAACATATTAAAAAGAAATTCCTGGGATGGGGCACCTGGGTGGCTCAGTGAGTTGAGTGCCCAACTCTTGATTTCAGCTCAGATCATGACCCAGGGTCATGGGATTGAGCCCCGTGTCAGGCTCTGCACAGTGTGGACTCTGCTTAAGACTCTCTGTCTCTGTGTCTCTCCCTCTGTCCCTCTCCCCGACTCGTGCTCTCTCACTCTCTCTCAAAAAAAGAAAGAAACCGCTGGGCCGGAGGATGTGGTGTGATGGCGAACTCGTTGTCTGTAGTTTTAAGACGATACCACACTTGGTGAACAACACGAGTGAGTGAGAGCTTGCTGATGTTCGAGACTGCCTCTGATCCCACCTTCTGGTCGCTGTAACCTCATTCTCAATGACTCGCGTCTCCGTTGCAAGTTATGAGCTCGGCTCCATTTTGTCTTATAGATAGGAGTGTGGACCGAGGCCAGTGAGTCCCTAAGATTTTTTCTTCCTTCTTCTTCTTTGCCATTCTGAAGACTGTTCGGGGACTTCAGAGCGATTCCTATCCCACGTACTCAGTTCCACGTGGGGAGAAGAAGACACTTCTCTCCCAAAACCCCGGTGGCCGAGGTGGTAGCTGAGCTGATGGTCGCCACTTGGAAGCGTTCGTGTTCTCAAATGGAGTCAAGTGGGCCTTCAGGGCTGTGTATGCGCCATCTAAGTATCAGAGACGTGCCTCTGTCATTCCAGGGCTGCCATGGATAGGGTCCCTGCAGCAAGGGAGGGGGTGGAGGAGTGATCCACATGCCCAACACGGAGAGGCTAAATGACAGTCCCTGGGAGCCTTTTCTTGAAACCCTTTTTGCATTTTTGCGCCACCAGAGTTCTGGAAGGGCGAGAATAATTCTGAAGAAGCAAACACACATTGTCAAGCTGCTGTAGAAACTTAGAAAGCTGCAGGATGCCTGGCTGCATCAGCTTAGCCAAAACTGTGGCCATAGCGGTGTGCCTGGCTCACGGGTAGGGGGTATCATGTAAGCTATTAGGTGAGGTGGAGAGGCGTGTCTATTTCAAGAATGTTCGAAGAGGCAGGAATGTTTCAAGAAGCATCTTGCTTCTGCTTCTGCTCCTGCTCAAAATAGTTCACAGACATTTCTCTCTCTTCATTTTTCTTTTTAAATAAATATATATATTTTTAATGTTTATTCGTTTTAGAGAGAGAGCACGAGCAAGCAGGGGAGGGGCAAAGTGAGAGGGACACACAGAATTCGAAGCAGGCTCCAGGCTCTGAGCTGTCAGCACAGAGCCCGACATGGGGCTCAAACCCACAAACCGCGAGATTATGACCTAAACTGAAGTTGGATGCTCAACTGATTGAGCCACCCAGGAGGCCCATCTCTTTCTTCATTTTTCAAGAAGAGCCAGGAGTTTAGACTGGTAATGTGAAATCTCCCATTAAAAATGTATGACTGGAGGCACCTGGGTGGTTCAGTTGGTGAGCCAAAGCCTCCGACTTCAGCTCAGGTCATGATCTCATGGGTTCCAGCCCTGCATTGGGCTCTGTGCTGACAGCTCCAGCTTGGAGCCTGCTTTGGATTTTGTGTCCCCCTTTCTTACTGCCTGTTCTCCACTCGTGCCCTGTCTGTCTCTCTCTCAAAAATCTTAAAAAAAATTTTTAAGAAATGTATACCTGTGTTCCTTTCTTACTTTTGATATCCCAAATTTTCATCAACTCAGTGGCTTAAAGCAACACAAAGTTATCATCTTACACATCTGGAGGTCAGAAGTTAGAATGGGTGTCAGAGGGCAAAAAGCAACGTGTCAGCAGGCCTGCATTCCTTTCTGGAGGCTCAAGGGGAGAATCCACATCCTTGCTTGTTCCAGCTGCCCCCATTCCTTGGCTTGTGGGCCCTTCCTGTGTCTTCAAAGTCAGCAGTTGGGTGGTCAGGTCCTTCTCAAACTGACACCTCCCTCGTTCTCTCTCTTCTGCCTCTTAGTTTTGAGGACCCCCGTGATTGCATTGGGCTCTCCCTGATAATCCAGGTAAATCTATCATCAAGTTGGCTAATTAGCGACTTTAGTTCCATCTGGAACCTCAGTTACTTTGCCTTGTAACCTAAAACATTCATGGGTTCCAAGGATTAGGACATGGGCCTCTTCGGCTGGGGGGATCATCCTGCCCACCACAGTCCCTATGATGTATATGCCCCTTCAAGAATGCCTGGGTCCTAAATTTCTTTGGTACCCCCTAGTGCCTACCAGAGTGGATTTTTGGGGATTGGTTGATGGTTGAATGTCCACCCCATAAAGGATTGGACAGGAGTGGACAAGAGAGATCAATTATAACAGTAGCTTTTAGTTTTAGCCTTTAAAGATTAGGGGCGCCTGGGTGGCTCAGTTGGTTAAGCGGCCGACTTCGGCTCAGGTCATGATCTTGCGGTCCGTGAGTTCAAGCCCCGCGTCGGGCTCTGTGCTTACAGCTCAGAGCCTGGAGCCTGTTTCAGATTCTGTGTCTCCCTCTCTCTGACCCTCCCCCATTCATGCTCCATCTCTCTCTGTCTCAAAATAAATAAACGTTAAAGATTAAAAAGATTTTTTTTTTAAACTCCTATCACTTAATTGAAAAGCAGTCTTGGAAGCTGCATGGAATGGGTAATTTATTTCCCTTTCTTTTCTCGTAAACTAATAACACTGAGATTTTCGTGTGAGGGGTAGGTAACATAAGACCCGTTTTCCCTTCTTCTTTGTACCTGTCTGTGGTCAACCTCTCCAGTCATCCAGCCTCCCAGCCCATGAGCTACTTGGTCCTTTCCCCAAACTTGCTTCATACCATCTGGGGAGGCAAACTTCACTGCTTCTTTGCAGAGAGGATTTGAGACTGCTGATGCAGGATCCGTGCACAAAATCACAGGAGAAAAAGGAACCCAGAAAATCAGGTGCATCAGGAGTTAGAGCCCCATCCAAATATCTGGGCCTAAGATATTGGGCCGTTTACAAGTAGATCGTGCCTGTGGACTGAAGAGCTCCCGGAGAGCCTCCTAGGGCCCAAGGGAAGAGGGAGAACACAGTCCACTGCATCCATCAGTGAGGAGGAATTGTCCAGCAGCCCTGACACCCGATGTTCAGTCAGTAATCACCTGGCTGTCCTTCCTCCTCCTGCTGGAGCCGGTCGGGACCAGAATGGCAGCCCAGTGCCTTTCGGAAGGAGTCTGTGCTTTTTTCCCTACAGGTCTTTAAGAAAGGGGGGGGGGGGGAGGGGCATTTACCAATGTTCAGAGACGTGGGCATGTAAATTTTTTTTTTTTTTTTGCTTTTATTTGAGTCGGGGGGATATTATTAAGAATAAGAAACACAGCTCTCTGCCTTCATGAATTACAGTCTGAAGCTCAGGTTTGAGAAGATCTTAAAGACTTACTAAAAAGGAGCAGGGCAATTTGCCTTTGCTAGGAGCCACCCCACCTGCAGGCCGGTTCCGCAAGGTCAGCACTTAGCGGGGAACTTGCACAGCCTGGGCTCCGATGGCTTTCACTTTACCCGTGCCCTTGATGCGGTGCCGACCTGTCAGGGTCCTCCTCGTAACATTCCTCGGCGATGGCTTCTTCTGTTCTCTTTATTTCCTCAAGTGAACATCTGTCTAATTGTTCACCGCCATTGCTTTAGTGCTTTCCTCATGCTTTCTCTCTTTCCAGACAATAAACTTTATTTTCTTCATAAGAATTCAGTCTACGCAAGGGGATTAGGCAGCTTGTTTGCACCTTTTAATTTCTGGACGTTTTCCAGGAAGGCTCTTTGCAGTGGTTCCAATGGGTTCATCTGTGAATCACGGAAGACAATGCAGCATTGTGTTTGGTGTTTTATCAGTTACCTTCTGTTTGTAAACATCTGTTTGCAAACGTCTGCGGGTGCCTGCCCCACCCCCACCAGAAATAAAGGGTCTCCTCTCTTTTTGCTTGGCATAGGGATTAGACCGAGTGTCAGCTGATTCTTTTTTTTTCTTTTTTTGGTCAGGTGCATAGGTATGCAACTATTTAACTGAAATCCACAGACCTAGCACATATTGCCAAATGACTTTGGAGAGGGAATTGGGCACTTTATTTCATTAATGGCCGTGAAGCCGGTAATCTGCTCATTATTGTAGTTTAATTTTGATGCCGACTTTGATGATGTATTGAAAAACCACATAAACCCGCAATTACAACTGGAAAACATTCCCCCCCTTTTTTTTTGAAGAGACCATTATTTTTCATAGGCTTAAAAATACTCAGCCAGCCACTGTTTGTGCTTTTTAATGCATTTTATTCTTAATCTTTCTGAATTATGTTTTGGTATATCTTTACCGATAAATATGTGGATTTCATTTTTTTTTGACCGGTATAAGAATGTTCTTAGGTAAGTTACGTAAACTATTTACACAGTTTTGTAATTATTGATCTGTTCACTTCTAGTTCTGTTCATTTATGTTTCTTATTTTTCATGTTTTTGTGCTTTACTATACGGCCTGCTTTTAAAAAAAAACAATTTTTGGTTAGGGAATTTCAAATATATTCACAAGTAGAGAGGGTAATATAATCGTGAGTCCACATATGCCAGTCAGCCTGCTTCAACGATTAGGAAACTGTTTTTCTTTGTTCAGCCATTGTTCTTGCGTGTTTGTGTGCTTGTGTGCATAAGTATGTGTGCGTTGGTATACACGTGTGTGCACATATATGAATATATTGTTCCATGAGTTTAAATACAATTTTGCTTAAAATAAGAGTAAAGCCCATCTAAGTAGTGAAAACTAAAAGCTCTGTTACGCAAAGCTTGATTTTTCTCGTGGATTTGTGGGCATGTGGGAGAATCTCAGTCCCCCTTCAGGGCGGGAAGAGCCATCGTGGTCTCATCACCCTAAACTTAATCTCCAGTGCTCTGCCTGAAGCATAAGCAGAGCAGGGCAGCAGGGCAAAGAGGTGCTCTTTGAAAGACTCTCCATTGAAACTAAAGTTCCCTGCTGGTGTGTGGCCTGGGTGGGGCACTTCCAATCAGAGGTTACAGGGCTGATTTCTAAAGGAAGCCAGCCTGTTGGTGTCCACACCCATTTTCTCTCAATTCCATTTGCGTTTTCTGAGACCTGATTGTGGAGATATGGGAGTGGCTGTTTGAAGGCCAAGAGAGGGGTACTGGTCGGGGGACACGGGGCATAGACTTTGCTTTCTCTCCTGGGATGCAGCTATGGCCCCAGTGGTTATTATCACGGTAAAAGTCCCTGATGTCTGACAGTCCTGCCTGTGACAGGGGGCACTTGGGTTGGTAATTGGCTCCCTGGATGGTGCTGTGATGATAATATGGATGCCACTGCTAGATTCTGCTGGGACCTGACCTAGGGAGGGGCACAGCTGTCCCACTTTCCCAGCGCACACATGCACATATGCACACATGCACACACACGGACATAGGTATGGACACACACACGTACACACATGCACACAGGTATAGACACGCACACGGACACAGGTACAGACACGCGCACGCACAGACATACGCACAGGCACACGCACTCGCATCCATGACTATGAGAGGCCTGCCTGATCCGTCTTGCCCCGCCTCTCATGGCCACCTTTCTTCCCATTAGTGCTTGTGTTTTCACTTAGTTAGGCTAAGAGCAGGTCTCGATGCCTTCAACATGTAACCTTTCTGAAACCTTGTCTTTGTGATGTGATCGTAAGCTTGATATTAGGGTTAGGGATGCGCATAAGAAAAAACAGGCCTGGAACACATTTATGGACTGTTTATTCCATGCTAAGCTTTCCCTTGCACGTTATCCTTCATATTCAACATGCTTTGTGGATGATTTATGCTCATTATCTAACTCAGTGCTGGGTATATATAATTACCCCACTCACCTGGGGCTCAGGAAGCTTGGTGAATCACCCAGCATGGCACAGCTCACCGAGGCCAGAATTCAGATACGACTTGGTTAGGACTGACTTCTCTGGCTGTGGTTTCTCCCCTGAGGACAGGAAGCCCTACTGATCCTGCAGTCAGTAAGTGCTGCTTCCTTTGGGTCCCTTGTATACCTGAGGGTTTGTTTCCTGGAGGGTCTGAGTTATGCCTTACGGCTGGACATCGTATTCATGCGTGGGCCACACGCAGGATAACCTTCTGGATACTCTTTGAAATGACTTCTTTATTTAAAAAAAATGTGCCCAGGATAGAATTTTAACTAGTATAGAAAAATCAAAATGACTAGGCTCTTCCCAGTATGTGTTAAACATCAGCCTTCTGCTAAAAGGTAACCTGTTGAGTGTCGTTCCAGGAAAAAAAAGATGCCTACACCCGCAGTCAATTGATTCATGTATATTATATATTCACATATAATATGTATCTATTTAGTCAAATTGGAACACTGCTGATAAATTGTTTCCTGATTTAAAACTAGTGTGTTTTTATAAATTTCACAATTATACTTAGTTACACGTGCATAAATGAGGAAGAAGTTCTTCTGAGTCTCAGAAGCAATCATTATTAACTTCATGTGTTATCTGTTTGTCTTCTAAACATTCAAATATGTTGATCTATTTTTCTGAAAATGGTAATCACACTCCAGTCTGCTTTTTTTTTTTTTTTTTTTAACCAAACTTATTTTGGCCATCTTTCCATACCGATAAAAATCCTCTGCAAGTGCGGTCCCAGTGACTCCACATTCTGCCTTCCTGACTTCTTAAATGAATCCCTTATTGCTGGGCACGGCTGCTGTTTTCAATTTTTCAGAGTCCTGAACAATGCCACCGCTTGACCTGGATGAAGTGAAGCTTTTAAATGCAAATTGGTCATTCTTCTTCAGGAAGGTGGCTTCCATTTACACTCTGTTTGCAGTCTTCGGGGGAGGGTCTGTTCCCCACACCTTCAGCATCACTGTGGGGTTATCATTTTAAGATTTGTGTTGCTTGCCACATGAGCATTTCTCTCCGTTTCTTTGATGAGGGGGCCTTTGTCCCAGTCTTCCTCAACGTCAAGGAACAGACAGTTGAGCAAAAAGTTTTCACGTTTTACATAAAATCCTTTAAAGCTCTCAGGGTAATCTGTAACCTAGGGTGTGCAAATTAAGTTTTTTTCCTGCACTTAATCCTTATCAAAGCACCAATCATTAGGGCCCCCAAACTGGTATAAGGAGAGTGCTTAGGGAACTTCAGAGATCGATAGTTGGTACTTAGGAAATAAATGAAACAACTTTTTGCTTGTTTGTTTTAAATCCACCTTGGAGCCGAAACATAGAAAGATGTGAAATGATTTAGATTGTGCGTTTCTCAGCATTTCATAGGTTCTATATTGAAAGAGGATTTAAAAAAAAATTTTTTTTTCAACGTTTTTATTTATTTTTGGGACAGAGAGAGACAGAGCATGAACGGGGGAGGGGCAGAGAGAGAGGGAGACACAGAATCCGAAACAGGCTCCAGGCTCCGAGCCGTCAGCCCAGAGCCCGACGCGGGGCTCGAACTCCCGGACCGCGAGATCGTGACCTGGCTGACGTCGGACGCTTAACCGACTGCGCCACCCAGGCGCCCCTGAAAGAGGATTTTAAAAATATATTTAGCATGCATGAAGTGTCATAAAGCCTAGAGAGATGCATATAAAAATATTAAAATTTTTTTTAACGTTTATTTATTTTTGAGAGAGATAGAGAGTGAGCGAGCCAGCAGGGGAGGGGCAGAGAGAGGGGGACAGAGTTTCTGAAGCGAGCTCCACGTTGTAAGCGCAAAGCCCAATTCAGAGCTTGAACTCAGGATAGTGAGATCACAACCCGATCCGAAATCAAGAGTCAGCCGCTTAACTGACCAAGCCAACCAGGGGCCCCTAAAAAAATGTGTTACTAATTTGAGTTTTCACTGGAGGTGGTGGTGGTGGTGGGGACCCTACCTCCCAGTAGATATAAAGGTATGCGTGAGAGGCCCTCATTTTAAGAAGCTTCTAAGATGGCCTGAGAGACACGTGAGGAAGCCAACGTTCTGTGCTGGGTTCTTTCATCCCTGCTTCCCGCAGGGAACTGTGGGAGGGTCTAGCATGATGCCATACTCAACTTGGAGCAGTCAGAGGAGACTTCTTGGAAGAGGTGACCATGAGCTTGATTTTGGTTTGAGACTCCACTGTTGTAAGGGCTTAATTTTGTCTCTGGGGTATTGATAGGATTCTGTGAGGGAGACAGTGCCCATTTTGTAAACTTTCATTGTCTCAGTATTCAGTCATTAGTAAGTAGTTTTAAATGGGCTTGGTTAGTAGTTCCCAGAATTCTGCATTTCAAGAGGATAAAGTTTTTCAGAAGAAGATAAAAATGAGAGTACAAACTTGGGCTTGCCAAACAGGTATTACTTTTTTTCCCCCCAAGAAAGGACAGTAAAAACAGCAGCAGCAACAGCAACAATTAACAACAAAATGTAACAGTGTGCCTCTATCAACAATGAGCGTTACGTTATATACATATATATATATATTTTTTTTTTTAAATGTTTATTTTTGAGAGACAGAGACAGAGCATGAGCAGGGGAAGGGCAGAGAGAGAGGGAGACACAGAATCTGAAGCAGGCTTCAGGCTCTGAGCTGTCAGCACAGAGCCTGATGCAGGGCTTGAACTGACGAACCATGAGATCATGACCTGAGCTGAAGTCGGATGCTCTACCGACTGAGCCACCCAGGCACCCCAATCAACATTACTTTATAAAACAAAGGGGATTTTAACACCAAACATTGTGAGGACATAGGCCTACTCTAAAGGCATATTTCATTTAATGAACTTTTTATTTGGAACTAATTTTAGACTCACACAGAAGTTATAAAAATAGTACAGAGAGTTCACTTCCTTCCCCTGGTTTTGACACTTCATCTAACCATAACATAACTGTCGAAACCAGGAAATCAACACTGGTACATGCTCTCGGCTGCACTACGTTACTCAAATTGCACCTATTTCTCCTAGTATCTTTTTAAAAATTTTAGTATCTGGTCCAGGATCCCACATCATCTTCAGTTGTAGCGTACCCTTGTTTCCTCCAGTCTTTGACAGTTCCTTATTCCTTCCAAGTCCTTCCTAATGTTGACAGTCTTGTGTGTCTCATTTTTTTTTTTTTGGTCCCGATTAGGTTGAGTTTAATATTTCAGCCAGAATTTCATAGAAGTAAGGTTTTATCCTCAGTACATCACATCAAGGCGTACATGATGTTGATAGCCTTATCACCAGCGATGTTCATAGTGAAGTAACGTTGATCGTTTGGTTAAGGTGGTATATGCTGAGTTTCTCCAGTGTAATGTTACCAGGTTTTTTTTCCCTTAATTCATAAATATTTGGGGGGAGACGCTTTGAGATTGTGCAAATGTTCTTTCTCCATAAGTATGGACACGCTGACCTACCTTTAACATTCAAGAGTAGATCTCGTCAGCAGCAGTGACTAACTGTGATGTTTGCCTAATGATGGATTTGTATTTCCATCATGTTTTTTCCATGTATTAAATTGGAATTCTCCTGAAGTAAGAGCTATCCCTTTTCCTCCACTTACTGATCGAGTCCGTTATTTTACTTATAATAGCGTAGACTCACGGGTCTATATTTTATTCTGTGGTGTATAATCCAGTATTCTCATTATTTATTTTGTGGCTCCAATGGCCCCAGCTTTAGACATTAAGAGTGTCTCCTGGTTGGCTTCTGTGACGGACTGCCATTTTAATTGAGTGGACTTACCTTATCACTAACTTCCTCCAAGCTCCCCATTTTTTATTTCATATCACCATGGGCTAGTGAAAACAGTCGGAGGTCTAGTATTTGGGACACACTGGCCTAAGGAGTCGAAGGGGAGTCATGGGAACATGCTTAGTGCCCAATTTGTGTCTCGTTCCCTCATCTTCAGAAATAACAAGAGAGAAGACATAGGAAAGTGGTGATGGGAATGTGAAGCAGGATCAAGAAAGAGTACATTGACGTGGTACCTTTGAGAAGGGCACTTATTTCTTTCAGGATTCGAAGGGATTTGGTGGTGGTGGTGGGGTTCCCAGGGAGCAGTGTAGCTCATCAAGAACTTACTATGTGCCAAGCAGGTGCTGGGCCATATAGGCTACAAGCATAGTCTTATCTAACCCTGTCATGATCTTACAGTGGAGGAGACATAAATATTATGGCTTCACAGATGGGAGGAGTGAGGGTCCAGGGTTCCAAGAGGTCAAAACACATGAAGGAAATGGTGGAATTGGGATTGTATCTTAGTCATCTGTCCCCAGGGACTATCTCTGTGCACTTTTTACAAACTCGTGGCTTAGTAGCGGGACAGGGGCAGGGGAGAAAATTTCCTGCCTGTTTTCTGATGACAGTGCCACCCCCGTTCACTCCCCACCACAAAAATCTTTCTATTCATTGTATCATGGGAAAACAAAAATACCTTCCTGTGTGGTAATCCCTGCTGTGTGTGTGTGTGTGTGTGTGTGTGTGTGTGTGTGTGTGTGTGTTTCTTCACCCTTGTATGTAATCTGTGGATTAAATGTATTTGTGTATTCCTGTCATTCTGTCCCAAATCTTGCTTTTAGAGCATGCCAAGTGTGGGGAGTTTTAATTTGCAGTGATTTCACGAGGAATCTGCACCTGAGAGCCCCAGAAGAGAAACTGTTCCTCTTTCTAGTGAATCTCCTTGACCACCGCTGGTCCTGTCTTCTAGCCCTCCCGTCTTCACCACCCCTCAACCAGTTAGAGGCAAAGGCATGGGCTCTGGAAGAGATACCACCAACAGCATGGTACACAAACCGTCTGGCTCACAGCTGAGGTGGTAGAGGTTCTGGGGCGGGCAGGAACTCGCCCAAGGTCACAGAAGGAGTCAGGGGAGAGCCCAACTGAGAAGCCAGGGGTGTGCCCTCCTGACCACCTTTCCACCGTCTTGCTGTGGTGGCTGCTCAAGAATGCCTGTCACTGCCGCCACTATCTGACTGACCAAGTGTCTGGAAGGAATTCTTCAGAATGGTCTCTTAATAATAAATGCTTACATTTTCTCTTGGCCCCAGGCCAAATCCCTCTTCTCAATCTTGTTCTCAAGGTTGAACATTCCTTTAAAGTTAGTGACCTTGCCCTTATAGGCCTGTGGATGTCGCTCTGTGTCCATAAGCCTCCTTTCCAGCGACCGTGTTTGTAGCAAAGACTATAATTTTGTTTTGGGTTTGGATATACTGATTACATTTTAGCTTCTGGTATATTTTCTTACCTGTCACAGCCATTAAATTTATTTTAATAGTTACTCTACCCTCCTGATAGCCAGTAAAGGGGGAATTGGATATTGTCTATCAATTGGCTAGTCTGTGAACTAAGACTATATCTAATTACAAGGCATTGTATCAGTTCTGATTTATTAACCATTTACTGTGCTTCGGAGAAGGTAGCATTTTTAGTAGCTCTGTTCAGCTTGGATGTAGCTTTCCAGGAGGGCAGAGTGCCCGGAATATCAGTGATCTTACAGTTATTACTTTGTGTCATATATAATCTTGTTTTTTCCCTGCAACAAATAAATCTTTGGGACTCCCTGAAAAAAAAAAAAAAGGAAAAAAAAACATTTGTGGTTACAGTATAATAAAAATAAACCGTTTGTCATGAGTGCAACTGACATTTATCAGCCCGTTTGTGGGTGCTCTTTCTCTCTCTCTATAATACAGAACATAATTTGTCACTTTGTAAATACATTCCAGTCTAAATCCCTGCCAGCATCTGTTAGTGTTTGAAGGATTAATGTGCTACCCTGTGTATGTCTGCACTTGCAGGGAACAGTGCAGCATATGATTATGGATCTTGGGAGAAAGGGGAATGGGGTATATTCTCTGCTTTTTTTCTACACGTGTGGTCTTTCTGGACTTTTCCCGAGTGTTCTTACCCTTTTCCCATTCTGCTTAGGTACCTAGAATTTCATCATTTGCGAGGATTCTGACAGCCTTCACCCTTTCCTCTCCAGTTTACGGTCACGGCCATCGTAATAGCCTGTGTGTATCGTGGACGAGCAGGTGGCAGATGATTTGGGACCAGTTAGACCTGGTTCATATCCTCCCTACATCTGATTTTATGACTACAAGTTACCTGATTTTCATTATCTCGTGGCATAAAGATGCTAATACCTACTTCCTAAAGGTGCTAAGGGTGAAGAAGGAAATCCGTGTGGCTGCAAAGCGCCTGGCTGGAAACCTGGCCCTGAGTGGCCAGTGCAACTGTCCCCCCCTTGTGTCACCATCCACGTGATTGCATGGTTTGTCACAGCCCGTGAAACTGAGCGTCAGAGGACCCCCATGCCATGAACCAGCTGGTGGTTACGATACCATTTCCTTTTCATATTTTCCTGTTAGTTAGAGGACCTTGTATTTATTTTGAAGTATTTTAAGAACCTGGTTCTCAGCATGGCTTGGTACTGGATTCTGGCAAGGCTGAGGGACCTACACCCTCCCCAGTGGCCAAATGATTCAGATAATAACCTGCTGGAGGGCACATCTTTGCTTTTTCCTCCGCAGAAGGCATGAATTCTCCTGAATATGCTAATGTGGCCTTAATTCTTATGACTTTATGGAATGGCTGTAGTCTGTCGATCACCCTTAATCTACCCCTGTCATTTGGATTTAGTAAAATTCTAGGACATGGAAGAAATGGCCTCATCAGTAACTCTTTTGTGAACAATCTCTTTATTTCGTGTGTTCATTGTTAGTGTGTGCGCGCATGCTTCGGTCCATCCCACTCCAGTATTCCCCCCTACCTTGGCCCTGTGTCTCCCTTGGCGACTCTCTCCTCTCCAGTAAAGGAAAAGGTGTGCGTAGCTTTCTTTTTGTTAAGAAAAGCATTGTTTTGTTGTTGTTGTTGCTGTTTTGTTTTGTTTTTCTGAAATATAAATGCATATGAATGGGACCGAAATACCCAGTGTCCAAGATGGGGCTTGTAATCTGATGCTTGTTGGTAGGATTCTGGAGAGAATTTTCAGCAGATCTGGGAACATACCTCTGAGCCCAGTGAGGGGAAAAATGTCAATTACTCCAACCCCAAATGCCTAAGACTTTGCATGCTTGGAAAATGTCCAGTAACCCCAATTTCAATTTTTTAACTGTTTTTTATTAACTTATAGAGGTGCCAAAATGTATTTCAAAAAGGCTCTCTGTTCACATAGAGACATGGAATTGTGAGAACCATTTAGCACTGATACTTAGAAAGTGTAACGCTCCTGAAATTTATTTAATAGTAAACACATTGCAAGGAGCACTTAAGAGATGCTCACTGCTGAGTCCATTGTACATCCTTAAGTCTGCACAGTTTGGGGTTTGATGCTGTGTGTTATCTGTATCTTTATCAAATGTCCTGTGTGATAAAACAACACACTCTCGTTCGCCTTTTTCTCTTACATTCATCGGAATCTGTAAATCCTACTAATTACAAGACCTCAGAAAGCACCCTCAGTATTCCTGATTCTGGTTTTAAAATGGAGATCAGCAAACTATGCTCTGCTGGGAACAAATCCAGCCCAACTACTGTTTTTGTAAATAAAGTTTTATTGGAACGTGACCATTGCCCATTTGTTTACCTTATCTCTGGTGGCTTTTGCTGTCATGCTATAAAAGTTGAGTAGTTTATATGGCCCACAAAACCTGAAATACTTACTCTCTGGTCCTTTCAAGAAAAAGTTTACTGACCCATGTTCTAGAGGACTTATGTCCATTTGGAGAGAAAAATCTGTTCCACTAAATCAGAATGAGCAGGTTGGTTTGATTAGTATCTATTTCCACACATATGGAAACAATTCAAATTACACATGATTTACTTATCAAATTTGGTTAATCCAAAGCCTGGGGGATGGGGATAGGGGAGAGATTGAAGTTAGCTTTTTTTTTTTTCATCATAAAGTTAAAATGTTAATGGTCAAAGTCAAATAAAAAATTATAAAAGGTTTCAGGTTCATAGAAGGAATAACATTCTTGGGAGTGAAGTATGTTTGGCCACACCATACTCTCTGGATTCAGGGATAATTTCAGGGTTGGGAAGAAAATTCTGGCGCCAACGCAGTACTACTGTCTTGTAAGGAGAATTGACTTATCAGGGTGGAGGGAAAACTGAAATCCCAGTCTTGCCAGCTTCTAATTGTATGATTTTTGATCAGGTTTTTCATACATTCTCAGCCTTTGTTTTATTTATAAAATACTGGTAATTAGGTCTACCTTGGAAGGGCTCCACAGGGTAAGATGTGGCAAAATCTCTAATTGTCCCTTCCCTGAATAGTATCTGCCAGAGAGTAGGTCCTCAAATATATTTAATTCACAGTGAGTGTTTGTCTTATGGAATGCATTTTGTAAATTTCTACAGGGGAAGAATGTCTTAAAGTTCTAGATGTGTGATGGCAGTTGACATGTGGCTTAATTAGGAAGTATGATCCTCACTGAACCTTTAACATCCCCACGTCCTTCTGGGTGTTGCTTTGCAGACCGAGTGTCCCAGAAAGGAGTACAGTGTCCTAAAGCCTGTGATTTCCTTAAGGAAGAAGAGCCTCCCTTTAAGAGGCTCCCTTTAAGGAGGTAAAACTCTGGGCACCCCATCACACTGCAACAGCAGAGGTCCAGCCTGTGGGTAACATGTGTTTCGTCCAGCCAAAGGGAAAAGGGAAGAAGCTGTTTATAAATATTGAAGAGGCAGGGAGAGCATGCACTAGGGCCAGGCTGCTTTAACATGCCTGCTGTTCCACAGCGGCTTCTAATGGACATTTGCAAAGTGGTGTCCCCCGTGCTCCCCCTCCCCACTCTAATGCCCTTGGAGAAGCTCTTCTGAAAACATGCAGTCTGTAACTTAGCTGGCTTTTAACACAGTTACCCAGTGTGATTCAGTGTGTCCCATTTCGCTACGAGGGAGGCGACCACAGAGCAGTCAGATGTGACTGTGGCCCCGTGTGCCGATGCCCCAACCAGCATGCATTGTGCGCTGAGAAGACGGTACAGCCGTCGAGCGCTCGGCTTCTGCAGGCGGTGTTGGCCTCACTTGGACACTCTGCATGGGTTCCCCTTTCCTCAGCTTCTGTTTGGACTTCATTTCCTGAAGCAAGCCTGGTTCTGCTGTCAGATAAGCCCTCCCAGGCCCGCCACACACACACACACACACACACACACACACACACACACACACACACACACACACGGACACACTCTCTCTCCCTTCCTCTTTTCTCTCTCCCTCTTTCTCCTCGATAGCAACTACCCTGAAACCATCCCAAGTAACAGGCTTCAGTGGACAAGCAGTATCATTAACCCGATACATCCTCTTGGGCTGCATTTTTTTGAATTAATTCAGAAGTCGTAATGGCTTTTGTGTCTCAAAGACTTTTTCAGGCTCATTTTATGCTATTTGGGCTCCAGAATCCATTTTTTTTCCCCGACTCTCTGATGTGCCTGATGTCATTGCTGCTTGCCATCCAGAAGATTCTTCCCTGTGCACATGTGTTTCTTGTAATGTCTTGGTAGGAGGAGCACAGAGCAGTCCACACGGACATTCTGGCTCTTCTTTTGAGCTCCAGGTACTTGATCAGTCTTTTAAGGTGTAACAGAACAGTTTTACCAAATGATTTCTGATATATAACACAGATCCACGTGGTGTCCCTGATCGACAGGTGGCTGTTGTCTGTTTAGTGAATAAATATCCCAGCTTCTTTCCCCTACGCCCCCCTTGCCCCTGGGAAATCATCATGATCTACATTTGTCTTAGGGAAGGAGAAAGCAAAGACTGGCAACCTAATTCCTAAAAGGAACAGCTCAGGACTTACACACTCTTCCATTTTTCAGGCCTTTGATAGAAGCCTGGATTCCCCAGCCACCTTCACGCAGGCTGGGGGACAGTGGCTTTCCCTGCCCAGCACACCCCAGGCTGGGGAAAGGGGACAGCTAGTTTGAGGGACCCCGGTTCTCTCTATCTGCGGTGTATCTTCATTATACAACCTGGAGGTGATTTTTAAATTCCAGTCTGTTGGTTTCTACCTTACTGTGTGAACTTAAGTATATTTATATTGCTTGTGATTATGGCTACGTTGGTACTCATTTCTGAATTGCATTTCATGTTTCCTCTCTATCTCTCTACCAAGTGTTTTCTTTTGTTATTATATTTAATTCTTTTTCAACACTTTTTTGGATTGATCCCCATGCATCATTTCCCCCCGTGCTGCTGGTTTGGGAGCTAAATCTGATTAAAAAAAATCATATTGGGGCACCTGGGTGGCTCAGTCACTTGGGCATCTGACTTCAGCTCAGGTCATGATCTCACCATTCCATGGGGTTGAGCCCTGCATCAGGCTCTGTGCTGACAGCTCAGAGCCTGGAGCCTGCTTTGGATTCTGTGTCACCCTGTCTCTCTGCCCCTACCCCCCCCCCCCCCAGTCTGTCTCTGTCTCTTTCAAAAATAAATAAATGTTAAAAAGAATCATATAATCAGTAGCTGGCGGAACTGGGATTTCCTTCCTTCCTTCCTCCTTCCCTCCCTCCTTCTTTCTTTTTCTTTCTCTCCCTTTCTTTTCTTCTTTCTTTCTCTTGAAATTTTCACATACATATCTACATTTTTTTTCTTACAAAGGGTAAAGCTATTTCATGTCTCTCTTATGTTAACCAGACTATACATGATATAATGACTCAGTGAAATCTTCCTCCCTTTAAAAAACTATCTTCCTTGTTATCGTTGTTTCAGTTCTTTGTCCAAGTCTTTTTTAAGTGTAATTTATTTGGTCCTGCAGTTAAGTTAAAAGATGCACAGCATTTGGGGATAATTTGACTGCGACTTGTCTTTTGTGTGTGTTCTCATCTGTTTCTGCCTTTATGGGTATTTTGGTTGGACCTAGAAAAGTCTGCTTAGGCACATGCCGCTTTAAGCGGGATACCTCGTTTTTCTCTGAGGCGTGTGTGTGTGTGTGTGTGTGTGTGTGTGTGTGTGCGCGCATTATCTTTTCCATATTATCTGTTGAATATCTTGCCATGCTTCTGTAGAACCTCTGAAAGATTTCTCCCTTTGGATTCATCTATAAATTAAAAATAACTGTCGTGGTCACTTCTCAGGCACGATGATACTGTTACATGTTTACTGCCTGCTTTGCATACCGAGTTCATATCCATCATCCAGGAGTGTGGCCAACTTCTGAGAGGCAAGCCCTTGGTCTGCCAGCATGGAGCACCGGGAGAAATTGCTGGCTTCCCAACTGGCTTAGGGAAAGCTGTTGCTGCTAATATCCCTGGCCGACTTTTATCTCTGCCTCTGAATTTGTCCCAAGTCTAGTGGTGCATTATTCGTTCATTCATTTCCTCAGTTACAGCCTGTCTCAAAAACCTACTCTGTGTCATTTGCTGTGTACAGGTATTTGAAATAGAGATATAAAACTTTGCATTTTAATTTACTATAAATGTCAGTGTGAATTATTGGTTGTTTGGATTTTCTTTCATAGTCTCCTGCAATGTTCTTGGGAATGGAAATTGCTGTAACCTTTCTGGAGGACACCCAGCCACGTCTACCCAAATTAAAATAAAATGTGGGCATCTCTTGATCTCACAAGTCTACTTTTTTTTAAAAATTTTTTTAACGTTTATTTATTTTTGAGACAGAGAGAGACAGAGCATGAACGGGGGAGGGTCAGAGAGAGAAGGAGACACAGAATCTGAAACACGCTCCAGGCTCTGAGCCATCAGCACAGAGCCTGACGCGGGGCTTGAACTCAAGAACCGCGAGATCATGACCTGAGCCGAAGTCGGACGCTTAACCGACTGAGCTACCCAGGCGCCCCTCACAAGTCTACTTTGAGGAATTTATCCTACAGAAACCATTCACATGTTGAAAAGTATAGGTGTTACAGCATTGCTTTTAGTGACCAAAAACCCCAGAAAGGACCTAAAATAATACTCATTACAACAAGAACAATGGGTAACATTTCCAGAGCATCCGCTTAAGATGCTTTCCATGGATATGGTCTCACTGTATCCATACAGCAAACCTGAATGAGGAGGGTCTTCTATAATTTCCATTTTTACCGACAGGGAACATTAGACACTGAGAATTTAAGTAATAAGTTCATAAAGCCAGTGAAGGATGTGGAGGGCTGAGTCCTCCTAAGGGGATTGGCTTTTAATAAATGTTTGAGCACCCCCTACGATGGCCTAAACATACTGGTTGGCATAAGTTGGGACCAGAGCTCTATTAAGATATATCCAGGGGAGCCTGGGTGGCTCAGTTGGTTAAGTGAGGTTAAGAGCCCTGTGTTGGACTCTGTGCTGATAGCTCAGAGCCTGGAGCCTGCTTTGGATTCTGCGTCTTCCTCTCTCTTTGCTCTTCCCCCACTCACGTGTTCTCTCTCTCTCTCTCTCTCTCTCTCTCTCTCTCTCTCTGTCTCAAAAATAAATAAACATTAAAAAAATGGGGCGCCTAGGTGGTTCTGTCGGTTGAGCATCTGACTTCTGCTCAGGTCATGATCTTGTTGTTGCGGAGTTCAAGCCCCATGTCAGGCTCTGTGCTGATAGCTCAGAGCCTGGAGCCTGTTTCAGATTCTGTGTCTCCCTCTCTCTCTGCCCCTCTGCTGATAGCACTCTGTCTCTGTCTCTCTCAAAAATAAGTAAATATAAAAAAATAATAAAAAAATAAAAGATTTATCCATTTTTGTGTTAGTTGGGAAAAGCAAGATTGTAAGATAATGCATGAGCCTCAATGCTATGTTTGTAGGGAAACTTAGCTGCACCAAGTATTCACGTGTAGAAATTCTATTCGGGAAGGATGTGCATCAGGCTGTCTCTGTGTTTATCTTGCGGCGACGGGATTTGGGAGACGTTTTCACTGTATACGTTATCCGCTTGTGCGTTATTTATACTTTCATCAGGGAGCCCGTTTTATTTTTACAAAACCCGTGATACATTTAAATAGCTGAAGAACACTTAGAGTTAATCAGAGCTTCTCGCACCATGCTCACACCTGCAAGCTGGCACTGGTGACATCTGGGGCCACTTGTCAGGGGCGACCTGTGCATCATAGGATGTGTAGTGGTATCCCTAGCCTCTCCCCGTTAGATGCCGGTACGCCCCTCCAACGAGCTGAGGCAACCAGAAATTCTCCAGACCTTGGCAGACGTCCCTTGGTGGGGGGCGGGGGGGATGCCCTTAGTTGGGACCCTTTGAGCTGGACGCCGGCCGAGCCGTGTGTGGATCTCCCCATGCCAGCGGTTCTCACGAAGATCACGTCTCTGCATCTGGGGTCCTCCCAGCTCCATGCGACCGTCATGTGGAATCCAGAATCCTCTAAAGCAGAGCAGACGCATCTTCCTTTCCTCTTTCCGTTCACTTGACCTCCCCACTCTTGACTTGCCACCAGACACTCAGCGGGCCCCAGATCTCTATTTTCTGCTCTGCCCCTCTTTCTGAATCTGGGAGTCGTCGGGGTGGGGGGAACGGATACTTCTTTCATCAGCAGCTTCCCCCAAATAGGGGGTTCCGGTGCTTAACAAGTTTCATTAAGAACACAGCTACTAAATATGCAAAATAAATAGACTGTTCCTGTTGAGAATATAATTATACAGTAAATTAGCTCATGTCCAGTATGTTGCCTTTTAAGCACATCTTTGATGTCTCCAGTACTTACATAAGATATAGGGTCTGTTTATTAAGAGTCTTCAACTGTGTATAAAACTAGACCAGTCAAAAGTAATGGTGTCTGCTGAAGGATTCTTTATCATATGAATTTACCTTCAGTCATCTATTATTTATTTCAGCTATTTTATATGCCATTATAATAAATATTATGACAGAGAAAGCTTTTATGCTTCAACTTATTGTGCTGCTCTTTACTCACCTGCAATCCTTCAGGAAAATGTAACCATGCTTTACCTATAGTTAACGTAAATCATCACTTACATTAGAATGAAAAATTCACTATGAAAAAAGGCTCTTTCTTCAATAGCAAGGCATAAATGCACAATCATGTTGACTGCCAAACTCCTGTGCCACTGCTGTCCTTCCTTAAACTGTTTTTAAGCTGCAAAGTGAACGCACCGCACGGAAGGAAATTGGAAGGTTTTCGAATATTTTCACTCTCTTGTTAGTTTCTGGCAAGATAAGCATTTTTTATCCCGAGCGCAAAATATTGCCAATTACTGTCTAAGCATTTTTAATAGTTTTGCTTTACGCGGCACGTAACTCCTACACCAAATTAAATAAGCTGTTACCCAGTGCAATTTCTTCTTGAATCAGCCTCACAATTACCTATAGATATTGATACAGTTATTTTATAAATTGAGTTCCAGCCACACCAGACAACGTTTTTGACCTGTGTATAATGAAGAAAGAGTTGTCATGATTTTCTTATTAGGGATGTTTGTGTATTTTTGCAGGTGGGAGGGCGGGGTTAGGAGGTGCTCATGAGGGCCTTGGAGTTGGTGGGGGGGGATGCTGATGGTTGATCTGAAGGTTAGGAATGACAAACTCAGCCCCTGTCCCTCAAGGCTTCACAAAAAATCCCGGGCTGTGCCTAGGATGGTTTTTGGTTCGGTTTCCTATTTTGAGATGCAGAATGGGGTCTAAGACTATTTTTCTTGTTAAATGCACAGTGGCATATAGACCGGTGCAGTGTTTAGAGCCATAAAGGAGACTCTCAAACTCTCATTTCCCCTTGGGGGCCCTATCAGATAGAGCATTTTTCGGTGCATCCTCTTCATGTTTAGGCTTGGCCAAGATTGGGCAGACGCCCCATCAGATGTTTTCATGATGGTTGTTTGAGTGAAAGGTACCAGATCTGAAAGGAGACACAAGTATCTGTGCGCTGGCGCATTTTCCGGGGAAGATGCTGCCGTTCCTTGGCACCATTAACATCACTTAAATAATACTGGAGAGATTAGTGCTCTGAAGTCCCACATAGGATATTGATGAATTATTAAACCAGTTTAGTTAGGTCTGTATTGTAGTTGAGTGAATAATGCCATGTCAATAATATGCTCAGCACCAGTGTCTCTTGCTGTTGTAAATGTGACAACTCCTATTTAAGGCTTCAGAACATAAAATCAGGACTGAGGGTATGTAAAGTGGAAGGGTGAGAGACATCAGCATAATGCAATTAAGGCCCATTGGATTAGAATTTGCAGGATGCCATTAGCAATAAGCTCTGAATGTAGATTATTGCCTTGGTTACATTTTCTCCTCCAGCAATAGGCTTCTCTTATAAATTCTAAATGCATAAAATAAATGGGATATAAAATAGACACAAATAAGAATATATCGATGATGTTAATTTCTTTATAGCTTCTCGGTGTTCCATGGTGACGACTTTGGCGACAGGGGTGCAGTGCAGTGTGGTTTCCAGCAAGGGCGTGAGCTTTGGAACTGGCCATATCTCAGTTGGAAATCTGGGTCTGTGTCTCACTAGCTGTGCCGCTTTCAATCTTTATCAGCCTCTGTTTTCTGGTCTGTAAAATGGGGGAATGGTATACACTCTAAAAGATTCTTCACATTACTATTAAATGAAAAATAAATGCCAGGCATACCATAGATGCTCCTTAATTTTTTGGATTTTATAATTAATGAATATATGTAAATTAGATTTTTTTTTTAAGGAAAACACAGAAATTAACTCTTCTATGAGTGTAAGAAATGGGTAGTAAGCACATGCCCATCAGATCCACACAGATCGGCATCTTCAAGTGAAGATACACAGTAGCTAATTGCCCTTAAATAGTAAATCTCGTATCTGCCATTGCATGTGATGAGTCTCCACTGGTGAGGGAGAATTCCCTCTGGGCGTACCAGAGGCTGGGCTCCCTGTGCCCGCTTAGCACATCTGGGTTTCTCCATCCTTCCACCTCCAATAACTGTCCTGGGTACTCCTCCTCTTGGCCAACGCAGAGGTAGTGTCCTCAAATACACAATGAAGAGCTGTCTCACCTGCTGCTTCCCTATGATTGTGTCAAAGGTGTGTGTGTCAAGCTGAGTGGAAGAAGCAAGGGTCACATACTAGATGAGACCATTCTGAAGTATACTTAGTTGATTTCACTGCACATGCTCCATAATGCCCAATGGGTCTTGGTTCCCATGCCAAATACTCTGGGTTCACTACAAGGAGAAGTCAGATAGTGGGGCAAACACGTTGATATACTCCCAGCTAATTCATAGGCCTTTATGACTAATGATGTTTTAAACATTTTTTTATGTTTATTTATTTTGAGAGAAAGAGAGAGAGTGAGCACAGGTCAGGTAAGGGCAGAGAGAAGGAGAGACAGAATCCCAAGCAGGCTCTGCACCATGAGTGCAGAGCCTGGTGCGGGGCTCGAACTCACAAACCGTGAGATCATGACCTGAGCCGAGATCAAGAGTCAGACGATTAACCGACTGATCCACTTAGGTGTCCCAATGATGACTTTTAAGTAAAAGTTTCTTTTTGTAAGTATGCTTGGCCACTTGAATTATGTGTAAACATTTTTAAAAGGCTTATTGCCATGAGCTATTATTACCTTTTTTGTTCTTCCATTGGTGGTCAGTAAATTATGGGTGATATCTTTCCTCTTACATGTTGCAATGATGGGGGGAAGAAGAAAAGAAGTAAAGGAAGTGGAATCCGTGAAATATACATTTATTTTAGAGGCAGAGTTAGTGAATGAATGAATGGATTCATGCTTGTGAATGTTGTTGCTGTTAATGTTCACCAACGGATTTGGTGGTTTCCTGGTGTTGGCCTTGATTTGAGGGCCTCTGGGGAGTAACAGGGCTGAGGGGGAGAGGACAGGTGGGTCGTATGGGCATTTTGGAGTATAGAACAGTGATTAAAACCATGGCTTGGTGTGAACTTGTTTCTGGCACTGTTATCTGGGTCAAGTTGCTCAAGAGCTTTCTGAACTTCAGTTTCTACATCTATGAAATGGTGGTGGGTGAAAACTGCTCACATTGGGTTGGGGATAGGTAGGGATGGGGGTGCTGTGGATCAAGGACTCATATGACCAACATTCTGAGATCCCTCTTGTTGGCCTGTTATGTCCCATTCAGTCCTTTCAGTGAAGAATGAAGCGATTTGGTGCCGATGGTGGTGGGAGTGACAATGATTATAATGATGGTGATGATGGTAGTGATCATGGTGACCGCAGTGATGATAATGGTGAAAACGACAACAAAAACAGTCACAATAAGGGCATTCATTGCTAACAGTTATAGAATACATGTCCAGTAATCGGGCACCATTCCAAGTGCTTTACATACATTACCTCATTTCCTGGTAAGGTAGGTGCTATCATGATTTCCATTTTATAGAGGCATAAATGGGAGATGTAACTTACGTATCTGGTCAGCGCTAGACCCGGAATTCAGACCCAGGGAGTAAAGCTGGAGTCCGTGGCCTTCACCAGCACCTTTTAGGTTCACACCAATCATTGAATTTGGAAACTGGGTTATCACGGCCTCAGGGGGATTCAGTGAGTCCCTTTCCTCCTGTTTTGGGGTCCTGTATGATCCTCCATTGCAGAATTGCTATTCAAACTCTCTCGGAGCTGCTTATATTAATTTTATGAAATACAGAAGGGAGACCACAATTACTCATGTACTTTATTATTTTTTTAAGTTTATTTATTTTTGAGAGAGAGAGAGAGAGAGAGAGAGAGAGAGCGCGCAAGCATGAGCAGGGAAAGGGCAGAAAGAGAGGAGGAGAGAGAGACTCCCACACAGGCTCCACACTGTCAGCACAGAGCCCAGTGTGGGGCTTGAACTCATGAACCGTGAGACCATGACCTGAGCCAGAATCAAGAGTTGGACGCTCAACTGACTGAGCCACCCAGGCACCCCTAATATACTTTACTATTGAAAACCAGTGGGTACCACGTTTGAGCAGTGGCCCTCCAAGTAATGGTTGCAATAGTTATGTATGTGCCCCAGGCCTTATATATACAGCATATCTCATCTTTACTCTAATCACACAAGGCCAATGCCTATTTTCAAACAAGGCCCTGGAGCCTGAGAGCATTTCAAGGAGCAGCTCCGAAGTCACTCTGCCGGTGCTGTGGTCACACCGGGCTGGGGCTCCAGGTCAGCCTGGCTCTGCTGTCTCTGCTGTCTCTGCTGTGGATGACGTTTCCCCACTTGTCCGTTTAAATACCGCATGATCTCCGTATGGTTCCTTTGGTTTCAGGCGGTATGACATCTGAGTCACACTTGGCTAATTTATAGTCATAAAGTGATATGAGAGATCACTCTTGCATAACAACAGCACACAATCCCTTTGGCTCGGCGCTCACAGACTCTCGAATCACTCAGACCCACTGTGCAACTCAAAAAAAGATAGACCAAGGGCACTTGGCCTATTGAGGGTGTCAGTGAACTGTGCCACCAGCAAATGTCCTTGGGTCCCAGGGAAATGGAGGAAGAGCATGTGGGGTGCTTAATTACTGCGTCTTTCTGGCGGAGCCTGGGGGGTCAGGAGCAGGTGGGCTTCTCAGCTACTTAGAAGTTGCCTGATGCTTCATGTGTGGATGCCACCTGTGCGGTTCTGTTTTTAAAATGATGGGTACCAGCATCTGTATACATAATTTAAAATAAATTTACATTCTCATTCTGCCTGAGATGAGAAGATTATGTACTGGTGCGATTAGAGAGAAGAGTAAGGATTTGGGGAAGGGTTGAGAGAGGCATTTTATACCATTTTAAGACTCAAAGCTCTCAATATGAAGTTCTTCCTGTTAAGCAGTGCTGGGCGGGTGAATGGGTGGTTGGGTGGATGGATAGATGGATGGATCTGTGTATCCAGATGGCTGGGAAGAAGGGAGGGATCTATGGAAGGCTAGCAGTTCATTTTAGAGTTGGTGGAATTAGGTTGTTTTTTGTTTGTCCGTATCCATCTGTCTTTTCTGATTTTTTTCTGTAATTAATGAAAGTAGGACGCGGGAAGTGGGAAGTGAAATAACCCTGGAGGGGGCAAAGTCATTAAATGTGTGTTAGTCATTACCGGTTTTCGTTCCATATTTCCATTTCTTCCATATGTATATTTCTCTGTGTGCTCTTGGGCACATGGAAGGTTGCACCTTCTGAAGCTAAGTGTAGCCCACATGACTTGCTCTGCCAATAAAATATGAGCAGAAGTGACATCTGTACTGCTGGGTAGAGGTCTCTAAAACCCGTTCCATGTGCAGTTTGTCCCATTCTCTTCCCCACGCTGTGGAAGCGAGTGATGTTGCCGAAGGTGGAGGCCCCATCTGCCTGGGATGGGCGTGAAGTATGGGCGAGTGGGAATCCTCGGCTGTTTAAAGACTTTGAGGCTTGGGAGCTGTTCCGTAAGGATAGCGAAGTGTATCCTGATTGATCCGAAGCCACTTGTGTGAACCATCCTAAGGGACTTGGGCCGTATTTCATTGGCCATTCTAAGCTACAAAGGGGTTTTAAGCTGGGGCTTTGTATATGTGCATGTTTTGCCAATCCAAAAAGCAGACTGAGGCCAAACAAGGCCTCGGGTTTTTATGTTCTAGATGGCGTATGCTAATTTAACACCTCTTAATAAAAAAAAAAAAAAAAAAAAAAAAAACAACAAAACCCACCGGTTCCTTAGTGGTGGTGGAACAGTTCTGTGTCTTGAATGTGGTGATTGTTATATGAATCTATACAGAGAAGAAAGTGTCATAGAATTATTCACCAAGATATTCCCAATAAAAGAAAGTGAGTGCATTCCCCAAACTGGTGAAATCCTGGTGATGTCTATGCTGTAATGAACTGTGTCGTGCCACGGTCGGTTTTCTGGTTGTACCCGTGTACTATAGACGTGGCTAAGACAGCCCCATTGGGGGTGCTGGGAGATGGCTATGTGGGCACTCTTGGTGCTATTTTTGCCATTTCTTGTCAGTCCGTAGCTATTTCCAAGTCAAAGTTAACAACAACAACAACAACAACAACAACAACAGAAAGTTCACGAGTTAAACCAAGAACGTGAATTGTGGTCAGTCCCAGGTTCACGTCCAGACTTGGCAGAAAGCTCGCCTTGGCAGATGGAGCCTCTTGCCTCACCTAACAATCAGCAGTTTATGCCTCAGAAATGGGTTCCGTTTGCGGTGTCTCAGCCCCTGCCTTCCCCGTTAGAGCACGTCCCCGGAAAAACATTTCTATAACGTTGCTAGGTTTGTTGGACAATCAGAAGAGCAACCCCCCCACCCCCCACCCCCCACACAAACACATCCACCCTCCCTAATTCTACAAGATGTGTTTTCTCTTCCCTGAACTTACAGGATTGCCCGTAGTTTGTCTGCATTTCTCAGGGTCAGTAGCAGAAACCGGAAACCTGATGCCGGGGGCAGGAGAATTACCTGAGTAATAGTGTGTGGACTTGAATCACTGTCCCCAGGAGCCTAGTAACCCACAGCCTGTGGATTAGTCTGTTGAACTACTCGATGGCTTGTGACCCCTTGTTCCCTCTGGGTGTGTATGTTCTGATTTTGTTCTTATTGGTAGTGGCAGCTCTGTACTTTATTTTAGAGTGGAGGTTCGGGCGGGGGGGACCAAAAGATAACTCACCAGTTGTAAGTTACACACACAGAAGGGTATACTGGCCCACTCGGCTGAGCCATCATTTTTGTTGGGATATTGCTTTGGGGTCACCACCTGGGAATGTTTCCCCTGTTGTATGAAGGAAATATTTATATGCATTTTTATGATACGTTGCCTGCACATCCCTTGGGGTGTCCCTAAGGGGCTTGGCTGAGAGGAACAGTGTCCTTCCTCACCATTCCTTCCCCAACAAAATGAATATCTGACTTTCCTCTTGTGATACATTCAGAGTTGTCTAAGATGCTAAGTGAATGTTCTAAGTGGTGAGGCTGGAGCCAGAGGGGTTTGGATGAGGTGAAAGGCCACTGTATCTGCTAACTGTTAATGTCAAATTGGGTGGTCCAGCATCTATGAAGCATAAGAACCTATGGGGAATAAAAGTTAGCCATTGTCAGGCTTGGTTCTCCCAAGAGATTTCAGTCATCAGACACACCAGCTGTGTAGACAGAAAGCGAGCGGGGTTTTTCTCCTGGCCAGGAGGCCCAAGCTGTCCACAGGGTACAGCCTCACTCACGTGTGCTCATTTCTGCCGCTGGCGCTTTCCTTGTCTATAGAACGAGGGGTGTGGCCTCAATCACTGTGGATCCCCCAGCCCCACTATTCTCTAATCTTAGGAAACTTTTTGTGTAATGTTTATTTATTTTTGAGGGGGCGGTGGATGTGGGGCTCGAACTCACAAAATGCGAGACCATGACCTGAGCTGAATCGAGTCGAACACCCAACCGACTGAGCCCCTCTGGCACCCCAGTGATCTTAGGAGACTCTTAACACCCACGCGTTGGCACCTTCCCTCTTCCTGGCTCAGGTCAAATGCTTGCCCTCCTCCTTCCCAAATCGGCATGTTTGTGCCTCTGCCGCTGTTGTCCCAGGAACGTACATCTACGTTGGCCAGCTTGCTTTCGCTGCCTATGTGCTTTTGGGTTTGGGGACGTCATTTAATCACCGTACACCCATCTCCCTAAAACTGGGCTCTGTGAGTACACATGACCTGGATCCTCCAGGATGTCACAGCGAGCTGGTCCCATGCGGTCTTCGTGAGCGTCATTTCATCCACCACGCTGCACTGGAGTGCACCCGCACCACCGTTCGTCGCAGACTCGCGTCAGGGAAGGAATTTGGCACGGCAGACGTCTTCTCTCCTTCTCATAAAGTTTACTAAATCCCTTCTGTCTTCCAAGCTGGATGTTGGGTGCTTTATACTTCTTCTCACAAGTCGGTGAGAAGGTAGTTAATGTTCACCTTTTACAAATGAGGAAACTGACCCTCAGGAATATTAAATGGCCCCAAGTCAGTTGGCCTCCCGGCTTCCCGTGCCTGATGCTTAATGTTCGAGGCTGGGTTACAGCCCAGGACTTAGGCGGCCAAGATCAATGGGCACAGATACGCTAAGCACCTCAGCACAGATTGTGTCTCTCCCTGATAAGACGGCTGAGGTGGAGGACGTTCTCCACTGTGCCATCGCATCCCCATTCATAGCATCGGAAGTAGCTTGTTACGCTACTAGTCTCACTGTCACTAGCAGCATAGTGTAGACCAGAACTCCCAGGCTCACCGTTTGTTTCCTGGGACTTTGCTTACCTGAATGAGCAGGCGGCCCCTACATTCTTGGCTGTGCATCCTTTGGAGGAGATAGGTCTAACAAGTGATAGTATTCAGGGGTGCCTGGGTGGCACAGCCAGTTAAACATCTGACTCTTGGTTGTGACTCAGGTCATTATCTCACGGTTCACAAGTTCGAGCCCCACGTCGGGATCCATGTGACGGTGTGGAGCCTGCTTGGGATTCTCTCTCTTTCCCCCCTCCACCTCAAAAATACATAAACTATGAAAAAAGAAGTGGTTATATTTAATCTCATACGCTGCAGCCCAGCCAGACTTACAAGTGGGGAGTGCCCCATAAACACTGGGGAAGGCTGAGAGGCAACCCTGAGCTTTCCAGAAATGTGTTAGGATGCTGTCCAGTGGAGCACGATTGCTTCAAATCCTGAGGCTCCGGGCCTTCTAGTCTCCGGCAAAGAGGGAACGAGGGCTTCGGCGTCAGACTGTGCTGAACCCTTGCCCCCCACCTTTGTGAGCTCTGTGATCTCTTACAAGGGGCCACATGTAAAACGGGGAGAGTGTAACCCACTCGGTTGTTCCAGGGAAGAAACGAGATGATGCAAGGAAACGCCCGCTGCAAAGTCCGCCCTGGAGAGGTAGCAGCCACTCTTATTATCTGCATGCGCCCACCCAGCTGTAGTTTTCTGGGTTGCTAAACCAGAGGGCTGTTCGGGACCTGGGTCACTCAGGGTCCACTGGAATAAATGAGTTTTGCCTGCTTTTGTATTTTCTAGAAATGAATCGTCTTTAGTTTCTGATGCAGGCTCGATGGAATCATTCCAGAGCCCCGATGGCAGCTTTTGAGATTAAAATGTCATCTACTGAATTCTTGCACGAGCCAGGCTTTGTCCTGGCGTTCCCCTATTTTCATAGTTTTTTTTTTTAGGACACAGATGGAGAGGAGATGTGTGAGCCTGAAGACCCTTTGGAGCGTCTTCTGTGCGCTGAGTGAAACAGCACAATCCCCAGCCTGTGGTTTTAGCGGATTCCCAGCCTCACATCCTCCCAAACTTGGCAGTAAAAGCCCTGTTCTTCCATTCATTCCGATGATTTATATTCTCTCTGGGCGTCTAATATTAAACAGGGGAATTCCAACATGTTCCATAACACATTTACTGTAACTTGATACCATGAACTAAACTTGCTGTTATTTATCATTTCTTTTTATTTTCTCTCATTCCAGCACAAAGCCAAGGTAGAAGCAATGACCCTGGACCTCGCTCTGCTCCGTAGCGTGCAGCATTTTGCTCAAGCGTTCAAGGCCAAGAATGTGTGAGTGTTTCAGTGGAGGGTTATAGATCATAATATCTTGCTATTGTAATGTCTTTATCAGATGAACACAATTGGGAGAACGCAAGCACAAGGCTGTTGTGTTGTCTTGGCATCCAGGCGGCAGGCTCATTTATATTGGCCCCGTTAGGGTGTCCCATATTTTCTTGACTTCTTGAGTCACCCTCATTATGAGATGTGCCTTCAGTTTAATAACAGCTCCCCCCCAATAAAAATGGAAAGACACTGTTGAAGCACTAGTTAAAGTGGCTAATAAAAGCCAGCCGATTGTACGATGCATCCTGATTACAGACATTTTGGCAGTGCGTCTCGGGATCGAGGAAAAGCGTGTTTTAATTGCATCCGGGAATGAGTAGCCTCAGTTACCCAGTACCGCAAGGGGGCCGAGAATCGAGAGCGTGAGAAGGTTCCACCGTATCCACGTGTGCAGTGAGCTTACGTGGCGCGCCAACGTGGCTCCGACACATGGACTCACGTCGTGAGAAACTCGCTCCTTCCTCTCCTTCTTGTTTATAGTCTTTCAACACGCCCGAAGGAGGAAGCCTTAGCTCAGGGCTGGCGAGCATTCATGCCACCACATGCCGGCCTCCCTTTCTATCAGAGACACAGCGGCCCTCAGACCCGGAGCCGGGGAAAGCAATGGAGGCTAGCTCAGTTTTAATTACGATATTTTGTTCCCAAGGGTTTATTTGTATGGTTTCCTCACATGGAGGGCCACCAGTAGTGGTTTCTCGTTTGACACAGTGGTTTAAATTTCATTAAAAAAATAACTGCATTTAATTTTTTTTTTTTTTTTTTTTAGTGCATTGATTTGGACATGAGGGTTAAGTTAATGACAGTTTACATAGTGCCAAGGGTACAATAGTTCCACAAGTGGCCCCAGAATGACCAAATTTGGAGAAGGCTGACAAATGACCCGTTGTCTTTGGGTTAGGCTCTGTTGGGAAGCAGTCAGTGGTTTTCTAGTTCTCCAAGCAGATGACGGATGTTGGCAGAGGCATTTGAAAGCAGATATTCCAAAGGTGCTGGCCTGTGGCCAGCCCCTGTTGAGTCTGCCTCAGTTTCTCACTCTGCTCTTTCACACTGCCAGGAAGTCTGTTCTCCCAAGCCCTTTCGGGAGCTGGCAAGTGGCCCGAGTCCTTGAGGCTGACACACAGAGTTGGAGTTGGTGGCGGAGTGGCTCCATCCCCGTAAATGCAGGCCCCGCACTCACAGAACGGCTGGGTAACGTCCCCACCAAGCCCGCAGACCTGGCTGAGTCTGCCGTGCCTGTTCTGTGCCCTGTTTGGCAGTTGCTGGCTGCTGGCCCTCGCTGCTGTTTTCCGGAGGACGTCAGGTCCCGTGTGCCCCAGTCCCTCTTAAGACGATTGCTCGTGTCTACCTCCTCCACTCGTGTCTCCACTTGCTTGTTCACTTAACACACATTCAGTGAGTGCCTCCAGGGCTCTGGCCCCTCTTCTGGGCTCTGGGAAGGCAGCGGGGGCCGCGAGAAGCCCACTTCACCTCAGATGAGCCGTAAACCTCAGGTGCCAGCAAGCAGTTTCGTTGCTGAATGGCTAACTCCTCAACCTGTTACTTCTGTGGTTGTTTGCAAGGATAGCAGTAGTCCCAGCAGCAACAGCGAGCAGTAGCCACTCATTTATCGAGCATGCGTTGTGGGCCACGTGTCAAGAACCTTCCTGCGCATTTTCTCCCTGACCGCTGGCTCCTAGTCTGTTACACGGACGAGGGGAGCATGACTGGACGCGAAAGGCTGGTTACGGGGGGCCCCGCGGCTGGGAAGCAGGAGGGGCGGAGGGCCCCTGCGGCCGTCACTCCGGGCCTCCCCTCACCCACCGCGCGGTCCTGTCTTCTGCTTGACTTGCGGTGGAAACTGAGATCAGAGGCGGGGAGTGGCTCTCGCAGGGTCACTTGGCGGGTCAGGTGCAGCCGTGGGACTTCCGTCCGCTTCTGACTGTCACGCTGTCCCTGACACGGAGAGGCTCTGGCAGAGGCTCGCACAGGCTGCCTCGCTCGGCTTCCTCGTTGGATGCGAGCGGTGCTGAGGCACGCCAGCTGTTACATAATGGGACCGCCGTCCAAGTCCTAACAGGACCGTCAGTTAAAGGAGTTCAGACATCCTCACGTTCAGCTGCCTTTTGTAGTCCCCCCGCCCTCAGATGCACCTCTTTTGCCCTAATCCCAGATTTTGGCAAATGGCTGAATTTTTGTCCTTCTGGGTTCAGAAACGAAGGCGATTTTCCTTTTTAGCAAAACCCGGTACCGCAAACCTCTTTTTATACGTCTCTCGAGATGCAGTCTTTCACACGGCTTAGAGCAATATTGTGGTGGCGAAAATATGCATAAAAAAGTGAGTGATTTTACTTTTGAAACACCGCCAGGGCGAAGTCTCTCCTGGAAAGGCAGATGACAGCTTGGTACTTACAGGGCTTTAGATTCCGAGCGCTGTCAGAAGTGAATTTAAGTACTGGTGACTAGGCTGCCAAAAAACACGTGTAGCCTCCTCCTTCTCATCACCGCCCATCTTCAGACATTAAAATCTCCTTGTGTGTAAAACATAATGACAAGTGAAAGAAAGGCTGCCGGTTCAGAACCAGCCTCCTCTTGGCGCCGTTGGACCGAGGAGAGGAAAAAACCCTCACGTCGCAATTCCATTGGACACCCCCATCTACCGTAACGTTTTCAGGCGCTTGGGCACACCAGCAACACGGTCAGGCTCCTTGCTCCCGTGCGAGTTCCCCCCGGATCCTGCTCCAGCTCACGTGAGCTTCCCCGCCCCGGGAGACGTAGTGTATTGTGCAACCCAACGCAGAGAAAGCTAGAAACAGATGCTCAGCCGAAACGCTGGTGAAAGATGCGGTCCGTCATCCTGCGGGTCCGCCCTCCCTCTGCCTTCGACCAGGAGATGTGGATTCAGCCTCCTCCGGGATCTCTGCGGAGATCTGCTTCTTTGCAGGGGTGGGGGGTGGGTAAGGGGTGGAGATGGTGGTGGGAGGCACTCTTAGAATGAGCGCTGCTGATGATTATATGCAATCATAGCTGCTAGTCGGCTTGTTGATTATTCTGTGCAAGGCAAGGCGCTAAGCACCTACACGTGTATTCTCTCTTTACTCCAACCCTAGGCATTAGTCACCTTTGTCTGTAGTTTACGAATGGAAAGGCTCCAGCCTTTCACAGAGAGGTTAGATCAGGTTTCCAGCTGCAGCCAGTGGTGGATCCGCAGTGTGAGCCCAAGTGTGTCTGAATCCACAACTCTCCTTCTTGCTATGTCTCATGCCTCACTCAGTCCCACCTTTTAGTACGGATTCCTGTACTGGGATGTATCTGAGTAAGAAGTTGCTCGAAAAGCTAGCAGCTTAAAACCATTAAAACCAAGAAACATTTTTATTTTCTCTCTTTCTTTTTTTTTTTTAAATGTTTTTAAAATGTCTTACTTGTTTTTGAGAGATAGAGCATGAGCCAGGGTGGGGCAGAGAGAGAGGGAGACACAGAATGCAAAGGGGGCTCCAGGCTCTGAGCTGTCAGCACAGAGCCCGACACAGGGCTGGTGGGTGAACCGAGAGATCATGACCTGAGCTGAAGTCGAACACTCAACCGAATGAGCCACCCAGGCGACCAATCTATTCTCTCTCTTTCGGTTTGTTTAGATCAGTTGTCTGTTCAGACTAAGTGAATGCACTTTATAGGTTTCCCCTCAAAAAAACCTTCTTTTAATTAATGCAACTTACTTGGTTAAGGGACAGGGTTGTCCTCTAGAGTTTTCTGTGTTCTTTACGTCAGGGACTACATCCCTGTGGTGCCATTTATCGTGTTCTTTTGTTCTTTTGTCTCCCAAGTTTCTTGTGAAGTGTAGGTAACTCTAGTGGCTTGGTCCAGTGCCTCTTTAATTCTGGGGCAAGAGTGCTGCATAGGGACAGCATAGTCTACCATGGAGAGGACAGACATGGCTACTTGCCAACGCCAGCTTTCCTGGGCTCAGCACGCCCTGACCCCTCCATTCCTCTGCTCACCTCCATTTGGATTCATTCCTTCTGTTATTCTTTACTCAGTCTTCTGGGTGGTCAGGCCCAGAATCCTCCTCCTGCTTCCAGACAGTTCTCCCCAGAGTTAGTGGTGGTGGTGGTCGGCCAGTGTGTCTCAGGTCGAATTATGTTGGGCATTACTGGAAAGTTCCAAGCCAAAGCCTGTGGTAAGTCCCAACCAAACTGAATTTTGAAGGAAATTTTGTTTAAGCTGCAATCCTGGAAAGCAGCCAGGCTCCACACCGCCTGGCAGGCAGAGGCATCCGTCAGAGTACGAAGAGCTGGGACCTTTACTAATCATTCAGACCCAATATTGGCATTTTCTGGAATGAGCTCTGCCACGATAGTTGGTTGTTTGTGCTGCTGTGACGCATTTTCATTCCTAGTTTCTAGCTGCTTGGCTTACTGAAAAGTGCGTATTTTCACCAGCTGCTGGACCTCGGAGCTCTGTAGGTTTTTTTTGTTTTTTGTTTTTTGTTTTTCACAAGATATTATAACGTTTGAGTTCCAGATACTCCTGAAATAACGGACACCTCGATTCCAATCCTGAAATCTTAAGAGTTACTAATGGCATCTAATCTAGGAAATTCTTGGCTGGGATCCCAGGTACCAATCAGCTCTTACGCTATTGACCAAGGGTTTTGATTTGTTCTGGAAATTAATTGAAATCGATAGTTCATATTAAAATAATATACACAATTCTGAAGGTTTCTAGAACTATATTTTCGATCATGGATTTCTACACTTCCTTCTCAGCTTTCTGTCTCCAGTATAGTTTAAGGAAAGTAGACTTTGTTTCATTTAGAAAATAATACAGAATAGTGACGTTTTAAAAAAAAGTGCTAAGAGAACAGTTTTCTGTTCTTTATTTTTTAAACATTTGAGGGGGACAGTCTTGAACAAAGTTACTTATTTTTACTTTTTACTAAATTGCTTTCAGAATTTGAATCTACTAATCCCAGATATAATATTCTTGGATTCTTATTCCAAATTTTGCCATCTCAAATCTTTCTATGGAAATGGGTGGGCCATAAATTATAAATAAATTCTACATTTTGAGGGATAAATTACCCCGAGGACCGATGTGTAAATTACAGCTTAATCTTTCTTTTTCTCCTCAGCTCAATTTTAAGAATAATGTTTTAGCCGACATATCTGCATTGCTCTTTTTACTCTTTGCTCAACATGAGAAATCCATTTCTGGTTTGCCCAACCGAGGATTGTATTGCTTTTCTTCCCAGTATGAAATCTAAAAGAAAAGAAAAAAGGAGAGGCAGATTTTGCTATAATGAACTCTCTAAATCTAGATCTTAATTATGACTTTTTAAGGAAAAATTTAAAAAGGCTACAAGTTAATTTTTTTCCCATCCCATACATTTTCCATCTTAGGATGTTGAAAATTTATATTGTGAAGCATTTACTATATCTAGGGATATCAGGGAAGAATGAGTCCCTCGTAAGGAAATTCTTTGCCTTCTCAAATTTAATTCTCTAAGCATCTTTTTATATAATTCTTCAAAAATTTCAAAAGCATTTTATATACTGTCATTTCTTATTAAACGGGGCACCTGGGTGGCTCAGTCAGTTGAGCGTCCGACTTCAACTCAGGTCATGATCTCACAGTTTGTGGGTTTGAGCCCTGCTTTGAGTTCTGTGCTGACAGCTCAGAGCATGGACCCTGCTTCAGGTTCTGTGTCGCCCTCTCTCTGTCTCTGCCTCTCCCCCGCCCATGCTCACTCCCTCTCACTTTCTCTCTCAAACATTAAAAAAAATTTAAATGAAAACACTAACTCCAAGTAGTATAGTGTAGTGCAGGGGCCAGCAATCTCTTACATAAACGGCCAGAGAGTAAGCATTTTAGACTTTTCAGGCTGTAAGATCTCTGTTGCAATTACCCAGCTCTGCCTCTGTAGTGTGAAAGCAGCCATGGACAATATTTCAGTGGGTGAGCATGACTGTGTTCCAATAAAACTTTATTTAGAGGAACAGACGATGGGTCAGATTTGCATAGGGGCCATAGTGTGCTAACCCCTGGTGTGGAAAGAATAGAATTTTGTGGCTCAACTGAACTTAGATTTAAATCCCAGCTCTACTATATACTAGCTGTGTGGTCTTGGGCAAACTCTTGGCGTCTCTGGGCCTTACTTTCCAGATCTATGTAAAGTAGATTGTTACATACCTTTTTCATGGTTGTTGAGGAGGAAAGCCATGATACATGAAACAACAAGGCACATCTCAGTGCACTGTCTGTGACTATTATTAATTTGTATTTGTTGCTTTTCTTGATCTTAAAATGATCTGAGAGGTTTTTAAGAATACCTGCAGTATGATAAAATAGAAAGAAGAAATCTGCTGGGGCGCCTTGGTGGCTCAGTCGGTTAAGCATCCAACTTCGGCTCAGGTCATGATCTCCCGGTTCGTGAGTTCAAGCCCTGTGTTGGGCTCTGTGCTGACAGCTCGGAGCCTGGAGCCTTCTTTGGATTCTGTGTCTCCCTCTCTCTCTCTCTGCCCCTCTCCCACTCACGCTCTGCCTCTCCCTCTCTCTCAAAAATAAGTAAACATTAAAAACAATTAAAGAAATAAGAAATGTACTTCCACAGAGAAAGGGGATAAAAGCAGACTAGTAAGATGTGGCCCTAGCCAAGCAGTGGATCTTAATAATCTTTTGAAATCCTTAAAAATTGGACCTCAGAATGAGCTTTGAGATTCCTGGCAACCAAGAGAAGGGGGAAAATGACCTTCATGTTGCCTGCAAGCTGGAAGCATGACAAGATCCAAACAGAAATGATTGTCATCATCGCAGCGCTCCGCTGAGGATCTCAGAGTAAATGGCTAGATCTGTTTTCTTTGCTATTGCTACATCTGTTTCCCTTGGCTTTCGGTAGCTTTTCCAGATGACTAGTGTTGCCATAAGAGCATCCTGCTTTGAATGTACAGGTACAGTGGGAAGGTATAGTGGGACCTTCTGAAAATAATCAGCCTGTATCTTCTGTGGTACCAAAGTACCCATCTGCCTTCTGCTCCCCTTCTTTTCTGTGTGTGTGTGTGTGTGTGTGTGTGTGTGTGTGTGTGTGTGTGTGTGTTTTAACTTTTTCCCTTCACATCGTTATTTATTCGGTGTTTACAATGGTCCAGGAACTGGGCTAGGCACTAGCATTACACCATTTGCTGCCTCACTTCTACCCAGCCTTATTTCTCTCTTAGAATATTTGTGAAGCTTGAGGATTTTTTTTTTGATAGCTTTCCATGATGACTCTCTTCAAAAACAAATCCTTAGTGGAGGAGAATATTTATTAAGTTAATTAGGGGCCACATTGCAATTAAATTTGTCAGAAAAAAAAAATTCAGTGAGGCTTTGACCGTCATTAAAAGCCATCGCAGCTAAGGAATACATGAAACTGTGTTCGAATTAACCACAACGATGTTTGCAAAATAAACAGTTTTGATTTCCCAACAGATTTCTCAGTTCAGCCATCACTATCATGTTTCATGACATCAAAGTGATATATGTTAATTGAAGACACACACAAAAAAACTTCCCTTCCAGGAAGAATAAAAACCCAGCTTTGGAGGACAGGTACAATTACTCTGTGGCTGCCTTCTCCTACGCTCACCATCCCAGCAGTGTATACATAGCTCATGTTATGTCTTTAGCTCTAGTAAATAATATTAATTTTATTGCTGGTTTTCAACAATGAACGCTTAAGTCACTGGACTAGAGTAAAAGTCAGCAAAGCTTTTGCATAGAGAATCAGGCAGATACATAAAAATCTATTCTAATATTTTTGCCTTTGTCAGCCAAATGGTCTCTGTTGCAGCTAGTGTTGAGTGCATCTTGATTGTTGAGTGAGATCTTTGTAATTCAAAAGTAGCCACTGAGAAGTGAGAAATGACTGGGTGTTTTTCTGTGTTCCAATAAAACTTTATTCATAAAAACAGGAAGTGGGTTGAGGTTGGGATTTGGTCTGGGAGTTGTGGCTTGCTAATTCTTGGGCCAGAACCCACTGTCTCTTGAAATGGGACTTATTTTGATAGCATCTTGTCTTACTATGAGAAATACATGCCGTTTTTCTTAGAAAATGGATTATGTTAGCCCGATCAAGATAAATAAGTATATATAGCCAGCATTTGTGTACTTGGTTAATTTCAGCCCTGCAGAAAGTACTCTGATACTTAGAGGCTTGGAGAAAAGATAAGAATTTGAATAGAACGGCGTGCTCTGCTGAGGTTTGGAAATACTGCCATATGGGAAAGCAGGTCACCTAAGACAACTAAGTGTTGTTTAAATACTAAGACACTGAAGTCCTAATTGAGGCTTGGAACCGTGTAATGATGATGATGATAGTAATTGCTCATATCTGTCACCTATTTATTATGTGTCAAGCACTGTTAAGTACTTCTGTGTCGTCTCGTTTTATCCTCACTAGGACTCAGGGTAGGTCACAAATGGTGGAAGAATGGCGGTGTCTTAGGGTTCAGCCTAATTCAATGAGCAGCCACATTTCATAGATCAAGATATCAAGGCTTAAAGAGATTAAGGACCTTGACCAAGGTCATGCTCGCCAGTAGGGAGTGAGGCTACGAGTGGGTCCACAATCTGTGCTGCCTCTGAGCTCGGCTTAGACAGTAGTTTGGAGAATCAGGAAGATCTGTCTCATTTGGGAAATGCATCATGCAGGACGCATTGCCTCCAAAGGCAATTTGTCCCATTAATAGGATGGATGACAACCTCTGCCTCCTGGGACAATTATTAAGGTCACTTCAAGGTTGAAGGAGACGCTCCTTCCAGCCAATTTGCTATCACCAAGAGGAAGTCATTTTGCTGAAATATGTAAAAGGAGGTTAAGCCCAATGGAAGAGAAGCTCCTGCCTTCAGTTATGGAACTTGGGCTGTTTTCCACCAGACATAGAAGGGGTCTTGTCTGCAGAGTCAGGGTAAGCAGAAATGGCAACTAGTTACTCTCGTTTGCACTTGTCTTTGTACATTTATTCCAGATGTCAGTGTTCATTTCCCCTTACTTCCCACTTGCCTTCATCATGATGCTGATCAGGTAGACAGAAGTAGACCAAGGGGTCATTTTGCTATTTATGCCCCTGAACTGCCACCGTGATCACTCTCAAACACAAACCCAGCCCTGACACTGTCCTGCGGAGGGAGGGACCTTTCGGTGATGTCTTGCCACCTGAACTGCCAAGGCTGCACTTACTTGCTGGTGTGGCCTCCCAAGGCCTCTGGGGTCTGGCCCCTCCTCCACCTTCATGTACCGTTGTGTCTTCCCAATCCCGTGTCTCTGTACTCTGCGTAGGGAGATGCTGAGAGGCTCTGCCTCCTGATTCTGGGCCTGTGCTCCTGACTTGAGCCCCTCCTCTCCTACCTGCTCACTGTCCACCACCTGCTCACCGGATGACTTTGTCGCATCCTGTATAGAGTCTCCATGTTCCCTACTCTCACCTCCACACCATGGTTGAATTGATAAGTCACTTCTCAGAGTATCAATAACACACGCCATCATCACGCTTGAATCCTTTGGGGATGCTTTTTTCTCCACTGATTTTTCTTTGTGGGGCTCATCCCCACAGAGGCAGCAGCCTTGGCTAATTCGTCTCTGGATTTCTGTCCCACACCTGACTGGCGTGGAGACCACAGCACATTCCTTAATCTCTCCCATCCTCAGTTTCTTCATCAGTACAAGTAGGAGATGATGGCAATCCCATCGTGGGTGGCTGAGAGGATTAAATAGCATGATGTCTGTAAAACCTAGTACCTGATGCCTGATAAACATTTAATAAATTTTAGCTATGTCGTTGCTATCACTGTCATCACTCTTTGTGATGATTACATACATATACTGCCTTATAATAAGCTCACAGAAATGGATGGATAGGGTGGGTTGGGTGGCTGGGAGGGAGAAAGCAAGGATAAAAATGGAAAACCACAGTTCTCTTTGGTGACCCGAACTCTGTTTTCAACGTGCCGATTCTCAGCCATTCCCAGTTCTTGAACTGATACTTCCATGGGTGTTATTGAGGTTATATATTTACAGATCTTGGGAAGCAAATTTTAAAGTAATCATATATACACTAGCTCCTGCAGGCAAAAAACAAAAACAAAAAAAACGAGACTAAACAAAACCATACCATAAAAGTTCCTTTCTGGGAAACCATGGGCTCCCCTGGTGCAGGGCAGACCACGTGGCCCTGGCGGCCTGGCATCACGGGGTGTGCACAGGGACCAGCACTTTCTGGGACCTGCCAGGCCTGTTCTTTGACTTGTGCTGAGACCACCCTCCTAGTCGTCTACGCAGCAAGCCCGTGATTACTCTCAGAGACCTCTGGTTTCTGTAAGACTCAGGAAAAACGTTTCACTGCCTGTGGTCGAGAATGTTACGTCCCGTCTTGGCTTGTGAACCCAGCTTGGGTTTTCTCCGGGTACCGCCTAGGCACCCCCATTGTCACGTCCGAATTCTGCTTTTATAGAATTGACATGTGGGGGACGTGTGCTTCAGCCCCACAGCGCTCATGTTTTAATAACGTGGGAACCGTATCTTTTCCCCAGTAAACTGTTGAGAAGCTAACTCTTGTCAGCCCCAAAACTCGAATATACATCTGAAATAAATCAACGGTGCTGTGCCGCGGCAGCCTGCTGAAAATCCCCAAGGAAGATGATATTTTTAGTGGAACTACCTGTCACCACACTGTGTTTTTGATATTGTGAGTCCTTTGTTTTCTTTATTTCGTAAAAATCTACCCAACACCTTGTCATTCAGAAAAATGGAAACAGATCCTCTCAATTAGCGGCAAAAGTTCTTATTTTGCCTTTCAAAAGCTTCTACTTCTGTTACAGTTCAGACACCGACTCGTAATCAAAAAGATGTTTTAGCTGACATTATGCAGTAATTGATAACCAAAAACAGAAAGAAGAAAAGGTTCGTGGTTGTCTGAGAAGCACAAGTAATGGGAAGGTTGACAAACGATGTGGCTTTGGGAAACGGATCTGGGCACGATGTCTCCGCCTAAAAGGACAGAGGTGTTTCAGTTTGCCACATCATATCTCCGAGCCCCCGAGGGACCATCACCCATGGGTCTCAGCTCAGCCGTGCGTGGAGTCAGCTGGGCACTGTTAAAAAACGCTGACGCCTGGCTGCTACTCCCATTCTGACTTCCAGTTTCTGGGATGTGCCCTGGGACTTGGGCCGTTAGAATCTTCCCAGGCGGTTCTTGTGTGCTCACTGGGGCTCACTGGGGCTGGAGTGGTGGTTATCATTTGCCCACCTGGAGTTCAGCAGGGATAATTGCTTCACCTCTTCTGCTGTCATCCCCTCCCTTAAAGCAGCTCAGAGCATTGACAGAGGTCTCTCACAGACCACCATTAGTGTGGTGTCAGACCAGCTCAGGTTCAAAGCCTGTCTTGACAGCGTAGGACCCCGAGCAAGTTAACTTTGTTTCTCTGACCCTCCATTTCCTCATCTGTGAGATGGAGTGCAATGGAGGGTCTGAGTTGCATTCTGAGGATTAAAAGCGAGAAGTGTTTATATGTCAAGGGTGTATCTGTGTCTGGAGAAGAGCCCATCTGTGGTAAAAGGTGGCTGTGCCCACTGTTGCCTTCCACGATGCCCAGTGCAGAAAGCTCACGGAGGTGGGGTACCTGCAGGGGGGCTCTGGGAACTCAGAGTGAGGAAGCCGGGGTGGCTGTCTGCCCCGTGTGATGTGCCCCTTTATGACAGGGCTTGGATAGATACTGCCAGGGTTTGAAGTTTTCGGTTGGTCAAAGTGCCCTTCTCCCCACGACACATATTTGTTCCTCTCACGTCTTGTCATGTGCTTGCTGTGTTTTATGTAGCTACTCAGAAAAGGCAGTTCTGAGACCCGACCCCTGGACAGTCAACCCGTCTGTCCTGAATGTAGCCATACCACCTCTCTGGAAGACTTTCTCAGGGTCTTTCTGTAAGATTTCCATAAGTCTTCAGGAAAAGTTTTGGGATTCTAGGGAAACATACAGAATAAAGCACAAATGAACCATAATTCCACCATCCTGGACACTCCATGTTGACAGCTTGATGTACCCGTTTTTATTCTGTGTTCATAGTTTCCTGAAAAGAGAAAGTCTGTTTACATGTATTCTTTATGCATTTTTAATTGAGATCTAACTCACATGTGATAAAATTCACCCTTTAAAGTGTTCAGTTCATTGGTTTTTAGTATATTCACAGAGTTGTTCAACTGTTACCACTGTTGAATTCCGGAACATTTTCGTCATCCTGAAAACAAACCCTAACCCATCAGCTGTCACCGTGCAGTTCCTCTCCATCCCAGCACCTCCCTGGCAACCCCCAATCTGCTTATGGTGTCTGGATTTGTGGCCTTTTGTGTCTGGCTTCTTTGACTTAGCATAATGTTTTTTTATAATTTTTTTTTTCAACGTTTATTTACTTTTGGGACAGAGAGAGACAGAGCATGAACGGGGGAGGGGCAGAGAGAGAGGGAGACACAGCATCGGAAACAGGCTCCAGGCTCTGAGCCATCAGCCCAGAGCCCGACGCGGGGCTCGAACTCACGGACCGCGAGATCGTGACCTGGCTGAAGTCGGACGCTTAACCGACTGACTGCGCCACCCAGGCGCCCCAACTTAGCATAATGTTTTTAAGATTCATCCATGTTCCGCACGTATCGGCCCTCCATTCTCCTTTTTTTTTTTTAATTGCCAAATAGGATTCCATTGTATTGATATAATACTTGCTTTATGCATTCATCAGTTGGTAAACATTTGGGCAGTTTATACCTTGGGGCTATTAAGAATAATGCTTCTATGAACATTCGTGTACAGAGTTTTGTGTGGATGTGTACTGTCATTTGTCTTGGGTGTATGTCTAGGAGTGGAGTCGTGAGGTCATGTGGTGACTCTACGTTTAACTTTTTGAGGAACCGTCAACCTTTTCTATAGCTGCTGCACCATTTTACGTTCCTACCAGCAGTGCGTGAGTTTCCGGTTTCTCCACAAACTCGCCAACATTTGTTAGTCTTCCTCATGTTCTTCAATTACAGCCATCCTTTCTCATCGTAGCCACCTTAGTGGTTGGGAAGTGGTTACGTTACATATATTCTCTTATAATCTGTTTTTCTTCATTCTTTAAAGAAATTTTTTTTTAATGTTTATTTATTTTTGAGAGAGAGACACACAGAATGCCAGTTGGGGAGGATCAGAGAGAGAGGGAGACACAGAATCTGAAGCGGGCTCCAGGCTCTGAGCTGTCAGCATAGAGCCCGACGCGGGGCTCGAACTCACAGGCGGTGAGATCGTGAACTGAGCCAAGGTCAGACGCTTAACCGGCTGAGCCACCCAGGCGCCCCTGTTTTTCTTCATTCTAAGAACACCATGGGAATTTTTTTTTTATGTCATTAAACAGATTTTTTTTTTAAGTTTTTTTTTTTTTTTTTATTTTGAGAGAGAGAGATGCATGTAAGCAGGGGAAGGGCAGAGAGAAGACAGAGAGAGAGAGAGAGAGAGAGAGGGAGGGAGAGGGAGAGAGAATCCCAAGTATGCTCCACGTGCTGTCAGCATGGAGTCCTACCTGGGCCTTGAACTCACAAACTATGAGATCCTGACCTGAGCTGAAACCAAGAGTCGGACTCTTAACTGACTGAACCACCTAGGCGCCTGACCAAACATATGTCTATAGCTTGAATTTTAGGGGCTTTACAGTAATCCATTGCATATATGTAAAGTTATTTAACCAAGCTTGAATTGTCAGATGCTAGGTCGACTCTCATTTTTTTTTTTGTTGCTATTGTAAGCACTATGGTAAGGTCCTGCACATACCTCCTTTTGGATCTCTTGTTTCCTTAGGATCCATTCTTGCAAGGGGAGTTTCTGGATCAAAGCATATGAATATCTTTTAATGCTGCTGGTGAATACAGCCAAATTACCCTCCAGAAATGCTACATGTAACTTTTTCTCATTTCTTTCTTAAACACTGGGCAATTGCTATTGAAATCTGAAATATTTATTTAATGGCCATCAACTGTGTATTATCAAGTGCAAGGCTTCTGTTCGTTAGTCCCTGAAATTCTCTTTTCAGTGACTGATTCATGTCGTCTGTGCCCATTGTACCCAGGGGGAGGAGAAACCACTTCCTGGTGGGGGCAGAAGAGACATCCTAGGTTTTCCTTTATTGGTGAAGATGCGTGGGGGAGCTCACTGGGGCTGAGCAGTCTGGGAAAGTGGACAGAGCACTGCGCTGGGAGTCAGGAAGGACTGGCCGTCTCCCAACTCTCTCACTATCACTATGACCAATTCCTAGCTCATTCCTTGTCTTAGATGGCGGTGTTCTAGGCTCCTCCTTGGGTTTTCTCCATTGTAGAAGCACAGCTCTGGCATGTGACTGTGTTAATTTTTCAGAAACTTTCTCAGGCTCAGCTCTGCTGTGACACCTACAAGCCGAACTTGCCACCCTATTAGAGGGAGGCCTTCCTATTGATTTTCCATGAGAATTCGCTATGACCTTTAAAGACCCTGACACCAAAATAGATTTCAATCCCAGGCTTCCCTGCCCTGTTTGACCCTCAGGTGTCTTGGCCCAAGCAGACCTTTCTTCCCTCTTTTTCATCCTGTGGGAGAGTGCCAGGCTTAGCGGAGCTGTGGATGAGGTTTGTTTTGTTTTATTTGCCACTGCACTCAACTGCACCACTGGAACAAGAGTGGGTTTGCCAGTACCTGCCGGGGCAGGCTGCCAGCTGGGGCTTCCCATCCTGCTTTTCGGTTTGTTTTTGTCTTCTTGGGACGGTTTCTGAGTGATCACATTGGTCTAGTTCTGTTTCGTTTTAATAAAAGGCTCAACCGCCTTTATGATCTTTCAGGCAGATGTCAGACCTATTTATTTTACCATCATGTATACACAAGTTTTGTGACAGCAAAAGTGGTCCACACCCATTGCAGAACATTTGAAAAAATGTGGAAAAGCGTACATATGAAAATTGACCATTTTCCTGGTCCTCCATTAATCTCTCTTGATTTCTTAAAATTTATTACTATGGAGACTTTCAAATACACACAAGAGAGAAAAGAGGTATAATGGGCTTTACCATAGCCTTTATTTAGGTCTTACAATTATCAACATATGGTCAGTTTTACTCAATCTGAAGCCCCTTTCTTGCGAGATTACTTTAAAACAAATCTAAGACATTATAAATTTCCATCCGTGAACACACTGTTACTAATCCATAGTTAATACTGCTGTTCGTATTTCAGAAATCACCTTCCGTTTTGTTTTTTACTTTCAGTGGCACAATACGCATTCTCTAGGAAAGACATTAAACATCTATGTGTTTAAATATGTATTTCAAATACTTTTTAAAATTTTGTTTCTCATATGTTTTTCCCTAAGTTTTCTGTAATTATTTAGTTGAGATACTAAATCAGCAAAATATTACGGTAGGTCGTAATATTACCTGTTAAGATCCTAATAATAGGCTAAAATAGTGTCACAAACTAAAACCATTTAGCTTTGTGTAATCAATCAACTGTCAAAAAAAACAAACAAACGAACAAAAAACCCAGAACACCCAAACCACACAACCTTGTTTTCATTGAACTCACTTTGTCTTGCTTGAGTCTTTTTTTTTTAATGTTTATCCATTATTTATGTGAAATTCACTTGTTTTTAATGTTTATTAATTTTTGAGAGAGAGAGAGACAGAGTGCGAGTGGGGGAGCAGCAGAGAGAGAGGGACACACAGGTTCCGATGCAGGCTCCAGGCTCTGAGGTCTCAGCACGGAGCCCGCTGTGGGGCTCGAATTCCTGTACTGTGAGATCGTGACCTGAGCCGACGTTGGATCCTTTACCGACTGAGCCACCCAGGCGCCCGTTGAGTCTCCTTTTCTGTTCTTGGTGGAAGTGTGAGGCAAGGGTGGATGGGGCCTGGAGAGCTGTTAGCCACAGCTGCTCCAGTTCATGGTGGATGGAGCCCAAGGGGAGGCCACCTAGCTCGTTCCTAGAGTGTCATGGTACGTTTCTCAGAAGCCAAGGATTTTTTTGTAATTGAGATAGAATTTGTAGACCATAAAATTCACCATTAAAATTTTTTTATGTTTATTTACTTTTGAGAGACAGAGAGAGATGTGGCACGAGTGGCAGAGGGGCAGCGAGAGGGAGACACAGAATCCGAAGCAGGCTCCAGGCTCTGAGATTCAGTAGAGCCCAACGCGGGGCTCGAACTCACGAGCCGTGAGATCATGACCTGAGCTGGAGTCGGACGCTCAGCCGACTGAGCTACCCAGGCGCCCCTAAAATTTACCATTTTAAAGTGTACAATTCGGGGGGGTGCCTGGGTGGCTCAGTGGGTTAAGCGTCAGACTCTTGCTTTTGGCTCAGGTCATGATCTTATAGTTTGTGGGATTGAGCCCCATGTGAGGCTCTGTGCTGGTGGCACGGGGTCTTCTTGGGTGTCTTCCTCTCTCTGTCCCTCCCCTACTTGTGGTCTCTCTCTCTCTCAAATAAAGACTAAAAAAAATAATCATGTGTACTGTTCAGTAGTTCTTATTCTATCCACTGGCTTGTGCAACCGTTGGAGTATTTCCAGAACATTTGTATCACTCCAAAGAGAAACTCGTGCCTGTGCCCATTAGCAGTGATTTCCCACCTCCCACCACTGCTTCCGCCCTTGGCAACAGCTCGTTTTTCTCTCTCTAATGATTTGCCTCTTCCGGACTTCCATATTAGTGGAATCATACAACACTTCATCTTTTGCCCCTGGCTTCTTTCACTTAGCATTATGTTTCTGAGCCATGGCACGATCAGTATTTCATTGCTTTTTTATGGCCAAATAATATTCCATTACACAGGTAGACCACATTTTGCATATCCAAGCATCATTTGGTAGACATGGGGCATATGTCCATTCCTGGCGATTAGAAGCAATGCCGCTGTGAACCTTATTCCCAGTGTCTTGCCTTCTTGGAAGAAATCATGGTACTTGGGGGTGAAAGGTGTTAGAAGGTAGGGTGATTCAGACAGTGAAACGACTCTCTGGGGACCAGTATTCCTCCCATGCTCAACAAGGCCCTTGCCAAGCCCCTCTTGAAGAACGGCCCACTGGGACGTGCCCAGCGGTCTTCTGATCTTCTAGAAAGCACGTCTCCTGGGGAGAAGTTTTCAAGTCCACGATCACAGCCCACGAGAGACCCAAGATGTTGTAGTTACCTTTTTCTGTTTGAGCCACCAGCACAAAGTGACAGGCTGCCTCCAACTTGGGCTCAATTATTTTGTAAAGCTTTTTGTTTATTTGACCTCTCCTGACCCAGGAAATAATTCCAACCAATGATGGTTGACTCCCTTTGGCACTGGGGTCTGGGAGGGGCCACACTGCTACCGTATGTGAACTAATCCTTAACTCCTGAGCTGCGTGCTGTTTTCCAGCAAGGTTGTATTTCTTCATTAGCTATTCCCAGGGCCCAGGGAGTCCCAGAGGATGTCAGAGTACATTAATTTTTATCATAACATGGAATCTTTCAGGTCTGAATGGCAGCACACAGCTGTCAGGGGCTTTCTGAACTCGATTACAGCTCCATATATCTCTAGGCAAAACAGAGGCAGGAGTCCTCATTGGCAGGGGAATGTACAAAATGCATGAGACGTTTTATTGTTCGAGTAACTTGACCATGCACTTAAGCACATTCCCCAGCTAATTTTTTTTTCCTGTTGTCCACGTAAGTTCCCCTCTGCCACCCCACTTTAAACCCCCTCCCTTCCCGGTGACCACATAAGGTATATTTTCACGAAGCTCTTTTGCGTCACGGTAATGAAATCATCATCTGGTACTTAGACAGCTATTGTATAAGTATATTAAAAAATGAACATTCCCAAGATGTTTTAGCAGAATTTATTTAGCAGATTGGTATTGCAGAAGTTTATAAATAATGGCTTGTAATGCTTAATATTGCTTTATGGCTACAAAATACAATTTTAATTCAAAAGAATGCTAATTTGTTTTCAGAGAGGCGAGTTATTTCTTCATTGACTTTATATTTTCCGCTTGTCCACAGAGTAGAACGTTTGGAGGGATACATTATACTTAGAGAATGATGCCCAGGTATTATTTTCGCCTTGTCAGCAAATGCCAGGAATCCCCTGTGAGCAAGGTCCTGTATTATAGTCACCGCTCGGTGTGCATATAAGGACCCTCCCACAAGGAAATCACGGTGAAAGAGACGAGCCAGTGTTTTCAATTGTGAGGGCAAGTGGATTCTTAGTAGGCATGGCCGAATAATTTACTGCCAGCGCTCGTTCCTTCACTCAAGTGTCACGGATAATTCTGATTTTTTTCGTAATGGATGTGTTTTCTAAGGCCACGTGCCCTATTCATTTAATTATTCCCTGTGCCGGACTGCCAAATCGCACGAGCTCTGTGAACCATAGAGCGCTTTCCCAGAGTCCTCATGTCACTTTTTATGTATAAGCTGGACACAGGCAAGTACTCTATCTTAACACATACTAATTTTTTAAAACTAAAGCCAGAACAGCAACCCTCCTTAGCAGCTGTTTTTGCAGAGGACAAAACTGAGAAATACAGATGTTGGTTTCCAGTGCATCGTTTTTGTTTGTTTGTTTTTAAGTTTTTAAGTTTATTTTTGAGGAAGAGACAAAACACAAGCGGGTGAGGGGAAGAGAGGGGGGGCCAGAAGATCTAAAGCAGGCTCGGCACTGAGAGCAGAGAGCCCGGTGTGGGGCTTGAACTCACAAACTGTGAGATCATGACCTGAACTGAATTCGGACTCTTAACCGACTGAGCCCCCCAGGTGCCCCTCAGTCGTCTTTTTTACAAAAGTGATTACAGGTGGTCCTTAAATTTGATGCAAATTAGGCAAGTGGCACAGAGGTGACTGCACTGTGGACGAAGCCAACACGGAGAGAGGCTGTATGGGTTAAAGCCAAATTTCTGTGCGCATGCAGTGATTGAATCACACGAGCAAGGATGCAGGGAGCTGTCACCTGCGATCTCTCATTTAGTTTTCAGGGATTCAGTGATTCAACAAACTTCTATTGCATCTCAGACGTGGTGCTGCGTGTGGGAGCACAGGGGTGACTTCAGTGACAGACTCAGCCCTTCAGGGGTTTCTGGCCACCCGTAGTGACGACTACGTTTTGTGTCCCAGAAAACTGAGCACCACAAAGAAAGTAACCAGCTCCCTCTTCTCTAAATAATGCCAGCCCCAGCCCTCCGTGTCCGCCAGCTTCTTCCCTTCCTGCATTTATATGAGTAACACTCACACTCTCTGAGTTCCCTTGCGGAGTTTTTTCAACTTTACATTAGCCTCCCAAGACTACTTTCACATCACCAGTGAATTTCTGTAGGACGTGACCATCATTCGTCAGATGAACAAATGGGAGTTTGCCAAGAGAGACTTTGGTTCATTTGCATTTGCTCCATCTGTGGGAGCTACGTTCAAGTGAAGTTACTGGGTTATGAGCGTGGTTGAATTTATTTATCCTTACTGTTCCCACCCTTCCATCCTTATTGTGCTCATCATTGTTTGTCCAAAGTATTAAATACTCCCAGGGAGCCAGAACACAGGGCGATAAAGAGCTGAACGCAAAGGGGAAGAACGAAACGAAACAACATTGAACTGTAACAACAAAGCATCACACCCGCATTTGAGATATCGTGTCAGCTGGATTAAGGGCTCTTCGTGGCATAATTACCAAATTGACACATATTTTCCGGAAAGCCCTCTTGGAAGAGGATGTAGGTATTTTCCTGTGGCAGACCTTGCGCCATTTAGCGAGGTTGAGATTTTGCTGCTGGGCCTGTATATGATAGGATGGGAAAATATAATCAAGGTAATCAACACGAGGCAAAAATTTAAGGAAATCACAAAAACAAGCGTGTTTCTATTTTCCGTTAAGTGTATGTACTGATGTTCTGGAATTCACTCTAAGAAGTTGTAAATGGTGCATGAAATGAAAAATTCCTGGTGGTCTCCAGGGACGCAGCCAGTGCTCGGCTCTATTCCTGCTGATTGGTTTGGATTATTTTCTTTATTCTAACTTAGGAAAAAAAAAAAGTGTAGCTGGGTTATCTTAACAGCAGAATCCACTCTGGGTTAATTATTACTTTAATGCTTGATGGTGTCCTTAAATTCTTAAAACATGCGGGTCCTTTAAAATTTAGAAGCGCAGCGAGGCCGTCACTGACCATCTAAACTGATGTTGATTTTATGTGTTCATATTTCTCTTGTTCCACTTGCCTGATTTCCTTGCATATTTATTGAGGATCTTCCCTGCCAGAGATATCGGGTAAGAATGTGGGAAACCACGTATAGGTATTTTGTAAATATGGGAGACCATTATATACATATTTTATATCTCTGAATTATTGATAGCTAGCATGTCCCCAAAGTGTAGTCAAGGTCTAGGAAATAGGCAGCCGAGAAAAAAATAGCATGTTTTAGATACCATCCCTTTAACGGCTGATGTGAGGTATTTTACATTTCTCTCGAATTTTCATAACTAGCAAACAAGGTGGGTATTATCATTCCCTTTTTAAAAAAATGTCTTTTATCGTTTATTCATTTTTGAGAGATGGAGAGAGACCGAGCATGAGTGGGGGAGGGGCAGAGAGAGAGGGAGACACAGAATCCGAAACAGGCTCCAGGCTCTGAGCCGTCAGCACAGAGCCTGATGCGGGGCTTGAACCTATGGACCACAAAATCATGACCTGAGCTGCAGTTGGACACTTAACCAACTGAGCCGCCCAGGCGCCCCTCTCCTCTCTCTTTTATCATTATTATTGTTGTGAGTTTGAGTAGCTGATTATATATTTTTTCCAGTATGTTACCATAAGTAAGCATTTTTGTAAAAGTTTGTTGGTATGGCACCTAAAATCCTCTTGACTTTTGCCGTTGGCACGCACGCTGTGCGAGAGCCTCTCGGACAGTTATGGTCTTGGTGGATTGCTGGAGTGTTGAGAACCTTCCCTGGGCTTGAGGTAGCGGCTCAAGAGAACTGCTGTGTTCTGTTGTATGCTGCCACCCATGAATTCAAAATCAAGCAGCCCTAGCTCTTTGAGCAGAGATCCACCTTGGAATTCTACAGTAATTTTTTCCTCTTCCTCTTCTGGAAGAAAAAGAAAACCTAACACTTAGTAAGTCTGAGAAACAGTTGCATTGGGGACTTTGGGTCCTTAGGCCCTTTTTTCTATTGAATTTCAGACTCTTTCCAGATAGTATGAATTCCCCACAGCTCGCTTGAGAAACGCCCCAGATGGCGTGGCATTCTGTTTCAAGGAGGAATTGAAAAGTATTTCCCTTTACATAACATTACACTGAGCTCATTCTTTTGCCGTGTCTGAGATGGAATCCCCAAAAGCCACAATTGTGTTAATATTCCGCAGGGTGTTTATTTAGGCTGTAAAGGTCTGTCTCGTTTTTTGGAGCATGTTATGATTCAGTTTACAAATCTTCACTGTAACTCAACCCTGTGATGGTTGCTACTGCTGATCATAGACTCTTTCAAAGCACCTTCTCAGTCTTCACGTTTGACATCGTGTGTCTGGTTCTTTGGTCGTTTGACTCATGATGGGCTGGTCTTACCCTCAAAGCATAAATAACTCTGTCTTCATGGATCAGCTAGGACCAAGTGCACTTTTCCCCTCCTTCTCTTGCCATATTCTAGGTAACAGTATAGTGTAAAACATGGCTATGGAGTATGGTTTATAAACCAAATGTTTGAGGATTTGGGAAAATAGCATTGATTCAGTGTATTCATTGACTCGTTCATTCTTTCATTCATTCATTCATTCATTCTATACCAAAGGCTTACTCCTTACTGCATGCAAACAAAGGCTGGGCAAGCTAAGACTTCTTCCCTATGGACACAGATTGTAGTCTGCTGGCAAAGATAACAGATCGTGGCACAAAGGTGAAGTCGTGGAGGAATGGATACAACCCAGGCACAATTGAAGGCCAAGCCTCCTGGGAGACGCTATACCTCAGAAGCTGATCTTCTGTTTCCAATGAACACTCAAGATGTGCTCGGGTTGGGTTGTTGTTAGTTACTGAAGAGCATTCAGAATGGTTGGCAGGGTTGAGAATGGCAATGGATGTTTGTGGAGAACACAGACAGGATGTTGGGCCTCGAGGGGTCGGTGTCAGTAGGAGGGGACTTGTAGGTCAGGGATCTTGGGAAACAGATGGGTCTCCTGTCGCATGCATTTATCTAGTGGTCGTAGGTCGAAGGAACTTGTGTCCATTGGTTATACCTGTCTTTCCGTCAATCACACTGTTGGCAACCTTGGAAAAGATTGAGGGAAAGTGTTTAGGAAATTCAGAAGAGGGAGACAGTGCTATCATCCAGATGAGGAGCAAGGAATTCTCCAAGGAAGTGTCTTCTGAGTAGCACTTGGGAGACGGGGTGGGTTGTGATGTGTACAATGGGCATTTGGGACCGAGTGAGGGACCCCATTAGTTCCATCTAAGTGGACCCGTAAAGTGAAGCGGGAAAGCACTCTCTGTCACTGCGTGAGCAAGGATTGGAAAGTCATGTGATAAAAATGTCACTAGTTTCTCTATTGTCCAGAAATGTCCACACCTACCATCGCCATGGGTGAGAGTCAGTTTGGAGATAGGCTGAAATACTGGCATTTTATTCGAGTTTAATTTATATATATATACATATATATGTGTGTGTGTGTGTGTGTGTGTGTGTGTGTGTGTGTGTATATGTATATATATTTATTTATTTTTTAATGTGTATTCACCTTTTGAGAGACAGAGACAGAGTGTGAACAGGGCAAGGGCAGAGAGAGAGGGAGACACAGGATCCGAAGCAGGCTTCAGGCTCTGAGCTGTCAGCACAGCACCCGATGCAGGGCCCAAACTCACGAACCCTGAGATCATGACCGGAGCGAAGTCAGATGCTCAACCGACTGAGCCACCCAAGCGCCCCTCAAGTTCAGTTTCTTAATGTCACATCAGAGCATTATTGTTTGTAGTTGTGCAGGGTGTGCACTGAACAAGTCTGGGGGTGCCATTCGCATAGCCCACTATCTATGTTCAACCCGCTGGCCCCATACAGCAAGCCTTCCTACTCCCTTGTTGTAAAGCCCATGTGTTTTCATGGCTAAGAAAAAGTTTTGGTGACAGTCCTAGATTTCAAGTCTGGCTTCTTCAACTACTTGACAAGAGACCTTTGGAATCTTAGTTTTTCACTCTGTTAAATGGTAATGATGCTGTCTACCTTGTGGGTTGCTATGATTATTAAAAAAGAATATTGACATTCTTTATTGACCACCAACAGTGTTTCTTTAGACTGACATCGTGTGAATGTCCTTGTCAAGGAACATGTATAGGTCTCTCTCTCAGTTCATCTTTACTAGGTCTCTGTGTTCAAATAAACAGGCACTTCTTGAACTTTGTCTCTGACCAACATCTTATGCCCAGTATTATAGGATGAACAAAACAATGGAATTGCAGCCCTGCTGTTACAACGTTTATAAGTAGAATGTAAAATTTCATAAGAAAGGATTTCTGTGATTGGTCAGAACCTCTGGGAAGCTTTCACCAAGAGGAGGTTCGACAGTTGCCTATGGAATTACACAGATACTAAATGCTTTACAAATTCATAGGAGGAGCCATTCTTTTTGTTGTGTTTTGTTTTTATGTTCATTTACTTTCGAGAGAGAGACTGAACTTGAGTGGGGGAGGAGCGGAGGGAGGGAGGGAGGGAGGGAGAGAGAGAGAGAGAGAGAGAGAGAGAGAGAGAGAGAGAGAATACTAAGCACGCTTCACGCTGTCAATGCAGAGCTCTATCCCATGAACTGTGAGATTGTGACCTCAGCGAAAATCAAGAGTTGGATGCTCTACTGACCCACCACTAGGGGCCACGTAGAGGAGCTATTCTTATGGGTAGGGCAGTTCAGGAAGGTTCCACGGGGGATTTGGGGTTTTAGCTGGCTCTTGAAAGAACATGGGACCCTCAGCATGGGTGTTGTAGACATGGGCCAAGTATTCTGTACTCTCTACACTGTTACATTGACCTGTTCTCTCTGCAAGTAGATTTTAACATTTTTTCTCCTCATTTGTCTCCTGGAACCCAGGGCAAAGCACATCGTAAATAGTCCATACGTATTTTACTTGACCTCAGTCAGATTTAACAGTTTTGTTTTAATCACCTGTCAGGTACAAGGTGCTCTTCAGGTTGGTCCAGAGACTCGGAGATGAATGAGGCCCAATTGGTGTGGCCCCCCACCAGGTGCAGTTAGCACACAAATACACAAGTCGCTCATCCCCAGGGTGTGATTGGGGCCATTAGAAGCACACAGGGCCCTATTTTGTTTCTCTGTTTTTTAAAGTTCTGTAGGGGTGCCTGGGTGGCTCAGTCGGTTGGGCATCCGACTTTGGCTCAGGTCATGATCTCATGGTCCATGAGTTCAAGCCCCTCGTCGGGCTCTGTGCTGACAGCTCAGAGCCTGGAGCCTGTTTCAGATTCTATGTCTCCCTCTCTCTCTGCCCCTCCTTTGTTCATGCTCTGTCTCTGTCTCAAAAATAAATAAACATTAAAAAAATTTTTTTAAGTCCTATATATCTTTTTAAGTTGTATTTTACATATGTTTTTAAGTTTCTATGTATTTTTAAGTTGTATATATGTTTGTAAGTTGTATTTTACATACAGTAAAATTTGCCCTTTTAATAATATGGTTCCATGAGTTCTGACAAACACACAGTCATGGAGTCACCACTGTCAAGACAGAGAGCAGTTTCCTTTCCCCTCAAATTTCCCCTGTGCCTCTTTGGAATAATTCCCACCTCTACCCCGAGCCCCTGGCAACCATTGATTTTTTTTCTGTCCCTGGAGTTTTGCCTTTTCCAGAATGTTATATAAATGCAAGTATTCCGTATGCAGCTTTTTGAGTTTGGTTTCTTTCACATAGCTTGACGCATCTATTGGTTATCTGTTGCTGTTAAATTACTCCCAAAACTTAGTGACTTAAAACAGCAAACATTTTTCACCTTACTCTATTAGTTTTCTGTTGCTTTTATAATAAATTACCACAAATGTATTGGCTTCAAACAACACGTATCCAAGGTGCAGGAATATATATTCTTATCAGCTTTTATAACATTATTAACAGTAAAATAATATTATAAATCTGCTGATTCAATTGGTTGGAAATATTTTAATGATTGCTATGAGAGGATTAAAAAAATTTTTTTTACATTTATTTATTTTTGAGAAACAGAGTGAGACAAAACATGAGCGGGGGAGGGGCAGAAAGAGAAGGAGACACAGAATCCGAAGCAGGCTCCAGGCTCTGAGCAAGCAGTCAGCACACACCCTGATGCGGGGCTCGAACCCACGAACTGTGAGATCATGACCTGAGCCGAAGTCGGCCGCTGAACCGACTGAGCCACCCAGGCCCCCCTACAAGAGGATTTTAGCATGTTAAATCTTGTACTGGTTATTTGTAATCTAGTTTTATAAAGTTTTTAATGTCTCCATCAATTTTTCTATTCGACTCTGTGAATGTGTTTAACTTGACCCCACTATTCACGATAGGTCAAATAAGGGAGAAGGTAGAGGTGGGAAGACCTAATATGGGCTATTACAGTGGCCAGAGCTGAAGACAGTGATCGTCTTAGCTCGACTTCCCTAGAAATCAAGCCTGGGTTGGGCATGTTTGTTCAGATGACTCATTGGGGGAGTGTTCTTACAAGAAGGCAGGGAGGGAAACAGATTATGTTCAACTGGAGTCTAGGTTCAGCCTGATCCCACAGGTTCCTGGAGAAGGACTCACACTAGAATTAGTTTCTTTTGTTAGCAGAGCATCTGGGTCTGAGACGTGAGTTTACAGATGTGATGGTGCCCATCGGTCAAGGACAATTCTCTAGAGAAGTCCCTGCTCTCAGCAGTGGAAAATGGATACACTGGACCCATAACTGAGATCTAGACAGAACATCTTGATGCTTCCTCCATTGGAAATGTAGGGAATTGGCAAAATATTAATAGTCTGAAGAGTCTAGAGATGTTGGTGTTGACTAGTCTTAGAGACTAAGGGTTTTCTAAGTGTTACTCATTGGGTGACCAGTTAGAGGGTATGATCCACTGTAGAAACAAGGACGTCGGAAGGGGGGAAGAACTGAGGAGAGATGATGAAGAGTTTAGATTTGGGGTGGGTAGGAATGGGATTCTGGAATCTAGGAGGAATATGGGTGCTGGAGCTGTGGGTGTGAAGTTCATCTGTATAGACACGTCGTTAGGAGTCCCTGGCTGGAAGAGGCAGAAGATGGGGCAGTGGTGGGATCCGGAGGAGGTCCATTTCAACAGAGGGGAAGTTGTTGGGTTTCTTGATTGGAAAGCCATTACTCTTCAGGCAGCCTTGAGAGGTTCTGGACAGTGATGGGAAAGCATTCAGTCGGTTTGGTGATAAGAAGTGGGTTTGGGGCAAGGAAAAGAGATGATGAGTGGAGATAAATATTTTAAAACTAGAGCCCATAAATGGGGAGAGAGAAGCTAGAGCGACTTGAAAGAGCCCCAGTGTCAAGTAGACAATTTCCTCATTCCAGCCTTCTCCCTCCTGTCTTTCCTCCTTTCTTCCTTTTTCTTCTCTCCACTTTCTTTCCTCTTTTCCCCATTTTCCCTTTACTGATGGTCAGAAAAGTCTGATTAGCCTGAAAGGCAGCAAGAATGAGCCTGTGGAGACGGAATGATTGAAAAGGCCAGGAACAGAGGGTATACTCAATGGATGGGACGCTTGAAAGGTTGTACACCTGAAACCAATGTGATAGGTCAGTAATACCAAAATTAGAAAAAAAAAAAAATAAGAGGGGTATGAGAGGAAAACTTAGAGATCAGCTATCTGAAAGCCAGTTAGTGACAGCCTTTGCCCTGGGACCCCCTCTTTCCAGTATGAAGTATCACTTAAGGCTACTCTGGCTAGAAACCTTGGCCTGTCGTTGCTTCCACTGATGACACACAGCGTACCCACCCATAAATAATTGGAATGCCACTCTCCTTACCATTGAACAGTCATTTTCTGGCCCAAATGAAGACGTTAGTCCTAATGGATGGGAGTGCTGTTTTGTCAGCATTCCCAGCAGGCACAGAGAATGCCAGGGTCCCCTCCACAGAGAGGGACGGGCTCTTCTCTGTGGGTAGATTAGAGCCACAGAGAGGAAGCACACCCCTTTCATTGGAATCTTCCATTCAGTACCCTGAAGACCTCTCCTGTCCTCACTCACCCCTCACAGACCGGAATCCACCAAAGAAGAAAAAAGAATCAGTCCCAGAGTGCTGACTAACAGCATCAGCTTTGGAATTGGAATGATCCTATTTTTGTTTCCATTCTATCTTTATAGTTTGAACTTTCCTTTTGATATTCTGTAAATATTCATCATCTCAGAGCCTTTTGAATTGCAATGGCTTTTAGTCAAAACTGAGCAAAATGTGCCATTTGAATAATAAAAACCTCATTAAAGTGAGGCAAAAGAAATTCTTTTCCTTTTGTACAAGCCAATTAAGTGTCTTTACAATTAAGAAAAGTCTAGCGCTTTATAGTTCCATATTCCATAAGCCGGTTTTTAATTAATGGAGGTGACAAGTTTTAGGTACAGGGTACATATTTCGCCTCTGGTGTTGTGCAATTAACATTAATGAAGAGCATTAAAATTTGGTAAAAGAGGAGAGGATTTCCCATGTCCTCCATGTATTCACGCCTCCAGGCGGAGGTCTTTGGTAGCAGGTTTCTTGATGTGTTTTGCATTTCCTTGAGAAAATGTGCAGGCGAGGGTAAAGTTACCTAGAGGGGGCCTTGTAGTTATCAAGAGGTATGGTGTCAAAATTCCGAATGGCCAGGCCTATCTTAAAGACATGGAAATGCTGCAAAAATCACCTTTGAAGAATTATATTTTCTCCGGTGGATAGAAGGGAAGGGTATAGAGGCAAGGGGTGTAATAATGGTTTAACCTGGCATGTACCTTACACGATACTGGGATTTTGCTCATCAGAACCTTGGGAGGAAGGTATGCTGCTGTTCTAAGTTTGCAGGCAGAGGAAACGGGTTTACAGAGGTTAATTAATTAACCGACCACAAGTCAGGGAAGTATAATAACATGGCTGGGCTAGAATTTCTCTGTGTCCATTTAAGGAAGCTTATCTAAGAAAGAAGGTATTGTGCATTAGCTCTGAAGTCAGGCGATCTTTTGATTTTGTTTTGTTTTGTTCTTATTCATATATTTGTTTCTTTATTGTTTTAGCTGTTTCTGACTCTTATTTTGACCGTAGGATAGTTGTTTCTAATCCCTGTTTTCCTGTTTGTGAAATGACGACAATCATTTTAATTACTATCAGTGATAATAATTCCTGTCATCTAAAGTTCTTATGTGCACAAACTATCAGTAAGTGCTCAACCCACACTCAGTACTCAAAAAGAAAAAAGAAAAATAAAGTATCAGCAACTCTGAAAAAGTGAACCAAATATTTGAGATGAAAATGGAAAGGCATTCACATATAAGTCATATGTTCACTTGGCCCATTTTCCCTTTTCTCTCTCATGAAGTTTTTTCCTACAGTCTTGCCTTATTACAACATATGGGTTCTTCTGGTTACAAATGAGTAGATTCTGTTTTGATTTGAAATAGGCTCTGATGAATGTTGTAGGTAGACCAGATGCCTCAAAGCATTTTTTGTCCACCTCTTAAGAGACTAATGGGACTGTTGGGGGAGTTGTACATTGATAACTGTGGTGGGTTCCATATGTGGAAAACATGTGATCCCACCCCAATACAGCTGACCCCAGCCACATCACCACTTTTAGGTCTTAGGTAGGTGATGTGGGTTGGAAATATATCAGGCAACAGAACGTATATGACAGTTTCTCAACCAGACTTAGATTGCCTAGTGGCAGTGAGATTTACATAAATACTTTGTTTTTAAGGTTTATTTATTTTGAGAGAGAGAGAGAGAGAGAGAGTGTTTGTGCATGTGAGTGGGGAAGGGGCAGGGAGAGAGGGACAGAGAGAGAATCCCAAGCAGGCTCTGCATTGCCAGTGTGGAGCCCAGTGTGGGGCTCAAACTCATGAACTGAACCATGAGATCATGACCTGATCTGAAACCAAGAGCTGAATGCTCAACTGGCTGAGTTATCTGGGCACCGGTGTGTAAATACCTTTTAAGAAACAGTGAGTTAATTGTTTTTTTCTTTAGTGATAAATTCATTCTTTCTTCCAAGCATTTATTATCAATTCTTAATGAAATTATTACCATTGACATCATTAACAATATCATTAATATTATGAATAAGTAATGAACTAATATCAATTCTTTGCAAACTCTTCCAAAAAATAGGATAAGAAGAAAAACTTCTCAACTCACTGTATAAGGCCATTATTACTCTGATTTGAAAACCAGATAAAGGTATCACAAGAAGATTATAGACCAGTAATCACGTAGGAATATGGTTGTAAAAATATTCAACAAAATATTAACAAACCAAATGCAGCAATATAGAAGACGGATTATATACCATGGTGAGGTGTGATTTATCCAAGGAGTTCTAGGTTTGTTTAACATCTGAAAGTCAGTGTAGTACATCATATCAGTGAAATAAAAGATAGGCCAATAGACACAAAAGGAGCATTTGGAAAATTCTAACACCGTTTCTGGACCAAAACACTCAACAGACTTGGATTACAAGGGCATTACCTCAACCTGATACAGGCATCTACAAAAAATATCCACACCTAACCTTCTACTTAATGCTATAAGATTGGATACTTTATCTTTTTTTTTATCATCCATTTAAATTTTATTTGCATCGTTTAATTTTCTTTTATTTTTTAATTTTTAATTTTTTTTAAATTTACATCCAAATTAGCATATAATGCAACAGTGATTTCAGGAGTAGATTCCTTAGTGTCCCTTATCCATTTAGCACATTCCCCTCCCACCACCCCTCCAGGAACCCTCAGTTTGTTCTCCATATTTATTTTTAAAAAAAAATTTTTTTTTTCAACGTTTATTTATTTTTGGGACAGAGAGAGACAGAGCATGAACAGGGGAGGGGCAGAGAGAGAAGGAGACACAGAATCGGAAACAGGCTCCAGGCTCTGAGCCATCAGCCCAGAGCCTGACGCGGGGCTCGAACTCACGGACCGTGAGATCGTGACCTGGCTGAAGTCGGACGCTTAACCGACTGCGCCACCCAGGCGCCCCTGTTCTCCATATTTATGAGTCTCTTCTGTTTTGTCCCCCTCTTGTTTTTATAATATTTTTGTTTCCCTTCCCTTATGTTCATCTGTTTTGTCTCTCAAAGTCCTCATATGAGTGAAGTCATACGATTTTTGTCTTTCTCTGACTAATTTCACTTAGCATAATACCCTCCAGTTCCATCCACATAGTTGTAAATGGCAAGATTTCATTGTTTTTGATTGCTGAGTAATACTCCATTGGATATATATACACCACATTTTCTTTATCCATTCATCCATTGATGGACATTTGGGCTCTTTCCATACTTTGGCTATTGTTGATAGTACTGCTATAAACATGGGGGTGCATGTGTCCCTTCGAAACAGCACACCTGTATCCCGTGGATAAATGCCTAGTAATGCAATTGCTGGGTCGTAGGGTAGTTCTATTTTTTAGTTTTTTGAGGAACCTCCATCCTGTTTTCTAGAGTGGCTGCACCAGCTTGCATTGCCACCAACAATGCAAAAGGGATCCTCTTTCTCCCCATCCTTGCCAACATCTTTTGTTGCCTGAGTTGTAAATGTTAGCCATTCTGACAGGTGTAAGGTGGTATCTCATTGTGGTTTTGATTTGTATTTCCCTGATGATGAGTGAGTGACATTGAGCATTTTGTCATGTGTCGGTTGGCCATCTGGATGTCTTCCTTGGAGAAGTGTCTATTCATGTCTTTTGCCCATTTCTTCACTGGATTATTTGTTTTGGGTGTTGAGTTTGATAAGTTGTAGATTTTGGATACTAACCCTTTATCTGATACGTCATTTGCAAATATCTCCTCCCATTCTGTTGGTTGCCTTTTAGTTTTGCTGATTGTTTCCTTCACTGTGCAGAATCTTTTTATTTTGATGAGGTCCCAATAGTTCATTTTTGCTTTCGTTTCCCTTGCCTCCAGAGACGTCTTGAGTAAGAAGTTGCTGCGGGCAAGATCAAAGAGGTTTTTTGGCTGCTTTCTCCTCAAGGATTTTGATGGCTTCCTGTCTTACATTGAGGTCTTTCATCCATTTTGAGTTTATCTTTGTGTGTGATGTAAGAAAGTGGTCCAGGTTCATTCTTCTGCATGTCGCTGTCCAGTTTTGCCAGCACCACTTGCTGAAGAGACTGTCTTTATTCCATCGGATATTCTTTCCTACTTTGTTAAAGATTAGTTGGCCATGTGTTCGTTGGTCCCTTTCTGGGTTCTCTATTGTGTTCCATTGATCTGAGTGTCTCTTCTTGTGCCAGTACCATTTTGTCTTGATAATTACTGCTTTGTAGTAGAGGCTCAAGTCTGGGATTGTGATGCTTCCTGCTTTGGTTTTCTTTTTCAAGATCACTTTGGCTATTTGGGGTCTTTTCTGGTTCCATGCAAGTTTTAGGATTATTTGTTCTAGTTCTGTAAAGAATGCTCGTGTTACTTTGATAGGGATTGCATTGAGTATTTAGATTGCTTAGGGTAGTATTGACATTTTAACAATATTTGTTCTTCCTATCCAGGAGCATGGAATCTTTTTCCATTTTTTTTTTTTTTGTGTGTCTTCTTCAATTTTTTCCATAAGCTTTCTATAGTTTTCAATGTATAGATTTTTCACCTCTTTGGTTACATTTATTCCTAGGTATTTTATGGTTTTTTCGTGCAACTGTAAATGGTATCGATTCCTTGTTTTCTCTTTCTGTTGCTTCATTGTTGGTGTATAGGAATGCAACCAATTTGTGTGCATTGATTTTATATGCTGCAACTTTGCTGAATTCATGAATCAATTCTAGAAGTTTTTGGGGGAATCTTTTGGGTTTTCCATGTAGAGTATCATGTCATCTGAGAAGAGTGAATGTTTGATCTTCTGTTGGCCGATTTGGATGCCTTTTATTTCTTTGTGTTGTCTGATTGTAGAGGCTAAGACTTCCAATACTATGTTGAGTAACAGTGGCGAGAGTGGACATCCCTGTCTTGTTCCTGACCTTAGGGGAAATCTCTCAGGTTTTCTCCATTGAGGAGGATATTAGCGTTGGGTGTTTCATGTATGGCTTTTATGATCTCAAGGTATGCTCTTTGTATCCCTACTTTTTGAGGGTTTTTATCAAGAAAGGATGCTGTATTTTGTCAAATGCTTTCTCTGCATCTATTGAGAGGATCATATGGTTCTTGTCCTTTCTTTTCTTGATGTGATGAATCACGGTAATTGTTTTGCGGATATTGAACCAGCCCTGCATCCCAGGCATAAATCCCACCTGCTTGTGGTGAATAATTTTTTCAACATATTGTTGGATCCAGTTGGCTAATATCTTGTTGAGGATTTTTGCATCCATGTTCATCAGGGAAATTGGTCTCTAGTTCTCCTTTTTAGTGGGGTCTCTGTCTGGTTTTGGAATCAAGCTAATGCTGGCTTCGTAGAAAGAGTTTGGAAGTTTTCCTTCCATTTCTATTTTTTGGAACAGTTTCAAGAGAATAGGTGTGAACTCTTCCTTAAATGTTTGGTAGAATTCCCTTGGAAAGCCATCTGGCCCTGGACTCTTGTTTTTTGGCAGATTTTTTATTACTAATTCGATTTCCTGACTGGTTATGGGTCTGTTCATATTTTCTATTTCTTCCTGTTCCAGTTTGGTAGTGTATATATTTCTAGGAATTTGTCGGTTTCTTCCAGGTTACTCATTTTATTGGCATATAATTGCTCATAATATTCTCTTATTATTGTTTTTATTTCTGTTGTGTTGGTTGTGATCTCTCCTCTTTCATTCTTGATTTTATTTATTTGGGTCCTTTCCTTTTTCTTCTTGATCAAACTGTCTAGCGGTTTATCAATTTTGTTAATTTTTTCAAAGAACCAGCTTCTGGTTTCATTGATCTGTTCTACTGTTTGTTTTGTTGTTGTTGTTTTGTTGTTGTTGTTGTTGTTGTTGTTGTTTGATAGCATTAATTTCTGCTTTAGTCTTTATTGTTTCCTATCTTCTGCTGGTTTTGGGTTTTATTTGCTCTTCTTTTTCCAGCTCCTTAAGGCGTAAGGTTAGGTTGTGTATCTGAGATCCTTCTTCTTTCTTTAGGAAGGCCTGGATTGCTGTATACTTTCCTCTAATGACTGCCTTTGCTGTGTCCCAGAGGTTTTGGGTTGTGGTGTTATCATTTTCATTGACTTCCATATACTTTTTAATTTCCTCTTTAACTGCTTGGTTAGCCCATTCATTCTATAGTAGGATGTTCTTCAGTCTCCAAGTATTTATTACTTTTCCAAATTTTTTTACTTGTGGTTCATTTCCAGTTTCATAGTATTGTGGTCTGAAAATATGCAAGGTATGATCTTGATCTTTTTGTACTTACATAGGGCTGATTTGTGTCTCAGTATACGGTCTATTCTGGAGAACGTTCCATGTGCACTGGAGAAGAATGTGTATTCTGCTGCTTTATGGTGAAATGTTCTGAATATATCTGTTAAGTCCATCTGGTCCAGTGTGTCATTCAAAGCTATTGTTTCCTTGTTAATTTTTTGATTAGATGATCTGTCCATTGCTGTGAGTGGGGTGTTGAAGTCTCCTACTATTATGGTATTACTGTTGATGAGTTTCTTGATGTTTGTGATTAATTGATTCATACATTTGGGTGCCATCAAATTTGGTGCATAAATGTTTGCAATTGTTAGGTCTTCTTGGTGGATAGACCCATTGATTATGATACAATGCCCTTCTGCATCTCTTGATACAGTCTTTATTTTAAAGTCTAGATTGTCTGATATAAGTATGGCTATTCCGGCTTTCTTTTGTTGACCATTAACATGATAGATGGTTCTCCATCCCCTTATTTTCAATATGAAGGTGTCTTTTGGTCTAAAGTGGGTCTCTTGTAAACAGCATATAGATGGATCTTGTTTTCTTATCCATTCTGTTACCCTGTATCTTTTGATTGGAGCATTGAGTCCATTGATGTTTAGAGTGAGTACTGAAAGATCTGAATTTATTGCCATTATGATGCTTGTAGAATTGGACTTTCTGGTGATGTTCTCTGGTCCTTTCTAATCTGTTGTTGCTTTTGGTATTTATTTATTTATATATATATTTATCTTCATCTTTTCTCCCCTCAGAAAGTCCCCCTTAAAATTTCTTGCAGGGCTGGTTTAGTGGTCACAAACTTCTTTAATTTTTCTTTGTCTAGGAAGCTTTTTATCTCTCCTATTTTGAATGACAGCCTTGCTGGATAAAGAATTCTTAGCTGCATATTTTTCTGATTCAGCACACTGAATATATCCAGCCACTCCTTTCTGGCCTGCCAAGTTTCTGTGGATAGGTCTGCTGCAAACCTGATCTGTCTTCCCTTGTATGTTAGGGACTTTTTTCCCTTGCTGCTTTCATGATTCTCTCCTTGCCTGAGTATTTTGTGAATTTGACTATGATATGCCTTGTTGATGGTCGGTTTTTGTTGAATCTAATGGGAGTCCTCTGTGCTTTCTGGATTTTGATGTCTGTGTCTTTCCCCAGGTTAGGAAAGTTTTCCGCTATGATTTGCTCACATAACCCTTCTACCCCTATTTCTCTCTCTTCCTCTTCTGGGACCCGTATGATTCTCATGTTGTTCCTTTTTAATGAGTCACTGATTTCTCTATTTCTTAAATCATTCTCTTTTGCCTTAATCTCCCTCTTTTTTCCTGCTTTTTTATTCTCTATAAGTTTGTCCTCTATATCACCGATTCTCTGTTCTGCCTCTTCCGTCTTGCATCCATCCATGATTGCAGCTCAGTTATGGCATTTGTAATTTCATTCTGGGTATTTTTTATTTCTTTTATCTCTGCAGAAAGGGATGCTAATATATTTTCGACTCCAGCTAGTATTCTTATTATCGTGATTCTAAATTCTGGTTCAGACATCTTGCTTGTATCTGTGTTGGTTAAATCCCTGTCTATCGTTTCTTTGTGCTCTTTCTTTTGGGATAAATTCCTTCGTTTTGTCATTTTGAAAGGAGAAAAGTTATTAATGAGGTAGAAAAATGCAAGTAAAATATTAAAATTAAAAAAGTATTAAAATCAAAAATTACACACACACACACACACACACACACACACACACACACACACACACACACCAAAAATCAAATAGATGAAGCTACATACTAGGTGTGTTTTGGTCTGGGTGTTGAAAGTCGTTTGACAGATTAGAGAAAAAAAAAGGGTGGGAGGAAAAAAAAAGGAAACTGAGAATTTGAAAAAATGAATACACTGAAGTAGACTAAAATGAGATGATGGGGGTAAAATAGAATTTGAAGAAATATACACAAAAGTAAAGAATATAGTAGGACAAAAATTAAAAATGTTTTTAATCAAAATTAAAAATAAATATGAATTTTTTCTTTTTCTGTATTTAAGAAAAAAGAAAAGAAACAAAAAAGAGAAAAAAGATAAAAGAAAAAAGATATTTGAAAATTTGAAAAAGTCAATACACTGTAGTAGACTCAAATGAAATGATGGAAATAAAATAGAATTTGAAAAAAATTACATAAAAGGAAAACACATAGTAACGAAAATTAAATAAGAATATTTTTAATAGAAATTGAAAGTAAAAATGAAGTTTTTTTCTTGCTGCTTTTAAGAAAAAGAAAACAAACAAAAGAAAAAAATGAAAAAAAGAAAAAATGGAAACTGTTTGAAAATTTGAAAAGGTGAATACACTGAAGTAGACTAAAATAAAATGATGGGAGTAAAGTAGAATTTGAAAAAATTTACACAAAAGTAAAAATACAGTAATAAAAATTAAAGATATTTTTAATAAAAGTGGAAAATAAAAATGAATTTTTCTCTTTCTGCATTCAAGTAAAAGAAAAGACTTGTGAAAGAGAAAAAGAAAAAACAAAAAATAAAGAAAATTGAATAGATGAACCTGCTAACAGATTGAAGTAGGACTCAAATTGGTTTGTTTTCCCCTAGAAGTCATTCTCTGTAGTTCTGTATAGTCCATAAATTAAGCCAGCGGTGAGACTTGTGTTCTTGAGGAGCTGAGTTGGCCCAGTTGGACGGGGCTCAGTGTAACAGCTCTGCTCTCCACTAGAGGGTGCTGCTAGCCTACTGGGGTGGATTGTTGCAGTGCTTATTAGTGTGCATGGGCAGGAGAGGTGTAAATGGCGCCACCCAGCTACCCAGTCTGTTTTCCCGGATAAGCAATCATGCCCCTGTCCTCTGTCTTCAGCCCTCGTCCACTCCCTGCTTCTTCACTCTTCGCGACCAGGCCCCAGGCAGTACCTCTCTCCCACGTTTTGTCTCAGATGTGGCTGTTTTCCCCAGTCCCTTACTTCCGAAGGACTGCGGCTTTGGCCCCTTTCGCCCCTCTGCGGGAGGGTCTCACCGAGCAATGGCCAAATGAGCATTTGCCGAATATCGGCTGCACCCAGGAATGCCTGCTGGACCCTGTTGTTGCTGGTGCCCCGAGACCGTGGCCAGGTGCCAGCCCGCCCCAGAAAAAGTTCGCGAGACAGTGTAGCAGCAGCGTCTCAGGGATTATGGAAAATCATAACACACATCTGGCACCAGGCTTCACTCTTAACAATCTTGCCTCAGCACCAGTGAATGTGGCCGCCTTCCGGGGTCTGCTGGGACCAGGTGGCTTCAGCAGTCTCTAACGGATGTCCTTCCAGCAGTGGAACTGCTTTTCCCTGTGTGGCCCGAGAACCTCCTGGACCCCACTCTGTTCCTGGGGATTTGCCCTTCCCACCAGAGCACCGCCAGCTATCGAGCTGCGGAGTTACAGCCTTTGCGCTCCCCTTGTTTACAGTCTTAATGGAATTTAAACCCTCTCCTTTCTCCTTTCTCCCTTTTTAGTTTAGTCCCTGGGGCTGTTTCCAATTTGCCACTTTCTCTCCGGCTGCTTTTGGGGTGGGGTGCTTTTCCCGTATTCTCCCCCCACAAGTCTCCATCCTCTCTCTGCCCGCAAAAACGGTTCCTTACCTTTTGTGGCTTCTAGCTCCCCAAGTTCAGTTCTCCGTGCCGGGAACCTGCTGAATTCTGTGGTTCAGGTTGTGCAGATTGTTGTGTTAATCCTCCAGTCAGTTTTCTAGGTGTGTAGGATGGTTTAGTGTTGCATTGTTTAATTTTTAAAAGACATTACAATTGTGTTGTACAGACAAGTTACATGTGTACATCAATTTAATGTTTGTATTGTTCTTTATTACCTTCTGCATACCCATTACTATTTGAAATTAGTTTCTATGTTTTACTCAGAAGTGTTGGCAGCAAATCGTCTTCTTATTGGTTTATCTGAAAATGTCTTTATTTATCCTTACTTTTTGGTGGGAACATTCTGTAGGTATACAATTCTAGGTTGGTAGTTACAGTCTTTGAGCAATTTAAAAATATCATTACATTTATTTTTGTCTTTCCTCATTTCCATTGAAATGTCATCTGCGAATCTTATTCTTTGCTTTATTGAAACGAATGCGTCTTGTTTTCTCTAGGGAGGGCCTTTTCAATTTCTTGCCCCTTGTTTTTGATTTTCGCCGTTTATTCTGTAATGTGCTTAAAAGATGTTGCCTTTGTATTTATCCTGTTTGTGCTTTGCTGTGTTCATTGCATCTGTGGATTGATATTTTCTCTTTTCTTCTACAAACATCTACCACATGCTTCTTAAGCTCTGGTCTATGATTTTCTTTTTATTGCATTGTTATTTCTCTGTCTCTTTCTCTCTCTCTCCATGTATCTATGTTTCATTTTTGTATTTTCTATAAGTCTGTGTTTAATTTTAATTATTTAGTGTTCTGTGTCCAATATATTTAAACACATATATTAATATATTAATCTCAGATATTGCATTTTTTCCAATTCCAGACAGTTCTTTTTATTATTTTTCAAAATTAAAATCTCTAGTGAAATTCAGAATCTTTACATTGACCTTTTTTAAATTTTATTTTTTATTTAAAAATTTTTTTTTATTTTTATTTTTTTATTTTTTTTAATTTTATTTTTTATTTTTTAAAATTTACATCCAAGTTAGTTAGCATATAGTGCAGCAATGATTTCAGGAGTAGATTCCTTAGTGTCCCTTAACCATTTAGCCCATCCCTGCTCCCACAATCCCTCCAGTAACCCTCAGTTTCTTCTCCATATTTATGAGTCTCTTCTGTTTTGTCCCCCTCCCTATTTTTATACTATTTTTGTTTCCTTTCCCTTATGTTCATCTGTTTTGTCTCTTAAAGTCCTCATATGAGTGAAGTCCTGTGATTTTTGTCTTTCTCTGATTGACTAATTTCACTCAGCATTAATACCCTGCAGTTCCATTCACGTAGTTGCAAACAGCAAGATTTCATTGTTTTTGATTGCCGAGTAATACTCCATTGTATATATATACCACATTTTCTTTATCCATTCACCCATCGGTGGACATTTGGGCTCTTTCCATACTTTGGCTATTGTTGATAGTACTGCTATAAACATAGGGTGCATGTATCCCTTGGAAACAGCTCACCTGTATCCCATGGGTAAATGTCTAACAGTGCAATTGCTGGGTCGTAGCGTAGTTCTATTTTTAGTTTTTTGAAGAACCTCCATACTGTTTTCCAGAGTGGCTGTACCAGCTTGCATTCCCAAGAATACTTTACCTTTAAGATCAGAAAAGAAAACACGGATATCAAATTTTACCAGTTACATTCCATTTTGTGCTGGAAATTCCAGCCAAAGTAATTGGGGTAGGGGGAGACATTCTGATTGGAAAGGAAAGAGTAAAACTATCTTTATTTGTGGGTGAAATGACCTTAGGTGTAGAAAATACTAAGAAACCCACATTAAAGTATTAAAACTAATAGATAATTTAAAAAGAACTCACAAAACTAATTGATAATTTCCGCAAGATTAGAAGATAAAAAATCAATATGAAAAAATCAATTGTATTTGTATATACTAGTAACTAACAATTTCCAAATTAAATTAAGAAATCAATGCAAATTGCCATATCATTAGAAAGAATAAAATACTTATGAATACATTTAACAAAAGATGTGATAAATTTCTATTTTGAGAGCTATAAAGTATTGTAGAAGGAAATTAAAGACCTAAATGCATATAAAGACATCACATGTTCATAGATCAAGACGTTCAATATTGTAAAGAGGACAGTATTCTCAAAATTGATCTGTAATTTTAACGTAAACATTACTAAAATTGCAGTTGGCTATTTCGCCAGAAATTGAAAGCTGATTCTAAACTTTTTATGTGCATGCAAAGGCCCCAGACTAGCCAACCCAAGCTTGAAAAATAACAAAGTTGAAGGATCCTCATTTCCCAGTTTTCAAAATTTACTCCATAGGGGCACCTGGGTGGCTCAGTTGGTTAAGCATCTGACTCTTGATTTTGGCTCAGGTCTAGGCTTCAGGGTCTTGAGATCAAGACCTGAGGTGGCTCTGGCTCTGGGCAGACTGAGGAACTTGCTTAATATTCTCGTTCTCCCTCCCTGTCCCCCCATGATTCCATAGCTGGTGCTCAATGGTGCACTATCCTTCTCTCTCAACAATAACTATATTTATATATATAAATATATATAACTACATATATGTAAAATGTTTATAACATATATAAAATGTTACGTATATATGTATGTTGTTGTTACTACAAAGCATTAGTAATAAAGACTGTAGTAGTAACATCATAAAAGAATATAACAGAGAGTCTCATAATAAACTCTTACAGGTGGTCAATTGATTTTCCTCAAGGGTGCTGAGATGATTCAATGCAGGCAAGAGTAGTCTTTTTAACATACGAAGCTACACTTGGAACGCCCACTTGCCAGAGAATGAAGTTATTGCTTGCCTTCACTGTATATCCATGTTAAGCTTCCAGTGGATCATAGATCTAAATGTAGGAGCCAAAGCTAGAACTCTTAGGAATGAAGATAGAACTGTATCTTTGTGACGTTGGATTAGGGAATGCTTTCCTAGATATGACCCCTCAAGCACAAGAGGCGAAAGAAAAATATATGTAGCTCATATTTCATCAAACTTAAAACTCAGAAAGAAGATAATTTAAGACATTTTGGGTTCCACCCACCCCTAGAGATAACTACTATTCACACTTTTGGCTGTGCTTCATAAATATTTTGTGTGTGTGTTTGTGTGATCATACAATATTACATCTTTTGTTTTGTAGCATGCATATTTTACAGGGTTGAAGGATCTATCATTTTAATGGCTGTGTAGTATTCTATCATATGCATCCCATGCAAATTCATTACATGATTTCCCAGTTTTATATGTCATTTATTTCTGTATTTTGCTTTCATATTGTAATTGTAGACGCTGTGGGTAGCCTTGAATAAATGACATTTTAACAATTTTTATTAATATATTAGGATGATTTCCCACCAGCACCACTTCTCTGTGAGGATTTGGGATTTTGATTCATATGATGAAAGGCTTACTTTTATTTTTTTTTAATTTTATTATGAAACAAATTAAATATAAACACAATGGGAGAAAATAGTATAATAGATCTCCACTTACCCATCCCCACGGCTCACTCATTTCTATTGTCTAGATGTAATTTGACCTCTGAAAGGAATATATTCAAACATTGTATGCCTCTCTCTCTTTTTTTTTTCTGCTTATTTTTGACAGAGAGAGACAGACAGAGACAGAGAGAGAGAGACAGAGAGAGAAAGAGAATATGAATGGGAGAGGGTCAGAGAGAGAGGAAGACAGAGGATCCTAAACAGGCTCTGTAATGTGGGGCTTGAACTCAGGAACTGAACCGTGAGATCATGACCCGAGCCAAAGTCAGATGCTTATATGATTGAGCCACCCAGGAACCCCTGTGTGCCTGTTTTTCACAGAGTACTTCCCCCTTGCTGTGCTTACTTAGAACCTATTAAATGCTGGTTCCTGTGTTGTTGTTTATATAGCAGATTTTCTCTTTAATTTCTTACATCTACTTAAGGGCTGTTTTGATGTTACAGGTGAAGAAGCGAAGAAGTGGTTAAACTAAGATGCACAGATAAAATTAGATTTTAGACTCTGAGATCCATCCTGGGTGATCAGTTTGCCCAGTATGGTCCCGGTTTCAGCTCTGAAAGTCCTACATCCCAGGAAGCCCCCTGGGTCCCCGCAGCCCACTCCCAGTCCAAGCCCTTCCCCTGCAGAGTGGCTTAGGATGGGACATTGCAGGAGATCCCTTTTCCAGCTGCTGGATCTTGAAGACAGTGAAAGATTGGTTGTTCCCGTCAGCACATGGGATATCCTTGGTTTTAGAGTGTTTATGTCCGCATAACGGTGATATTTTATTTTGCAGATCCCTTCATGTGCTTGTGTGCAATGCGGGGGCTTTTGCTCTCCCCTGGAGCCTCACCAAAGACGGCCTGGAGACCACCTTCCAGGTGAATCACCTGGGACACTTCTACCTTGTCCAACTCCTTCAAGATGTCTTGTGCCGCTCAGCTCCTGCCCGAGTAGTTGTGGTCTCCTCAGAATCCCATAGGTGGGTTAGAATCTGATATGTTTGGGTTTTTTTTTTAAAGGTTTGTTTGTTTGTTTGTTTGATTATGAATGAGAGAGAGCACAACAGCGGGGGAGGAGCATAGAGAGAGGGGTACAGAGGACCTGAAGCAGGCTCCTCACTGACAGCAGCAAGCCCGACACGGGGCTCGAACTCAGGAACCGAGAGATGGTGACCTGAGCCAAAGTCCGATGCTCAACTGACTGAGCTGCCCAGGTGCCCCTGAATCTGCTGTTTTGTTCCCATGGCCCCTTCCTTGTGCCAGCCAGTGTCCCCCCAAGGCTCCCTTCCTGAAAGTAATTTTCAGTAACGCCACTCGGGTGTATTCAACCTGGCTTCCTTAATTTTTTGAGGTCTTGCTGTTTTGGAGATTGTGGAGGGGGGTGACATGGGGGTTTTGTCGCCAGCAATGTAGATGGTTTTCACAACTCTACTTCAAGCCCCTCATTGATTTTGCTTCGAGATGGGATAATCATTGATTAAATCTGAATGCCTGACCTTTATTGATTTGTCATTCAACAACTTCAACACCTCACCAGGAAGAATGTGCAGTTATTCCAGCAGGAGAAACAATGCAATTAAAGACCACGAGATGAAATCCAATTGTTTTATAATGAGAAATTAGGGAATTCAATGCAGACATTAGCTGTGGAATTTTAGGAAGGGAAGTACTGTAGTTAGAACATATTAGAAATCTGGCCATGCCTCTTTTGGTTAAAATTTCAATTAAAACATCAGATGGCACTTCTCTTCCGTTACCATCAGGAGAATATCCAATTGACTAAAAAGGCGTTTGAAAATTTCATCCTATTTTCAGCGTATTTGTTTCTAGAGTTGGATGAACAACTATTTGTCTAAAGAGAGGTGATCGAAGAAGACAAAGGACTCGCCGGGCGAGGCTAGATTTAATGTGTGGGGTGGGGGAGATTTTCCTGGTGTGGTCAGAAGCATTCACTCTTAGCAAAGAAGCTGGAAAAAAAAAAAAATAGTGTGCAGGGGCCTATTTTTTCCCCCTTCTTCTCCGTCTTAAGTCCTGAAATGTTTTAGTGACCCAGAATGAAGCTTATTTTTTTAATCACGCTTCCATAAAATGTAACCCCTGGGAAGAGAGAGACCAGCCAAGGGTTAGCCTGAACCCTTTATCACTCCCAAACACAGGGGCTTATAGTAGAAGTGACATACTGCAGATAGATTTACTTTTACCATTTTACATTTATGAGGGCTGAAATGAAAGGAAAATGCCCGTAATAATCCTCCCCCGTGTTAAAAGACACGAAACATCTAGTAATTAGGTGGTAACAAAATCTGGACATCCTTATCTTTGCAAATCACACCAGGTTCATGGAAAAAAAAAAAAAAAAGTGGAGTGGCCCTGCTCAGGAGTGGGGGCCGGCGCGGGAGCGCGAGCTCTGGAAATAAATCTGCCAGTCCCAATCATTTGCCAGATGTGGAGGGCACCACGGGATATGTTTAAATGAGCTGGTATTTAATGGGAGATTATGTTGAATTGTAGCTTCTTGCTTCGCTTTGTAAATCTGTATCTCAAATGGTATTTCATGTGCTGCCTTTGTTCTCTCCTTGACTTCAGCGTAATTCGAGCCTACCTTGGAGATCTGAATCTTAATTTCATGTAACAGAGGAATTGGAAGGAAGGGCCTTGGTCTCCTGAATTAGACCCAGTTTAGTTTAGAGACGAGGACTTCCTGAAATGTGTTATCAGGCCCTGTCCTGTCTGGTGATTGGCCCTAGTTTTCTGCTTTCTGGTCATTCTTCGCACATGTTAAGGGGTATTTTTGTGTGTTTTGTGTGTTTTGCGCGCGTGCGCGCGCGCGCGCGTGTGTGTGTGTGTGTGTGTGTGTGTGTGTGTGTGTTTTACAAAATGCTAATTCCCCCCAGCTGGTTTGTTTATTACACTTGCATGGCCTCCTGTGGTGCCCTAGAGGTGGTGTGAATACTGGGTGCATAGTCCTGGGAAAGCACTCACTCACTGCTCAAGGACCAGAGCCTTAAACCATGTTGTAAAATGGAAGTGTTGATATCTAATTACCTCCATAAACCTTGGCGGAATCTCTTCGTTGGAGTCAAGACCCCCTGTTAGGGGAAAAATAAAGTCCTATGTTTGCAGAAAATATTATACCAGACTGCCCCCAGGCAAAATATTTATTAGCCTCCCCGTGTCTTCACTGTATTTTAGTTACTTATCTGGAGTCTGAGCGAGTGAATGCAGTTTCTGCATACCTAAAATACATCATATGAAAAGGAGAACTCGACTTCCTTGCTGTGAAAAATTTTCAGATAACAATTAAAATGGAATGAAAAGAGCGGAGGGCTGGCTGAACAACTGTGAATGGCTGCAGCTGCGTTGAGGGCCAAGTTGCTGCGTGCGCACTCACACACACACACACACACACACACACACGTACACAGCTTCGGAGGCAAATTCTGTCCTATTCTTTGAACATACTAGCTTTTGTCTACATAGAATCCAGCCTAATTATTTTTGGTAATGTAAAAATCCTCCATTAAAAAAAAATAAGGGAGCAGTATATATAGAAATACAAGACAGGGGTCCCCTCAAACAACAAATGTTGATGTCCAGAGAGCAAAATGGTCACATTTTGCTGTATTGGAAGGGGGATAATTCTATTAAGACATTATTGTGTGGCTTTGTCAATTCTTCAAGTTGAAAATAGAGTCGGCAGCATTTGAAGGGTTGTTTTACTGCCTCTTGAGCGGAGAGGTGAACACAGTCATTTTTCAGGAAGCCCGCCCTGGCTCAGAGGGGTCCCAAGGCTTTCCCCCCTTCCTGCTTTCCAGAGGACTGTCAATACAAGCTAATCAGACCTGAAAAATGGGTTTGCTGCCCAGGGGATCAGCAGGGCAGGAAATCGGGGATCTGCTCATGGATGGGGGCTGCTTGCAAAGGGTGGGCCTCCTGTTTCCTAGCTGTGCTTCTCCAACCCGAGAAGCTCCTTCAACTTGGTTCCACCTAATTTCCCATCATGGTGGGTTTTTTTGGTGTGTTTGTTTGTTCGTTTTTGTTTGTTTGTGGGTTGTTTTTTTTTTTTGCCTTGTTTTTAGATTAAGGACTAGGAATGAATGCCTTTCCCACCTCTTAGGAGTTTAACTGACCTAGTGCTCCCCACATGAAAGACTCCGTGTTGTCCTTAAAAACCAAAGCAGGGAATTCATTCTAAACTGTAGAAGTGCCACATGCAAATATTGATGAGGAATATAGAGAACCCAAAGGTAATGCTAAATTTTACCTTTGGAGCAAGGCTCAAAGGAAGCTTGGCACTTAGTTTGGAATTCTGAACCCAGGATTGAACTTTAATTCTCTAATCCTGTATTTAGTCCCTGCTATGTGTTGGGCACTGCAGTAGGCGTAAATACGCTGTCTGCCTTCCAAGAATTCACAGTTCACTGGGGGAGCCAGGTGAGCAAATGGCCTGCACTCTGGCATGGTAAGGACAGAGGCACACGGGACACAGCACACAGTACCCAGCATACAGATAAAATGCAAAGATGGCCTGACTTGCTTTGTTACTGATGTTGGCAGGGAGGTGCGTGGGGCCATTGAATACTGGGAATATCACCGCCTGGGTCCTGGCGAGTGGGCACCTCATTTCCGTGGAAACAAGTGTTTCAATCTGCTTTGCATGGCTTCTTTCAATCTGTCCCCCATTGCCACCCAAGAAATCATTGTGACAACAAGCAGTGAAAGAGCTAGTTAGGTAGAGCCTCCTGGAAGAAATGGCACTCATGCTGGGTTAGGCTAAACACAGATGCCAAGACTGGTTTCCTGCAAAGGTGATGGAAAAAGAGTGGAGAGTAAGAGAAGGATGGTATTTTCGTCCCATACCATGTAGATGTGGTCTGGATCCTTGATACTATTTCTGCACAGAGTAGGTAGAATCTCTAAGACATGGCCCATACATTGGATCACTGAGCTGTCAGCAGTCTTTTTCTGTAATACCTTATTACTACGTTGGATTAAAGTTCAGAAATAATAGAACTTCCCTGCATAAATGCATTTTAATTCAATATGCTAGCTTAACTGTAATGGAAAGAAAAAAGTAAATGTGAAACAAAATAGCATGTTTCTTAACTTGAGAAGGACTCCAAGGAGGATAAGTAATCAGATGTGCGTGTCCGTGCGTCGGTCACCTCCATTGGGATACTCACAAATGCGGACCATTAACAGGTGTGGCACTGCAGACTGAAATACTCCTGGCATGGAATCAAGCATCACCTCTCCCCAAAACCCATGAAATCTGAAAGTGCATTCATTCTTCATATACGTGGCTGTAGGACTACTGTCTTGGAAACGCAGTGGATGTCAAAACTGTGCATATATGAAAAACACAGCCAGGCTGTAGGCTCAGATAATTATACACGGGCTTTTCATCTGCATGAATGTCCAGTGGGACGATCTTCATGGAGCAAGACTCCGTCTGCATTGCAGGACGTCTACCATGCCCGGCCCCTGCCGGCAGTCATTATAACAATCAGAAAAAGGCCCCCATAAATTTTCAAATTTCCCGCTAAGTTCCAGTGCTTTTGATGATTAAGCTCGCAAGTCTGGGCACTTCCTGTGGTTTGGGGACTTGGAAACAGGCAGCCAACGATTAGTTTCAAGGTCTTGTTGTGGCATCCGTGATAACATTTCTGGCCATCAGCCTTGTTGATGACTTTAGAGCGGCGATGTCATTTAACACTCGAAATTGGATGCCACTGACTGAGTCCTGGAGAAGGGCTATTTCATTTCCATGAAAATATGAATTTCGCCTGTCCCTGGGTTGCTTTTACCTTCCTTGTAGCTCACCCTGAACTGCTCATATCCAGGAACAACCAGATTATTCCATGATTTTCATTTTACCTTTTGCTTTTGTTTCTATAGCCAGCACCCAGAGTACTCTCCTTATATTTCCTTATTACTTGGTGCAAATGCTCAGAGTTCATTTAATGAAGGAAACTATGAGGAGTCTTTAACAAGGATGAGATCAACCTCCAGAAAATTCCTTTTGTTATGATCCTTTTTTTCTTTTAGGGCAGTCACTACTTTGCTGTTACTCAAAAGAAAGAAAGAAAGAAAGAAAGAAAGAAAGAAAGAAAGAAAGAAAGAAAGAGAGAGAAAAGAAAAGAAACAAACAGCTGGTGTTTAATGACTCCGTCAGACCCAATTATAAAACATCAACTACTTACTTTGATTTGTGTATTTCTATGCCATGGGTATACTTAAAAACAGTAGAGTCTGCCAGAACTCATTCTGGCTTTGTTTACATTTATCTTTTAAACGTATAAGGCTATTGATGGCACCTCACCAAGGTTATAACCCCTTTATAATCATTAATTTTTAATCTGGAAAAGAGTCTTGGGGGCAGCAAGACTCATCTATATTTACTTGGAGGATCAAATGAAAATATACAGGACTCAAGCGTTGGCTAAAATAACCCAGGAAAGCCCCGTCAAAGGTTAGGAATGTGATATCTTTCTGCTTCCAAAAGCTGTAGCCCTTTATTTAAGATGCTTTTCCATTTAATTTAATTATCCTTGAACTTCCTGTTGAAGGTTTTGAAAAATACACGTTGGAAGCAGGGGGAGTTGAGTGTGTTAAGATTGCCCCATTTCTGAGTTTGGGCCCTTATGTAGTCTGTCTTTGGATGCTGTTGTTGTATCGTGTCCAGTCGCTATTGTCCATTTCTAAGGGAGACTTTGTTTCTACATTTGCCCAGTTGGGTTTTCAGTTGCCTCTGTGGTGGTGTCCTCAGACTTCTAATAAAAATAAAACGCTATTGTTATCAGGAGTCAGAGATTGGCTGCTTCATGTCATGCTTCCTATCTTTTTTTGTTTTGTGTCGTTTAGATTCACAGATATTAACGATTCCTCGGGCAAACTGGACTTCAGCCGCCTTTCTCCATCTAAAAATGACTACTGGGCCATGCTGGCTTACAACCGGTCTAAGCTGTGCAACATTCTCTTCTCCAACGAGCTCCACCGCCGCCTGTCCCCGCGTGGGGTGACGTCGAACGCCGTGCACCCTGGAAACATGTTGTATTCGTCCATTCATCGTAACTGGTGGGTGTACACGCTGCTGTTTACGTTGGCCAGGCCTTTCACCAAGTCCATGGTAAGTGAATGGCTTCTGTCGCCGCCACAGACACCTTCAGTGCGCTTTTAATGGACACACGCGTGTTCTTCAGCTTCTCTCCTCCGGTAGTGCCGAGTCTGGTCTTGACAGCCACGTCCTCGGGCCCGTTAAAGCCATCAGTCAGGGCTCTCGAACACATTTCGGTTGACTTAGATTATAGCTGTTTCTCTAAAGGCGTCTTGGAGGGCTGGATAGAAAACGTGGTTTTTCCAGTATTGCGTTAAGGATGGCTTGAAGTCTTGGTGGAGATGCTTTGCTTTCTTTTGATGCTGTTTTTTTTTTTTTTTTTAATTGCTGTTATTCAGAAGGCATAGTACTTGAAAACCGTGTTTTGTGTCAGTAGGTGAAAAACATGGGTTGGTGACTGTTGAATTATCAGCCGAAGTGATTCCTTTGTTTCAGTTGGGAATCTATATTTGATGTTCTAAATTCTTCTTTTAATGGATGTGAACCTCACCTGGAAAACTTTTTGTCGGTCCCAAGTGCCTTTTATTCTTTACTTCCCCAAAGGTGAGTCCTTTTGGATGAATCACACTTCTGTGGTTAGATTCGGAAGCGTTCACAAAGGTAAATAGGAAGTTTTTACATTTTCGATGGTCATATAACCTCCGTATCTAGAAACTTCTTCCATGAAAACGTTTTAACAGGAAGTCTTTTAAATGAGCAATGCGCATTTTACACAGTATATTTGGTATGGTGTTTTTTTTCTAAACCACGGGCCTTTAAAAACGCTTGAAATTAGTGCATGCAAATACTATTCCAGTTAACCGACTTAACCTCTAATCCTCAGAAAGGTCCAAACACGTTTTGGCTTCTGAGAGTATCACAAGGTGAATTCATTATCCTGGGAAAATGATCATGTGGCCTCTGAATAGTCTGCCTTCTTCTCCAGCAGCCATTCCCACTAAACCGTGGGTCAGATACCCAACCACTCCGAGCCTGATTCCTCACACTTAAAATGGCAATACGGGTTGTTGTGGGGATTGACCCTAATGGGTATGACATTTATAACATTGGATATGGAATTTCTATGGTGACTTTCATCTGACTGTGCACTGTGGTAGCCACCTGCCATATGTGGCTCTGGAGCCCTTGAAAAGTGGCTAAATACAACCGAGAGGCTAAATTTTTCATTGGATTTTACCTTGATTGATTTAGATTTACATAGCTGCAAGATTGGAAAGCACGGTTAAATAATGTGCCTAGATAGTAGGTATGTAGTATTCCTGCTATGATGGTTGTTGTTATTGTTTATATTACCTCTGGAGAGGATTATTTTCTGAAGTGTCATTGTTTGTGTTGCATATAAAGATAACAGAACTAAAAGAGTCTGTAGACCGGAGTCTGCTGGACGAAGTTGGGTGGACCTCTGTCTCTGTCCCTAGAGGCCCAAGGAGAAGGCAAATGGCAAAGTGGGAAGGGTGTCCAGATGAAGAGAGTCTGGCCTCCGACACGTACACCTGGTCTCCCGGGAGCCATAGTAGAATGAACTTTCCATGTTCTGGGCCCCCAGTAACTGAAAAACAGCATCTTTTCTATGCCATGATGCACTTTTTTGGAGAAGCATATAGATGATAAAGACTATGAAGTATGTATGTAGGTTTAGATTTTTAGGACATTCTTTTTTCTAATCGTGTTTTGATATATTTAGGTGTCCGGTGGTATTCTTGGCCATCAGAGTTCTCTGGCTAGGTTTATAAAGACGTGGAATGGGAATGAATTTGTCAGAGTCACAGACAGTTGCTTCTTCACAACATAGACATTTAGGACTGTGTGTATGTGGACTGTGTGTGTGTGTGTGTGTGGACTGGGTGTATGCGGGAGAGATATCAGCATGATGGGGCTATGTCACTGGCAGGACAGACCAGGCTCACTGGAAAGGTCACCTTGTGTTTTATCCTCCCGTACGGGCCTTGACGCTACTTCCGTCATGAGAAGACATTTGTTTTGTGGATGCGGAGTGTCCTTCTCCCTTTTTTAACACACATTTATTTTTGGACATAAGCCACATAGTCGCATCCCCGTTGTCACCCCCTGTGAAAGCTGGATTCGTCAATGCCCACGAAGAAGCTTAGCATAAATGCAACGTCCTCATCGCCAGGGGGCCGTTTGTGCTGCACTGATGCGTCTGCGTGTTACTCCAACAGGGTCTCCTTTTGACATGAGTGTTGCTGGGGTACCCATCGTATTGCCCAAGGTCACGGAATGGAGAAGCACAGCCCACCCTTGTGCTCGGAAGCCCTGCCTTTGCTTCTCCACTGTAGCTGGCTCCCTTAAGTATTAAACAGCAGTATTCTAATATCAACGTCCCTTTTTTATTTGCTGTGACTTGCTGTGACTATGGCGATTTTAGTTACAGTAATTAGGTCACCCTTCATGGAGTCAGGCTATTTTAAGTGCCTCTTTAAGGAATATTGTTGCAGATCAGTAATTTTACAATTGGATGTTCTTGTGCAACTTTATTAAATGTAATCTGTCTTTTAAATGTTGCCCTTTTACAGTTATACATTTCTAATTGTTGCTGTAAATGCATTATCACTTTGAAATTAATTAATTTTTCCATTTTGGCTGCCTGCAGTATAATAATCACTAATGAGAAACTCATAGGGATTAATCTCAGCACAGCGACCCCTACTGGTAAGGCTGTGTCTTTGGCACCGCGTCCCCTTGAGGTCTGGAGGGTAGGCCAAGTGTTTGAGGAGTCTGTGGGGGAAGCGTTTGTTTCCTTTCCCTCCAACTTGTGTAAAAATAAAAATAATTCATACCAATGGGAATAGGATTTTTTTTAAGTAATCTTTACACCCATCGTGGGGCTTGAACTCACAACCCCCGAATCAAGAGTCACATGCTCTTCCTGTTGAACAAGCCAGGCGTCCGGCGAATAGGATTGTTTTAAAATATTGTTTAAAAAATATGCAGGACTCTAGTTCCTCTTGAAACATCTTAAAGTTTGGTGGGAGCTTTTTGATAATGAAGTCACATCCACCATGGCTGTGTTATACATTATTTTCTTGTCTCCCTAGCTTTCTTTTATGCAATTAACATACTCTAAAATTGTATCTTGCATATGTGTGCATGAATATATACTGTAAGGATATATAAAGTGCTCATACCTTGGTATTTCTCCAAGAAACTTAATTCACAAAACCAGGCTTATTGTATTATTGGGTGATAGAAGAGATTTCCAATTTTGGCTATTGGCAATCGTTGCCATTTGGTGACTTTAGACTCCTGCTGTGCCCCCAGGTAGGATGTGACTTTGCACCTTAGTCCAGACCCTGTGATGCTTTAATTCCTCACAACGGTTCCACACAATGCTAGAATGATTATCCTCCCTGGTAGTCAAGGAACACAGAGAACTCACCCACCTTGCCTGGAGACCCTTCACCGGCTCCTCCCAAGTACATTTGCCTTGTCTGATGCACCACAGCGGCCCCGCTGTGTAGATCTCCTCGTGCCGTTATTGTTTCCTTTTTAAAATGCTTGAGAGTACCTTCATGAACTTAACCCTCGGCCTTTTTTTTTTTTTTTTTTTTTTTTTTTTTTGCTTTTTCTTTTTTTTGCCCCACGTAAACTTTCAGTTCTGGTAAACAACGCATTAGCTCGAGTTCCTAGGTCCAAGCCAGCCCTTTGCGGATCGGTATGTAAATTTGAAGCTGAGCTCTGTCACGTGCCTCTGAGGGTGTTTTGTGTGACCAAATATTTATGTTGGCAGGTAACGGTAGAAAGAATATCATGTGTTAGGGTAGCAGGAGCTTAGCAGATGTTTTAGGGAGCTGCGTTTTCAAATCATTTTACATTAAAAAATGGCTCGAGTTTGTCGAACTTCTGGAATGATTGAGTTACGTTTCCTGTGGCCGTGTAGAGGCAGTCATTGGGCTGAGTTTTAACAGATGTGCGGCCACCCCGCTAATGGATGGATCTGCACCACCGGTCCTGTTGCAGAGTTATAAATTATAACTAGAAAAAGCACAAGATGCCATTCTTCTAACCTTCGCGAAAGCCAAGCTGGGTAATTCTGCCCTTGAACGACCCGCCGCAGGGTGATTTATAGTTGTATAATTTAAAACATAATGAAGGAGATAATAGATGTTGATTTGTTCTTTAAATTAGTGTTTTAGAAAAATACTTCTCCTCCCCCCCTCCTTTTAAATACCTGCAGCTGACTACACTCCAGATATTATCAAGGACAAAGCCCCGTTGGAATCTTCACCCATGCAATGGAGGAGAAGGCAAGGGCCTTTTCCTGGGCTGGGAGGAGGAGATAGAGTTTTCAAAGTAGAAATTTCAGAATATTCCTCACTAATGTAAATGCTGGGGGACTCCCGAGTGAGGGTTGAGTTCTCTGGCTGCTTTGCCTTTGCCAGTCCAGATATGTTAGAAAACTAGACTCCTACGACCCCGCCGTGGCTGGGCCGCACTTGACCTTTCCTGCAGAACCCCACAGGAGGACCTGTTGGCAGTGCTCTTCCTGCTGAGGTCACATAGCCGCTATCTCACATGTTCTGCTCGCTTTCCAGGATTATCATTGGCATTGGTTTTATTAGTCACCTCTGATTCTGTCCAGAGCTTGAAAGTTAACAGTGTTTGCTCAAAGTACAGCCCAAGGGATATGGTAGAGTGAAAAAGAGCAAAGCGTTTAGAACCATTAGGACTGTATTCAAAACTCAACGTTTCCACCTCTTGTGATTATATAACTTTGAAATGATGCATCCTTTTGTGAGGTTCATATTCTACATCAGTGTTCATGTTTTGGGCTGTGAGTTAATACTGCCCATTTAAAAATCTTTGGAATAATATTGGTTCGTTTTTCTCATGTATCCAGAAATCCAGGGGCTGTTAGGGGTGTGTTTGGCTACTTCTAGGCAGCTTCTTTGTGCTTGTGTTAGCTTTTCCCTCATGCTTATAAGATGGCTGCAGTAGCAGCAACCATTGCGTCCTACATGATGAGGTCTGAAGGCAGAATGGGAGGGATGGGACTCCTCCTTGCATACCTCCCTTCTTTATCAAGGAAGAGAACATTCCATCTCAGAGCATTCCATCTCAGAACTGTCTTCTGTAGCACTTTGCTTCAGCTCCCACTGGCCAGGATTCAGAGTCGCTTGTCCATAGCTGTGGTGCAAGGGAGGCTGGGAAAGTGCATTTCTGGCATTTTGTGTCTCTAGGGTTGGAGGTGAGATTGGTGGCAGAGAAAATGGATGGCACGGTGGCTTTTGAGCAGGCTCTGGTGAATAAGTGTGCCTATAGTTTTTCTCATCTGTCAGGTGGGAATCCTGTCTTTCTTAGGGGGTCACTGTGAAAGCACGTGAGAATTGAATGAAAGTAGCATGGCCTGGTCTGGTCCCCTTCTATGCGGCGAGCTTTACCTCAGTCTCATTAGAGCTCATTCTCCTTCCTTCTCGAGGATGCTGAAGCATACTTCCTTTAGTCTAAAACCCTCCCTTTCCTCCAGGTCTAGTTACTTTCTACTCGTCCTTCAAAGCTCAATCCAAACATCACAGCCCAAGGAAGCATTAGATCAGAATGTGGTCAAGACTCCCTTTCTGCGCCCTCCTAAGGGCTGGTTCTCAGAATACCGTCTGACACGCAGTAGTCCTCCGTAAACATGTGCCCAATGAACGAATGAAGGACGCCCAGAAATTCTCCTACAGATCACTGGAAACAAACACAATTTAGAAAAATAATCTGTGCTGTTCTGTGTTTAATGCCTTTCTCTCCCTCTCTTGAAAGTGCTGTTTTTGCATTCACACCACTGTATCCCTGGTCCATAAAGTAAATGCTCAGTAAATATTTGTAAATGAATAAATGAAAGACGATTAGGTGCTTAATGAATGACAGTCATTAAGGCATTCCTTATCATTACTCTATCTGAGGAGGGCAGAGCACCACAGTTCACAATGTGCAGATAGAGAAGCGGATGAGGCTAGGGGGCCCGGCCTGCATCCCACAGCTAGTACGCAGGAGAGCTGGGACCAGAACCCAGGCCCCCCAGCCTCCCGGCCAAGTGCCGGATAAGGGGTCTTCCAAAGGGGTGTGTGTGGAGGGAAACCCTAAGGAGAGAACCGGAAGGCGTGGGGAAGAGGCTGTAAAGCTGGGTGAGACCCTGGCTCTCCCTCCCACCTTACCTCTTGGGTACATTTTCTAAGCTGATTGAGATTCATGAACTGGAACGTCCGGCCTACCTGAGGGGTTCTTGTTGAGAATTGAAGGAGCTTAGGAATACGCTGCATCTAGAATGTGCTCGATGGTCAACAAACACTAAGTGGTATCACAGTTACAACTGACACGCATTGAGAATTGATGAACAGGACGACACAGCACACAGAACACGCTAGATGCTCAATAAATATTTATTGTTGTTGTCATCATCATGTCTTCGGGCGAGTGATGGGTCCCTTCCCTTCCCCTCGAGTCGATGTGTGTCCTCCCAGTGACGGCTCTGGGTCTGTTCCTGAAGGTCTCATACCCCCGCGAGCACTGAGCACAGAAACACCACGCACCAGCCGGAGGAACACGCAGAATGGCCGCCGGGACCCGACGGGTTTCCGTGGTGCGTATCGCAAGCCCTCCCGGCTGCCTGTTTGAAGCCACCAACTGCACACTTAGCTTTGAGGGAAGATCAGCCCTTGCTTGTTGAAGACAAAGACAAGGGAAATACGCGTGGCTCTGTGAGGCCACAGCCTCTCTGCCTGGCATCTTCTCCGCCTGGCTTTTCAGCGTTTCAAGTCTGGTTCGGCCTTTGTTCCCGAATGAGGACTCCAGAGGTGGGGGGGAGTGACGATCTGGCCTTAATATGTGTGACAAATTATTTAATGAACATTTAGCCAAGATTTGAAAGTCCGCTAGTTTTATCTTCCTCGCCTCCCTTTCTTCTGCACCCCTGCCGGCGTTTTGGTAACGCGTGGCCTCATCCCCGCTCCCTCGCTAGCTCTTTCATTGCTTTTAAGTCCGTGGTGCCGCCTTTGATCCTCCCCTCTCGGTTTCCTTTTCTCCAATTTCATGCTTTTTTCCAGCGGGTTTTGGCTGGAGTGCAGCGTAGACGTCGGAGGCCAGCACGATGAGACAGACGCCAGGAGCTTGCGTGGCCCCGTGACAGCACTTCTGCCACGTGTCCTCTGTGGACGTTGTTTTCTGTGTCACTCCCCGGACGCGCGGATCGTTCCTTGGGAGGTGGGCGGTTCATGTGCGTTTTTGGCAGCAAGAAAAAGAACTCAGATCCCGTGTTCTGAGTTGTAGAGAAACTGAAACCCACACCCGCCCCCGCCCCTTCTTGAGACACTAAGGAAATCAGTTCCGGTGGTCGTGTCACATGCAAAGGTACTCGGGGCCAGGCTCCAGGCTCTGGGTCTTACATCTTTATGTGCCTTGTCTCACTTAATGCCCCATCTTAGAGTTTGCTGTCATCAGACAATCGTGTGTCTCTGAGCACGTCATTTGCCCTCTCTGCGCCTCAGTTGTGTCATCTGTAAAATGAGTCAGTTGACCAGATTAGTCAAATTAGTCCCGTGGCTTACATGGTTTACGGATTTTAGAGAATGGGTATAATCTGAAAGGAAGTAAGAAAGGGATACTAAGGTAGGTTCGTACCTTTTTATCCCGAAAACATGAAAAACAAACCCACCACCATTGACTATCAGCACCGTTTTTTAAGGAATGGGTATTTTAACGCCAAAAAGTATAAACAGGACCCGACTGTGGACCCAAAAGCAGACCTCGCAGTGGACGACGTTTGACTTCAGGAAAACTCCTGATGGTGTCACTGCTGTGTTGTTCTTGAAAGTCCTGGGCCTGCCCTTGGGAATGACCGGCCCAGAAGACCCCACAGGTCCAGATTCGCGGGAAAGCTAACTGCGTCTCACTTCATTGTCATGAGCCCGAGGTGAGACTGTCAGAAACGCGGACCTACCTAGACTCCCCAGAGCTGAGTAAAGCACAGTGCAGGGACGCGAGGTTTGAATCTGGGTATAAGCTGACTTAGTGTAGGTGATTTTTTTCCCCCCACAAGCACCTGTTTGAGCCTGTGCACTTTTATAAATATGACACCCCATCTTCTTCTGTCCCGGTTTCTGTGGGTTTGGAACCCGGGGCATGGCTTCATGGGGCTGCCTGCTTCCGGGTCCGCTCCCAGACCACACTTCCTGGGTGAGCCAGATTGAAACCGTCTCAAGGCTCAGCTGGAGAGGGGTCTACTTCCAGGGTCCCGTGCTGGTTCGCAGGATTCAGCTCCCTGTGGCCCAGTAGACTGGGGACTCTCTGGTTCCTCCCTGGCCATGCGCTGGACGCCTCTTTCTCCCTTCCTTGCTGCCCAGGCCTCCCCACCGTGGCAGCTTGTTTCATCAGAGCGCGGAAGCCGAGGAGGAAACAGTCTGTCAGCGTGATGAAGTCCCAGTCCTTCGCAACCTTACCACAGAAGTGACACCTCACTACTTTGGCCCGTTCTGTTTGTTAGAAGCAAGTCCCTGGGTGGGACCCGCATTCACAGAGAGAGGATTTCACCGCGGCGCGGAGACCGGGAGGCAGGGAGCACTGTGAGGCTGTCACACTTTACAAGTCCAGTTTCGTTGGTTTTTTCCAGTGCCTTTTGGTGACAGATTTGCTTCCAGGCTTCGATATTTCCTGGCCTTGCGCCATGGCAGTCCTTACTGACACGCTTCTGTCTGCCTTGCTGTTCTGCTCGGGTCCTTTCTACGTTCTTGTCTTCTTCCCTCTTTCTGGGCTGCAAGAGGTACCAGATGCCCCCACTTTGTTTTTTATATATTTATGCATTTCTGCCTCACGGTGGGAGATAAGATTTAGTCTTTTAATAAGAGAGCTTATGGAAAAAATAAAGAAACGTGTGGATTATGTTTCCGAAAGTCAAGTATTTTTTTTCTTGCTTCTTTAGTAGAGGGGGCCGTGTTAATCGATGGCCCAAATTTTCTTCCTAAAGAAACGTGTGTTGCCGAATTTTGATTCAAGTTTCAAAAATTGGCCAGAGAACTTGGACTTTTTTTTTTTTTAAAGCCATAAAGCTAGATAAAATTCAGCGATCATTTCAAAGTCCACGTAGAATATTATTCTTGTTACAGTCTATGTATAGTCTCTAGGATTTGTTGTTTCGGTTTTGGGGTTTATTATTATTATTTTTTTCAGCAGCAATGTAAGGGGAAGAAACACTTTCATTTTGCTGTTTTCAGAAAATATTGTAGAGATTGATTTTGAATGTGTTCATGTTATAAAACCTCTCCTTTAGAAAGTATAATAAGTAAAATATCTTAGTAATATTCTAATATTCCCCTGTGAAATATCATGCTTTTTTTCTCTTTTTTTTTTTTTACTGAGATGGGGCTTTTGTTTCGCCACATACTGCCTTCTACACCGCTTGAGACATTTCATCTCCAAGTTTCATAGGATGGGGTCTCTTTAATCATTTACATTTTGAAAAAAAAAAAAGAAAGTGAAATATTCTTTAAGAAGCCAAAGTAATCCACGGGAATGTATGGTGTTTGTTCAGCTGGATATGTTATTTATTTGAAGTACTGAGAGAAATCTCTTCTGACTGCTCAAAAAAGGGAAGAATAAACAGTAAGAGTGTCCAAGTAATCTGAGCTAGAAGGTCCCTCCTTTCACAGAAAAGTTATAAAAAGTATATTCGCCAGATCCAAAAAAAATACTGTATATCAACTACTGAGACCTGCACAATGTTTTCTTAGTATTCTCACTCTTCAGAAGAAAGAAAAAAAAAAAACAAAACTGTAAAACCTGGGAACTTAAATTTTTTTTTTTGATATTTTGATATTCCTCGGCAGGTGAATACAATAAGTCTGTTTTTCCTTCTTAGAGCGTAGCATCTCCTGTTGGCTTTTGGGTGTGTTATGTGTCACTTGTGTCTTTGTTGACTCTCTATAACCATAAATGACCACGTAATGAAATTTGTGGGCCTAACATCTCAGCATTAACTCTGAGTACATGTCCTATAAAGAAGGCATTAAGAAGATGTTTAAAAGAAAAAAAAAAAATTACAACGTATTTCAAAAGAATTAGATTCTGGAATGTATCCAGTCATGAAAATAATATAGATTTCTTCTGTCTTCGTGCACTCTGTTAAAACCATTAGGAATGAGCCGGCATGTTCCTTGTGGATGAAATGTAGGGGAACATACCAAATTCCTATATCCCAGACCCAGAAGGGCCTGTTCTCTGTAGCGGTTTGCTTTCCTCTTAAGCTTGCGTGCCACATCTTCCAGTGTCATTTTGTCTCACTGCCAGACTCAAGGCTCTGTCGGAGTCATATTTGAACCCGGAGTGGAGGTCTTTCTCATCCAGAGCAAAAAAAAGCTTACCTTTGCCATGCGCACCACTGACACGCTGCCTTGTTAAGTCTCTAACGTTAAGGTTTGAAATGTATTCTTTGTATTTGAGAGATTCGCTGTGAGTTTTCCCTGGATAAGTGTATGCTCTGTGAATCTAGAGGAAAAAAACCTAATAACCACAAAACCACTGCTCTGATTTATCAGGACTCACCTGTTCTAAGCACCTCCCATGTGTCCACTCATTTATTTCCTGCCATTCGCTACCAGCCGTATAAGGTCTGTAGGACCTGAGAAGAGCGTGTTCATCTATCTTGTGGAAGAGAAACGCATCGCAATGTAAGCACAAAGGCCACGCCTTTGACGTTGAAGACGCAGGGCTCTGAGCTTCAGCCCTTCCTTGTAGTGGGCAAATCACATGACCTCTCTGGACCTCAGGTTTTCTTTTTCTCTTTGGAATGGAGAAAATCGTTCCCACATCTTTGGGTTGTTTGTGGATTAAGTCATCACTCAACCCTGGGGCATAGAGTAGACCCTCAAGAAATACTGGTTTTCTTGTGTCCTGCTTGTTAATGTGAACTTTCTTGGGGTTTACTGATTTCTGAGGACACACAAGAAGCTACTGTCAGGGATGTTGTCTCTTATTTGACCCCAAAACACGTGAAGCTGTACCACACTGCATGTTAGGAATGCCCTTGTACTCTGAATCCCAAGGAGAGCCCCTGAGCACCTACCGTTCTCTCTTCTGCTTGGTAATGAAATTGTAGCGTATTGCTGGAGCTGCTCATCCAATTCTGTGCCTTTTCAAGCCATATTAATGCTAATGGTGAGCGTATCAACTTCCTCTGGTTTTTAGTGGCTCTACATTTTGTTCCTCTTGTTCTGTGCCTTTTCTTTCTTTGGGTCACCTTAAATTCGTTTTTGGAAGCAGATCAACTATGAATTACTAAACTGATGTAGGTTGAAATACAGGCATATCACATTAAATCTGTTAATAATACAAGGCCAAAAGCACTTCGTCTTGGTCTGCACTTTGGGGCATATTTCTGAATTGTCCACATTCAACAGAAGAGATGATGCAATACCCTTTGCAGAACTTAAAAAAACAGAACCTAAAAAAAATTTTTTTTTAATGTTTATTTATTTTTGAGAGAGAGAGAGAGAGAGAGAGACAGAACGTGAGCAGGGGAGTGGCAGAGGGAGAGGGAGACACAGAATCGGAAGCAGGCTCCAGGCTCCAAGCTGTCAGCACACGGCCTGACGTGGGGCTCGAGCTCATCAACCGTGAGACCATGACCCGAGCCGAAGTCGGACACTTAAACCCACTGTGCCACCCAGGAGCCCCAACAAAATGTATCTTTTAATAAAACCACCCTGCATTTGGAATTTGGGGGGAGCTTTCGCTTTTATTTCCACTTTTTTTTTTCCTCATACGATTTATATGATGCTAGATCTTGTTTTCTGTCAAGGAGTATACCAGCTGCCCAGATGGCAAGACTTCTAGTCACATAGAAGTACACACATGTATATGCATGCAATCACAGTTCTTCAAAGACCTGATATACATTTACTTCTTCTTTCGTCTTTTTCTTTCTATTTCTTGATTATTCTCTTTCTCCTATGCCCATTATTATTTTTCAGTCAGCTGTTCTTAAATATCTTTGTGAAAAATGTATTTATCTCATATTCAGTTCATTCAGGATGGTTTCTAAAAACAACAAAAGCTAGCTATCAATCACAGTGTATGTGGACATTTGTAGACACTAAGTACTCAACAAATGGGTTCATTATATCATGCAGATAGCCACGTACACTTAGAAAATCTGCTTGGGGGCAGGGGGAGATAAAACCAACTATTTCAGCCTGTTCTTTGAATCCCGAGACTTTTTCTTTAACTCCGTATTTATGAATAAAACATTTTAATCAGAATTATATTAACAATGACCACTTTTGTTTCCCATGAGAGTCTAATACAGGATAAATTCCATTAAGTCAATTAAATATCTGGATCAACTTTTTAAACTTGATACAGATACTTAAGGTGTTGCTTTAAAAATTTTTTTATTTTACTAAACTCCTTTTCACCAGGACCTTTCCCCACACCCCTAGATACATTGTACAGCGAAGAGGTCATCATCTGCTTTTTGCACACGCCGAGTTTTACAGCTTTTGTCTCATGAGATTTTTGGGTCGGGTATTCCCACCAAACCACACTTTTAGATCAGGCACATCTCAGTCTCACCACGTGCAGTTTTTTTTTCAGTGAGTCTTTGTGATGGTTAGTTCATCCAGAAGTATATGTTATTGATTTGATAAACGACTGGTATTCATTTCGCAGCTAATACCTAAGAAATTCCTCTGCAAGTCTGTTCCGACATTCTAGGGTTTCTCAGTTATCCGGGATTGGTCTCTGAGGCTGTTGCTTTCTGTTTCTTTTACGAACTTCCAAACATTTGGATGATTTTGAAACGCTTGCCCTTACTGTGTGGTGGCCAGGCAGGTTGTAAAGGATGGGTCAACATGTCCTGTTGGTGCTCCAGAACATTGTCTTTCAAACCTGTTTTGTTTTGTTTTGTTTTGTTTTAATGTTTATTTTTGAGAGAGAGAGACAGAGACAGAGAGACATAGAGACAGAGAGAGGGCGAGTGGCAGAGAGGCAGCGGGAGAGGGAGACAGAGAATCTGAAGCGGGCTTCAGGTTCTGAGCTGTCAGCACAGAGCCCGATGCGGGTCTCAAACTCACAGACTGTGAGATCGTGAGCTGAGCCGAAATCGGATGCTTAACCAACTGAACCACCCCAGAGCCCCTCAAACCTTTTTCGATTACCACGGAAGATTTTTAGGTCACAACCCAGTGCGTGTATCCCCACGTTTATACGTGTGTGTGTATCTTTGTGTATTACATGCGTGTGTGTGCGCGTGCGTGTGTGTGTCTGAAACAAACATTTTATGGAACAGCTCTCTAACTGTGGGTGGTGTCGTCGGCTGTTTTCTTCTTGATTGTATTTCATTTTTAAAAGTGCTGATTGTGACCCAGTTTTACCACCCACTACATAGCAATCTGTCCTTTGAAAATTGCCGCTCTAAAACTATTTGATCTTCTCCCATCTGACAAATGTTCATTGAGTGCCCTCCTGTGCTGCCGCAGGGGGGAGAAAATGCAAAAGTGAGCAAGTCAGAATCCTTGGCCTGTGGGTGCTTCCGTTAAACAGGGCAGCGAAGTATGAAGAATGTTGGCGTGAGGAGACTCGGGGACCACTGGACACACAGTGCTCTTCTCCTTTGGGGGCAGATGTAAGAGTAGGCAATAATGCAGAATGAAGACGACCTCTTTCTTTACCGAGACTTGAAGGATGTGTAGGAGGCGAAGCAGGTAGATCAAGAAAAGGGGAACGTTTCAGGTAGACTTTGCTGCACTGGTAGGGCCAGCGCCTCCTCTGGAGACAAATTTAAGGATGTGCTAAAAAAAACCTCCGTGATCAAGATAAACAGTATTTTAATGCAATATTAAGAAAAGTCAAAATCAGTGCGAGAAGCTCATGGTGAATAAAATTTCTAATGTTAAAGCAAAACAGGGTCAGTGTTATAGTAAAGGATTTGTGCTGAGTCATGCAGGAGGTGAAGGCCAAAAAGCAAAACAAAACCAATCAAAGGCCCCCCGAGGACCTGGTTGAAGATGTGGGATCTTATGATCTTGTGTGAATATGGACGATGATGGCGATAAGACTGTGATGATGAGGGGGATGATACGAAAATACCCTAACACTTATGGAGTGGTTGCTGTCTTCCAGGGCTAGTATATATACCTTATCTATTTCTCACTGTGGGTCTTTGAGAATGGTGTCCCCTGTTGTTGTTGCTGAGGAAGCCGGGAAGGGTGAATACCCTGCTCAGGGCCACATAACAAAAAGCAGTAGAGTGGAGATTCGAGCTCTTTCCCGTGGACTCAATTGCTCAAGCTCCAAATCCCTACCCCCCGATGGCCTCTGCTGGCTCCAGGTTGTGTCTGGGCTTTAGAGAGGCCATTTTTATGGCAGTGAGAAAGTGAGTCGGGAAGAAGAGACTTTTGAGCCTAGAGACCAATAGATAGGTTGAAAGAACTGGCCTTTTGAAGGTTTTCTGAGACTGTACAAAGGCAGTATCAGGGGCCAGGAGATAAAATTTTGCAGAAGCAAGAGAAACAACTTTCGATGTGTTAACCGAACATGGGAGATACGTGGCCAGGAAATACATGGGGGAATATATACCTATGTGGGTGAATTTGTTGACACGCTCACAGGTACATGCATGCATCAGTAAACAAGTAAAGGAAGATATCTGACATTTAAGTTTTGTTTAGTGCTTAACAAAATATTATCCTGTCTCTTCTTTTTTAAAACAGTGGCGTGACATTTTTGCCTCCGGGATATTGGGTACAGGTGATAGGATAGTATCGTGAACATAATTTAAGTATTTTTCCTTCAGGTAGGTGTGTTGTTTATCTCAATAAATAACAATGAGCACCGTGAGTCTGTGGTGTCTCGGAAACATCTTGATCTATGTTTTTGGTGATGACACTTCACGAATGATGTGAGACAGGTTCTAAGAAAGGAATATTAAGAGTAGCCACACATGTCACTTCCATAACATGTATAAAAATTATCATGCCTCTTCATTATTTAAGTAGCTGTGGCCTTTCAGTGAACACCAGCATTAACAAACCATGTTAACGTGATTTAAAATATGTAATGAAATTTGCAATGCCATCTGATGACGGAGCTCTCAAATTAGCCCACTCAGCATTGACCGACCATCCTTACAAAGGGCCGCCTGCACTGTGAACAGAGACGGTGCACATCCTCTTGTGGGCTGGCAGCATTTCGACAAGCATTTTCTTAAGCAATGCCACCAGCAGGATGGTTTATTCAGTGTCAAAATGCCATGCCACACATGCCCATCCTCCGGTTGTATTCTGCCGCGCACGTAGGGGAGTTGGCGTATGTTCAGACTGACTGGTAACGGTCTCTGCTAGTGTGTGTGTGTGTGTGTGTGTGTGTGTGTGTGTGTGTGTGTGTATGTGTGTGTGTGTGTGTACGCTTTCTTTTTCTTCATTTTGTTACCACTGTCCTCATTAAGGGCCTTTCCTTGGCCTTTTTTGGTTGTCTGATGACAGCTCTTCCACTGCAGAATTATCTGGGGTACACCAGGCTCTCCTGCAAATATGCCATCTTGCTGCTTGGAATAAAATGGCAGAAAGTTTTCTCTTTGAGTCCAGATTTGGTTCTTTCAAAGTAGTGACTAATTACAGGTCTTAGTGTCCAGAGCTGTACCGTGCAGATGTCACCTCATGTCCTGCACACTTGTCCTGAGCAGGCGAAGGTGAATTCGATCGAGGTTAGTGGATGGAAATAGAAAAACTCTTTCTTCTTTTCTTTTCTCTTTCTTTCTTTCTTTCTTTCTTGCTTGCTTGCTTGCTTGCTTGCTTCTGCTTCTGCTTCTTTTTAATTCACAATTGCTTTTCCCCCCAATGCTAAGCTTTGTTTTGGGAATTCTTAATAGCCCTTCCTAGAAGACTCTGGTTTGACAGCATTCATGAAGCTCACCAAAGGTACGTATAAGAGGAACATGAACTTAGCACCTTCCACTTTCTTGACTCTCCATGCTGGAGGTCGCAGGAAAGGGCCCCTTTTCTAGAAGAGGAAACTAAGGAGGCACCCCCACCCCCACCCCTGTGAGAGGAAGGGAGCACAGCTCGCTCTGGTTGAAATTGGTCTGCAGACTATTTCAGTATTTATTTTCTACCCTTCCCCCTTCCCTGTCAGCTGATTGTTTTGTTTCATTTATATAGCATTGTTTGAGCTAAACGTTTATTTAGTTTATCTCACATATACAACATGTGTCTACTTAAATTATGTGCAGCATTTGAAAAATAAACAGAATATAAGTCACATAGTTTTTTGGCATTAAGACAAGAAAGAATCTGACCTTGAAAAGTGTACGTGTGTTTACATTTATATATGTGCACGTGCAGGAATACATGTCTAAACTCATCTGAGTACTGGAGGCTGCTGATAGGTGGCGCTATAATTCACTTGTATGTGGCTTGGGGGACAAGCGATGGAACAATTAGTACATCCTTCTTGGGCCTGGGAGGGAAGAAAACAAACCCTTTATTTCCCACAGTTTTCATTCCCTGTGTCACCTCGGTATTTAATTGACTTCACTTACACGACTACTTGAAGTTTTCCCAGGCTAGTTGCTACTATTAATTATAACCTAGAGGGATAATATTAGTAAACGAATGGAGGCCGGCAGACGACTTTGGAAGAACTGATCCGCGAGCACCTGGCTTGGTAGGATGAAGTAAGTCTTTCTTTGGTAGTCTCAGGTGGCCACAGTCCTGCCACAACCTTGGCGATATGTAGGCCACGCCCGTTAGTTTAGAGATCAAGAAACTAGACCCTGAAATGTCAAGAGACTGTTTCAAGTTCAGGCCGAGGGAGCGTTTTCACTGTGCTATGAGACGCTCACCTATTTCCCATTTTAACGGATGTGGCATTTCCAGTATTTTCAATGATTGCATATTTCTTGCATAACTGGATATTTCAAAGTGGACTAGGAGTTACGTGTTGTGTTATAAATACAGTTCGTTGGTCATCTGAGTGAAAAGGGTATGATGACCCCAGATTTCATCTTTCGTCAAGAGAAGCAACTTCTTTTTTTTCTTCCTCTTCTTTGTTTTCTCTTCTCTCTCACCGTGAGGTCACGTGGTATATCTACCCTTCCGCTTACGTGTGCTTTTCTTCCTATTTTCTTTAAAATCTGTGCTTGTGAGTATCTCTGGTGCATGGTTTAACTGTAAAATACCCAGTACCTCTTTGCTTTTTATGGGACAAAATTTACTTTTGCATTTCTGTATGCCATTATTATTTGCTGCTGCTGTTTGCCTGTGGATGTTCTTGGAAATCATCTTCTAGTTTAAATGCAGTTAAGTATTTACAAATAATGTCAGTGACTTGTTTGCATTCTCAATCAACCTAAAGGTCTCCTTTTTTTTTAAGTTTATTATTATTTTCTTTTAATAGTCTCTATATCCAACATGGGGCTCAAACTCATAACCCTGAGATCAAGAGTCCCATGGTCTTCCATTTGAGCCAGCCAGAATCCCCCCCGAAAAGGCCTTCTTGATGTAACAAATGAAAAATTGCAAGATTAAATTTAAGAGTCCCAAGATATGGTACATGACAGAGTAGTGAATGCCTCTTTCCCAGACCGAATGGTCCATGGTAGGGCTTATCTAAACCCATCTCAGAACATCTCAGAATCATCTTTGATTAGCTTACCCTTATTTTGCCTTTCTTGTTAATTTTTTGACCCATAATTTAGCTGCATGGAAACTTGGGTGTGGCTTGATGCGTATAGATCCTCACTGTTCAGTTCTAGAAACGTTTTCATTTTGAAAGTCTTTACCTCTCAGTTTCAGTAACGTCTGACTATTTAGGACAAAAATCCACCACTCCTGTACCTCTAATTATGGTTGGTACTGAAGCTGCATGGGGGTCTGTGCTGGGGGTGCAGGTGGTGAGGCCTGGAGTTTCATAGGTAGACTTTGCATCATACAAGACATTGGCCCGCACGCTATACATATATTTGTATGGACATTTACAGTCGGGGATATTCAGGAAAGCGAAATTTTTAAAAAGTTATTTTGAGAGATAGAGAAATACCTAATTACTGCACTTTATGTAAATCTGAAGTAATTTCCTCCTAGAAAAGTACTAACTACACACTTTAGTTCTGTGTCCTCTGTCTCTGAATTAGTCAAGTGTGGTTGCTGCCTTAACTTGCTCAGCTGGAAACCGCTGGCTCCGAGGACTCTGGGCTCACGTGATGGGTTAAACACAGGGACCCCGCGTATGGAACCGACGCAGAATATTCATAAAGCCAGGCCGCACGGTTTCCTAGGAAGGTAACCCTGCTGTGTTTCTCTAGTGTCCATAAAACCCAGTCCACACAGCAGCTCTGTCGGTGGGTGACGGGGATTTTGCTGATGGTTTTACAATCGGGGATAGTTTATTATTATTATTTTTAGGATACTTTAATGCATGCTTTTATGCGTGGTATTGAACTATGGCATCTTCAGTGGAAACTGGACCGAGTGCCATCATTTCCCCGGATGTCACTCTGACCCCGTAACTTTGGCCTTTCGGCAGTCCCTTTGCGCATTCGTTGTGGCATTTTGTACGAATTCATTCTTTTTACCTGGTGGACGGGGATGGGGTGAGGGGATGGGGTACGCTCGTAGCGAATGGAACCGAGATTACAGATCATACAGGTGCCGTGTCAGTTATTAAGCTGGGAAAGTGAAAGCCGCCTATAAATTCTCAAGGTAGCCTTCGAAGTCTTCGGTCTTTTAGAAGCTGGCTTGGGATGGAGGCAGTGAGTCACGATCATCGTTTTCATGCTTTTCCGTAGGTTCTGGGTAAGCAGTTTGTAAACGTGCATCTAAATGCACCCTGTGAGCTTATAATAAGTCTCATTCTTCACATTCTTGAAGTGTGGGTGATGGTATTACATGAAGTCCATCTTGGAATACAGTGATTCCCAGAAAGTCCACATGGTTTTTCATTGTAGTCGTATTGAAATCTGCACCCCTATTTTAGGACAGTCCTGTCTGTAGTGTTCTCATTTGAGCATCCTTTGGATTATTTTCAGGGTTACACGGTGAGGTAGAGAGAAGAAGCATTTTGCTGCGTGCTAGGCAAGGGGTCAGGTATGTTTTATATGTCATTCAATTACCTTACTTCCCACAGGAACCTAGCGAATTGTACATTATGATGCCCATTTTAGAGATGAGGAAATCGAGGCCTTGCCTGCATCGCGCAGCTCGCAAGGGACAGAGCTGAGCATGACAGAGCTGACATGCGTGCCCTCCCCCACTGCATCTCGCTGCTTCCCTGGGATGCACTCCAGGGCCCCCCAGGGCTTTCGCAGGCTCCAGCCCTGACCCCAGGGCTGAGTGTTGTTCCTGGGATGGGCGCCATGGATGGAGCCTGGTACTGTTGCCCAAGGAGCCGATCTGCCCCTCCGTTGTTGGGGAACGTGTGGTCAGGAATAGGATAGCGGCATGCGGCGAGGATGGTTCCGGTCCTTCCCTCTGAGATGAGTGGCCTGAGGCCTGGAGAGAATGAAGCGATGGAGAGTTTGAGTAAGCTGCCATTTCTGAAATTCCCGGGGGCCCAGGGGGCTGCTTGCACTTTCTTGGTTTCTTAGTTGTTTTCTACTTAAGAACCCCCTTTGCCCCGTACTCCTTCTATGCCCTTTCCTTTCCTCCTCAGATACTAGTGCTTCACGTGCACAGATTTCTCCAGCGCTCACGGGAACAGACCAGAGATCGAGCGGAGTAGCTGTTCTGCATTTGCCTGCTCCTTCTCTACAACATGGACCTGAATAACTCAGATCTGCGCTTTGCAAGAGAAGCAACTGACTCAGCTTATGGCGGACATGTCCAGTGACCCCCGCTACGTGTTTGCTTTTGAGGAACTAGAGAGTAGATTTGAGCCCCTTTAGAGTATGGAATGCAGGCCATTCTGGACCCATTCAGGTGGCCTAGCAAGAGTTGGTGGGACCTGTGAGGTGGAACGGTCCTTGAGCGATGCGATATTCAGTGTTAAATGGCGTGCTTGGTTTGAGTTTTTAGTCTGTTCTATTAGGAAGTACCCCTTGTATCTCCCTGTAAGCTTGGAAAGTGTTTTCCTTGGAGAGGACTGCCAATCTCACTTATCAGCAAGGATATGGATATTGCTAATCACATTTGTCAAATTCTGGGCACAGATATAACCCATGCCATGGCTCAGATTTCACACCTGAGTAGCGGGAATGCAGCACAGTGCTGGTGGTGATCAAACCATCCAGTCATTACTATGCTGCCTTCCTGGGAGTTGGGTGCTGCAGCCTGTGTGTGCCGTTCCACGTGTGGTATGTGTTTCTTAAGACCTGATTCAAACGGCACATGGGAATTTCACTATCCATGAAAACTGTACCCTTCACACACAGGTCTTGTGAATCAGAGAGCCCACCTAGCAAATTCTAGTTTCTCCTGGGTGTCCTGTATTTAACACGGGTCCTCCTAGCACCTGAGTCACCGTCCACGGCTCTTGTATTGTAACTTACCCAGATGAGGAACTGATGAGGAAGGCCAGAAGTTGGGGACGGAGGGGTGGTAAATAGGAGTGTATTTGGGGAAGATGGGGAGTTCCGGATTGAGAAGACCATCCACACGAGCCAAATATGTGTGTAGCTGGGACTTGAGATCTTATTTAATGAAAGAAGAAATAATGACAAGCCAAACAGGGCCCTTTGCAAGCATCCCCACTTGGGTACATCCAAACCAGCGACCGGCGAGGCAGCCCAGGGCAGTGCAAAGCTGTTTTCAAAATCAGGGCCATTCACCGTCCCCAAACCCTTGCAGGTCAGGCCTGAACACCTTCTCTGTGCCCCGTGTAAAAATACACTTCGAGGAGATTGGATACGCCCTATGAATTATACCTTATTTATTATCATTGAGTCCCCCCTTCTTCCGTCATGCTTTAGAATTATGGGCTGGAGCAGTTCTTAATACTCTATTTATTTTAGGGGAGGAAAATGTTTTTCTTCAACCACAACATTCATGCAATACCAACTGCTGGCAGTTTCCCCAGCATTTAAGGAAATATTGTTGTAAGGCTTTTATGTTCTGTACTTCAATCAGCCAGACCCAGCAGTATCCCAATAGAAGGACCCTCAACAGACCATTTTCAGCATTTTGCTACAATTAAACTCCTCTGGTTTTAGCCCTCAGGCAATTTAGTACCTTTTTACATATGCACATTATGAACTTTTGACCAGGGTCTAGCAGTCATATATTAGAGTGTTGCTCTCGAAAGCAGGCTTAACAAGTTCCTCTGAGTATTACAGTTGGAGTCAGTCGTGGAAAAGGTAATTTAAGCAACTTGCAGCGAGGCCATTCAGAATCTCAGCGATGACCCTAAATATCTCTCGCTTGTGCTCTCTCTCTCTCTCTCTCTCTCGCTCTCCTTTTTTTTTTTTTTCCTTGTTTCCTCTGGAAGCTGGTAGCAAGAGCTTTCAAAGTCTGTGATTGATCTTTTATTCAGTAGCTAACGAGGGCTGTGATTCTATTAGCGTGCTACAAGGCAAGAGAACAGTGATTTAATGAAGTGTCTAGTGAGCCGGCCATAGATTTATCCTGTTGTCGCTAATTTGCAGTGCCGTTGTGAACATAAAGGAAGACTGCACTCACACTGCTATTAAGCAGGTATTTCCTTAGTAAATTGTTGTAAGGTCAGGTACAGTTATCTCAGCAAAAGCAATGCCTTACCTCTTCAGTGTCTGCGGATGACAGCCGCCGTGCTGAGCGCCCACTGAGGTGGAACCAGGAGATCAGAGGTCCGTCTCCAAGTCGCCCTTAGCGGAGGCAGGAGCAGATGAACTGCCAAGTAGGAGTAATAGAGTCATAATTGGTGATTAGAACTGGAAAGGTACAATAACATCTTAATACAAACTGGCGTATGTTATAGTTACTGTCAGTTGTTGTAAACTCGCCCTGCCGCCCGGACTAGTTACGCTTCCCTTGATTAGCTCGGGGAAGCGCGGTGGCGGTGGCGGCGGCGGCGGCGGCAGGTGCACACGGGCACGCGCACGCGCCTAGAGCGTCCACACCGCTCCGCTCCCCGGGGCCCTGCCCTGTCTCTGCTAGTTCCCGTGGGCGCCGGCGCTCACCCCGCTCGGAACGCGCCATGGTAACCTTTTCCTACCACCCTGGGAGAACCGTGATGGCGTGGGTGTCCTCTGATTCCCCCCGCCCCCCCTCTTTCCAGGCACAGTGACATTTATGCCCACTGGCTTGGAGGCTCGTTGAACTTTTGTTTTATTTGCCTTTGCAAAGGGGCGGTGTTTGCCTCGTGTCAGATCCATATCCCACCACACTTCTGTGTTCACAGAAACAGATTGGGTCTCGCCACCCCAGAAGGAAAACGGGAAAGAGAGGAATTGCGGGGCGCCGAGGAATTTTGCATTTGAGACTGGCCTCCTCGTCAGAACGCAGGGGCGGATTACAGGTGCAGGGTGCGACCTGTGAGGTGCCCTTGCAGGTATGGGGGGAGGGGGTCCATCTGTGGGGAAGGCTAATTGAAGAAATTCCTTTACGATGCTTCATGAGGTGCCAGGCTGGCTTAAAGGGCAAGCCTTGGTAAACAAGGCATTCCACGGCAAATGTGTTCGTGGCCGGAGGCTCCTCTATGCTCCGCAGCATAATTGCTCTTTAAATTCATAAAAAGAAGAAGGTAACCAACATTGCGCAGACACGCTGAGCAGCTGTCCGTATTCATAAATCTAGGTGACTGGTCATTTGTTTTGTTTCGGACGGGGTAAGGCTGGGCAGGTTGCCTCGGAGCGAACCATGAGGAGAGCTAAGGAGGTGAAGGGCCCAGACGCATTTTACTCATCCAGGACGTAGTAGGTTCTCAGCAAATCTTGTTTGATTCTGCGCTTGTGGAATCTGGAGAACCTTGTCATCCGGTGTGCACCCTGACCCGGGAAACTAGGCCGGTTCTCACGCGTACTTAGAGCCCCAGGGATACCGCGGTAGGTTAGTTAAGGCTTCTGCTCCAGTAAAGAGTTTAGAGGAGTGTTTGGTAACCGGGCCCTGTTTGTAGACAACCATCAGGATGATACAAAAGAGCGAGTCTAACTTCCTGATTACCCACCGCGGACCTTTGAGCCTCAGCCTGGTCACGTTCGGTCTGTAACGGTGGTGGGACTGCCCTGCCATCGAGGGGGCCCCCCTCCCACGGGACTGAAACCTCAGCTTTTCGGTCTGGAGATCAGGACCCGGGACCCACACAGGCAGCTGCCTGTCGTGGAGTGTAGACGAAGCTGACCGATCCAGAGTGCACCAGCCTCAGTGAGAATCTGGTCAGGGCCTGGGAACGGCTGTCACTGACCCGTCTCAGAGGGAGGTGGCCTAGGGAGTCCCCATACACTCCCTGATTTAGCTTCACTGGCATATCCAACACTAGATAGGATTGAAAGGAAGCGAGGAAAGAGGGAAGGGGGAAGGAGAGGGAAAGGAGGGCAGGGAGGGAAGGAAGGGGGCTGGAAAGGGAGGGAGGAGAGCACAGCCCATGTCCACGTGCCCCGTCTTACAGTCCACACGAAGCACCACGACTAAGGGACTGAAAAGCGACTAGAATCTCTCGAGTACCTCCTCTGTGCCGATACCTCTTTAATCTTCATGGCAGGCCCTGTGACCTAGACGATAAAGGTTTAGACGCCACGTCAGAAGCAAAGGCATGATCTGAACCCAGATCTGTCTGCGCTTCTATCCGTAAGTAGGGAAGGGCTGCCCGTTTCAGTGTGCCCATGCCCCATTCTTCCTAGGGAGGCCTCCTTCCTCTACAGGGCTGGCAATGACTGTTCCCTCCCTTTCGTTTCTATATGGGTCCCCATTTAGTCCCCCTTATTGGACAAATGGACATTGCACCTTCCATTCTGGTTTGGGGACCTGTTGTTGGGCTTTCCATAAGGAAAATGAGGGAAAATAGAAAGAGAGTTATGAGAATTCCTGTTTCTAAAGTGGGTGAATAATCTGGGCTGGAAACATACTGATTTAGACCTACAAACCACTCAGCCCACCCCGCCATTTCCCTAAGTGGCCCTGAGGGAAGATTTGTTGAAGAATTGTCTGTTTTATCCCATGACCCAAGCTCAGAGGTTGAGGCAATATCCCTGAATAATGTGCCTTTTCACTAATAACCGGTGGACCCATAATCTCTTAATTTAGCATGCTTTCCAGGAATGTGTTAATATTTTCCACTTTACACAGCCTGTTTTGGTAAAAGCTCCCCTTATTTTAAAAAAAAATTATTTTAACGTTTTATTTTATTTTTTGAGAGGGAGAGACAGAGTGTGAGCAGGGGAGGGGCAGAGAGAGAAGGAGACACAGAATCCAAAACAGGCTCCAGACTCTGAGCAGAGCCCAACAGGGGCCTCAAACCCGTGAACGTGAGATCATGACCTGAGCTGAAGTTGGACACTCAACCGACTGAGCCTCCCAGGTGCCCCTAAGCTCCCCTTATAAATGCTCCTTGGTAAATAATACCCATCCTCAGAGGACACTAGTAGTAGAATTATTTTATGTTTTGTTTTTCAAGTATTCTGTGTTTCATGGATTTTTTTTTCTTTTTGAAGAACTGATCTTTAAGATCAGAGTTGCATTCAGATGGGCTTTATTTATTCTTTAAATGAAAGAGGCTGACACGTTAGACACAGAAGGTCACTTATTCAATGATTCCATTTATATAAAATATCCCAAATAGGAAAATCCAGAGAGACGCAAGACAGGTTGGTAGTGGTCAGGGAGTGACTGCTCACGGGTCAGAGTTTACTTTTGGGGTGATGAAAGTGTTCTGGAACTAGACAGAGGTGGGGGTTGCACAACATAGTGAACGTACTAAATGCCGATGAATTGTGTGTTTTAAAATGGTTCATTTTATATATAAATTTCACCTGAATAAAGGACAGATAGGGTACTACATACAAAAGGCATCTGGGCACATGAGGCATGTTAAACTGTTCCCCGTCCCCCCATCTTTTCCCCCTGTAGTAAACATTTCCATCACTAGAGCACAGGCCGGAAAGGCTTGGGCTGTGTGCAGTGTCCAGGCAAACAGATGTCAGAGAGGGAGCCCAGTCCCCTCTCTAGAGGTGTGTGTGGAGTTGCGCACGGAGCCTCAGAACCACAAGCTTACCTTACCGTTTCTTAAGCATGCTATTGATTAGTTATGTGTTTGCCTGTGTTATTAGTAATGTATTCCTTAAAAAATCTATGTGCATTATAGTCTTTGATCTTGTCATGAAATTTCAAAGCCGAAGATTCCATTTTCTTTTTTCTTTTTTTTTTTTTTTAATTTTCAAAGGGTGGAATGGAAATAATTTTAAAACTTTTCAAACTTGCCTTTTTGGTGGAGAACTTCCTGCTGACCTCCATCCATGTTAATGAGGTGCACATGTGTGGTGTATATACGTGCGTATATACATGTACACAGACACGTGCAAACACGTGTAGGTACATACACACATACTTTGAGGAGAAAAGGGTACACCATTTGCTTCAAGCTTACTGTATTCTAGAGGTGAGGAATATTTGAATACAAGACTGACGCATCTTGTAGATTAAAACAGAAATTAAAGACTTCAGACTCAGGCCCCATCAAAAGCTCTCTTTTCATTGTTCTTTTATTGTTTATTGACTTCAAAAAGACTTCTTAGTTTAAACTGACTTTAATGTCTCTTGAATGCTCTTTTGTAAAGTGACTTTGAAAACTCGGGGATAATGTCTTCATTAAGTGGAGAAAAATCTTGGGGAAAACTATAACTGTAACTTGCCTTTCATTAGAGTAGAAAGAGATAAAGCTTTGCTTAATTAATGTCTGTTTTCCCTCTGTTCAGAATTCTAAGGGAAAAGGGGGCTAGAATTAGTGCTGATAAAAGCTTGAAACAGACATAGCACTGCAACTTTTTTCTTCCCTACTTGGAGTTCAGAAGAGCACACTTCATATAACCCCATGAACGTTATTGGAATATTCCAGGTGCCCCGTCTTGTGGATGTATAATGGCTCTAGACCCAGTGACGCCAGTCACCACGGCTCTTTCCACTTTTGCCTTCATTTTCTTTTCTGTTTGTTTCCAACACTTGTTTAGGACTTGATTTGAGAGGAGACAGCTACTCGTATGTTTTCTTTTCTCTTAAAGAAGAAAAATCCAGGGGCGCCTGGGTGGCTCAGTCGGTTAAGCGTCCGACTTCAGCCAGGTCACGATCTCGCGGTCTGTGAGTTCGAGCCCCGCGTCAGGCTCTGGGCTGATGGCTCGGAGCCTGGAGCCTGTTTCTGATTCTGTGTCTCCCTCTCTCTCTGCCCCTCCCCCGTTCATGCTCTGTCTCTCTGTGTTTCAAAAATAAATAAAACGTTAAAAAAAAAAGAGAAGAAAAAAAAGAAGAAGAAAAATCCATTCTCTCCCTGCTGCCTTCTAAGCCACCGTTCGGATTCGATCTCTTCACAAAGTCTTTCCTGATTGCCTCAGCCTCTGCGTACCAAACGATTCCTTTTTGCACCAGATCTTTACTTTTCTGTGGCTTTCTACCTGTTCCCTGTCTCACTTCTTCTCTCTGAGGAGCTGATTTGCCCCTTAAGGTTAGAAATGCTCTTCTGAGCTGCCTTTTTTTTTTTTTTTAATCTGTGGGGAGCAGAATGCTGGACTCCTGCGACATCCAAGGCTCCACCTATGCTGGCTGATCCCACTGGCTGCCTTATTCTTTTTTCCTATGTTAGTAGTGAAAGGGAGAATTGCTCATAGGAGCACCACCCATCAGAGTTCAAAGTCAGTTTCAGGATCTATCTTTTTGTGTCCACACATGCCAAGGAATGCAGTTCATAGAGGAGTCCTCTTCAGCTGCCTTCTCGGCTCCTGTTAGAAGGGATGCCACCCTTTCTGTGTAGACATCAGCGATCCTAGGGCCTGACAGTCAGAGGAAACAGTATCTTAAAGTGGAAAAAGCACTTGGGCTTTTTGATGGGCTTGGGATGAAACAAGACCTGGGCACAAATCCTGTGTCTTCCACGTACTAGCTCACTGACCCAAGGCAGGTTGCTGAGGCGTCCGAGCCTCAGTGTTCACATCTACAAAGCGGGGATAGTAGTGCTTACCTTGAAGGGTTGTGGATGGATCAAATGAGGTAGTGTGAGGTGTACTTCTAATCCACACTGATCTTAGCAAACCCCCCCCAGCCGCCTAATTCTGCCTCACAGCAGACCCACTCTGGCTTCTTCTAAGTCACTAACACTTGAAAAGACTTCCCTTTTTACCTGTCTCCCCCCCAAAGTATATTTAAGAGGGCAGCTTTCAATATCATGATGTCTTATGCCTAATAATCCTGACGGCGTAGCTGTCTTGATTGTGTCTCTCAGTAGATGGACGGGTGGGTAGATTGATTTTGTTTTAACACCTGTGCCATCCCGCTGGCCTGACTCTTTTTCAAATGCTCAAATGCCACCGAGTCCTGGGTTTTTGGAGGCGGACGTAAATACTAAGAGTTTTAAGTGGCATGGAGTCGCTGTGGGTTTGTTATGTAAACCCTCAGGGATATTTATACCCTCTACTGAGAAGGGTAATTGAGCTTCCAAACCACCCACCAAGATTTCTGCCTGTAAAATATTTAAGGACTGGTACTATAAAGCCATTTCCCTTATGCAATTTGTTTTCCATCTAGAAGCAGGAGAATAAGGGGAAATGGCTCAGAGTAACTTATAAAAGCCAAACTCTTAAGCCACTAAATGCATCTCCTCCACAATAGCACCTGGAGAAGGGCTGAAGGCAGACAAAAAGTAAGCAGAAGAGGGACCAGGGTTCAGAAATTGAGATGACAGAGCTCCACAATGCCGTGCGATGATGGCGTCATAAATCATCCCTTTGGTATCAAGCTAGACGTTCCCTGCAAGCAGATCACGGAGTGTGTAGAAGGGGTTTTTGATAAAAGGGGCCAAGTTAAAGGATGTGAGAGCCTGAACTTTAAAAAGCAGAGCAGGCTGCCAGGATACCTCTGAGTGGCTCACACACGGTGGGGAAGAGTCCGTGGCTGAGCTTACACGTGGACCGTCGGCCCAGACCTGCAGGGTTGAGCTTTCTCGCCTTCCTTGCAGAAGGGTCTTGAGGCGTGCTTTCCCGGGGAGCCCATCCCCCTAGAGGAGGGTGCTGCAGGAGCCTGGTGAGGTGGTGCCGGGTGACAGATGCTCTAAAACAAGGCTATGTGCACAACCTGGGATTAGAACTGAAGAGATGGGAAGGGAACGCTCAGGGACCGTAACAGGTGCGTACATTTCAGATCGATGTGTTATGAAAGGTAACACTAGCTGCCCACCTGTAGACAGTGGCTCAAACATGGGAGACTTTGCGGGGCGCTGTCTCTTCTATCTCTCTGCCCCTCCCCTGCTTGCGCTCTGTCTCTATCTCTCTCAAAAATAAATACACATTTAAAAAAATAAACACACACACACACACAGGAAACTATATTGGTTTTATATAAGGTCCAAAGTGACTATTCTGGAATAATAATAGGTGGCTCTACCCCCCCCCCCCCCCCCCGGTGACTCGGGGACCCAGGCTCTTTCCATCTTGTGGTTCTGTTATCCTCCACGTCTGGCTTCCAAGGCTGCACTGGTTGTGTGCATCACACTGATGGAAGAGGCCGCATGTGGGCCGTCACGTAGGAGGCATCTGAAGGACCAGGCCTGGGGGTGACACCCGTCTGTGGAATGTAAGAGGCTAAGAAATATGGTCAAGCTGTGTGCTCAGGAAGAAGAGGAAACAGGTTGGGCAAACAGACAGCAAGTCTTTGCCCTGGTTGTTGTTTGAAGTCACTTTGGATCCTCAGTACTTGTTTTTTACGCCCAAACTTTTCATGTGGTTGACTCTGGGGATAGCCAGACGTGAATGGAGCATGCTCCCTGCTGTCCACTGTCTTAGCCTCTTGGGGAGGCAAGACCCTATTCTTACCGTCCACCGTGCCAAGTGCCAAGGTCTGTCTTCCACTAGAAAGGATGATACGTGCTCACCGCCACGGCCTCCCTAGCTACTGGCAGTGGCCGCGGGACACTTCTGGCCAACGAGTCCAAGCAGAAACTCACCCAAGCCTTCTTAGAGACCTTCCATTCTCGGATGGAAAGGCAGGGTGCTGCTGGTGTGTTCCATCTCCCTTTCTTCCTTCGCGCAGTGCAGATTTGATGCTGACAGGCACAGCCTTTTCATTCTGTCGTAAAGCAACCGACAGCAGGGGAAAGTCACGAGAATGGCAGAGAGAATGGCCGTCACCGTATAGGACCATGGCCTGGAGTCAGCAACTGCGTAACCATCAGGCAAGTGTCTTCGTCCAACGTCTCCTTTTCCCCTTCCTGTCAATGAACCACTGTTAACCAGGGCGAGCAATATGAGTATGGGACACGGGTGTGAGAGAGATTCTGGATAATCCTCAGGGGTGAAAATTCTTTGAGAATTTACGTCATCCATCACCCCATTTGCCTGCTTGAACATATGCCAAATAGCCATTGTGTTTTGCTTCATTTGGGAAATACTCCAGTGCAGTGCTTCTAGGAAGTGACCAGTTTTTACACAGGAAGACTTTCTTTGCTGTTCAGATTTTTCTCAGCCGCTCGTTTCTGGTGTGGTGATGTGGGGTATGATCTCAGAACTTTGCATCTTGTGTGAAGTCCCCGAAGTGATATTTGAACTTCTTGGCTTTCTTACTGTTATTGTCCCCTTTCCTCTGTGACTTTGTACTGAGACACATTTATGTTATGAAAATTGCCTCAGGGTATTTAAAAATCTGTATTTGGGCCACATTGGTTAGAAGATGAAAATCCATAGGTGCTGATACCTGAACGTCATTTGACCTGAATTAGACTATGGTTTCTGTCACTCCCTTTTTAAAAAATGTTTATTTATTTTGAGACAGAAAGAGAGAGAGAGAGAGAAAGAGAGACAGTGTGAGTATACAGGGGAGGAGCAGAAAGAGAGAGACTCTCAAGCAGGCTCCAAGCTGTCATTGCGCAGCCCGATGCAGGGCTCGAACCCATGAACTGTGAGACGATGACCTGAGCCGAAATCAAAAGTCTGACCCTTAACTGACTGAACCACCTAGGCACCAGTTTCTGTCACTCTTAACAAAAACAATATTATTAGTAAGAAGACTACCACGACACCACTACTCATGATTTTCCATGCCAAGGAACAGTGCAAACATCATCACTCAGTAGATGTCCGATGTATGAAAATGAACTTGAAGAGCTCTGTACTACATCCATTTGCAATGTTGGGGTTTTTTTTTCCCCCTTTTCACCAAAACTCTTCCAGACAACAGTTGTCATCAGTTTTGGATTCTACACATACTTGAAATACTACAGGTATGCTTCTTTAGAAATGTAATGTAATGTAGATGCTCCGAATGATTTAGTAAAGCCATCCCTCTCAGTATTCCAATTGTTAAGATGCCAGTCTCGGCACCTGTTTTTCTTAGGTGCCTGCACTTGCAGAGGTCAAGGGCTGATGAAAATTCAAAGTTAAAAGAAGAAAGAATAGCACGGTAAAATCAGCTTCTGTATATATTTCAGATTAAAACCCCAACCATATAGAAGCCCCACTGCAAAGGATTGGCTGCATAGGACATTCGTATAACCAGCTGCATGAACGATGGAATTAGTCCGCAGGGCCAGGGGGCATGTGGTCGGCCTGATAGCTCATAAACCAAGGCCGTCGTGTCTGCAGTACTGAGCAGTCCTAGGCTATCGTTTTCAGGAGGCTTTGTCCGTTTTTAAATAATGGAAAACTTTGGGGCCCTGATAATTGTTTCTTAAGGAAGAGGCTCGGAGTTTGGAATGCGAATGTTTGTTAGTTGAAACTACGTTATCCGTGTGTTCTGTAAAGTGCGCGCATGCGGCTCGGAACGTATGCCGTCATGTTTTGGTAGATTGAAGACAGTCACACCATTTTGTTATCAGATGGAGGGTTGGCTGAACACAGCGCACGTGAAGACGGATTACTGGTCTGCCTCCTTCCTGGCTAGTCTGTGGTTTAGCGCAGGAAACAGCAGACTGGGGCCTTGGGCCAAACCTGCCCTACTGCCCGCGTAAGGCAGTGTAACCTGTAAGCTAAGAGTTCCTTTTACATTTTTAAATGGATGGAAAAATATTAAAAGAAAAATGATACTTTGTGATAGATGAAAACGGTATGGAGTTTGAATCTGATTGTCCGTAAAAAAAAGTTTTATTGGGAGACAGGCTTGTTTATTCATTTAGGTCCTGTCCGTGGTTGCTACAGAGTTGTATCGGCAGCGTCGAGTGGTTGCAGCAGATCACGTGTGCTCCACGAAGCTGAAACTACTTACTTTCCAGACAAATTTGCCAGCACTTAGTTTAGGTGGTGTACTTACCTGTGAGCAGAAGCAATTAAGGAGAGATTTTTGCCCCTTCTCTCCCAGGGTCGTGAGGAAGGGTCAGACTGCGTTCCTGCCCACAGTGCTGGTCTGGATCTCAGGGTACGTTTTCGAATTCTTCCTCTTCAGCAGGCCCCCAGCCCGACTTTGCCTCCACCCCACTCTTTACTCCCAGATCTGTGTAAGTTAAACAGCAAGGTGTTAGCTCAGGGCCGTTGCAACCAACTAGCAGTTCTCTGCAGGCCAGAAAGAGTCACCTCTAAGATGATCGAGCCATCATGTGGCACAGCCGACCAAGCCCTTGCAGCAGGCTGCCATTCCACTGTTCTGTAGTTGCAGAATAATTTAGGGATGATGAGGGGAAAGTGGTCTCTCTTTATCTGTTAATTCCTTGGAGGAAGTTCTGTTCAGAATGAATAGTCTTGAAATGTGTAATAAAGTTACCTATCAAGACCACTTTTACAGAGAGATTTAAATGTGATAATAAGAATAAAAGAAAATGAAGTGACATTGAGGGCGTCTTCTTTTATAACGGCTCTTGGTCTTGACTGTTAAGCACACTGTAAAATGACTTTTATACATTTATGGATGGAAATGGTTCTGCTGAAATTTTAAGTGTTAACATTGTTCAAACTTCCATTACTAACACCTCTCGCATTGCTACAAACGGTTTCCTATTTGACACTTTGATCATACTAACCTGGGACATTTTACACCGATGCTTTCATTTCATGGGATAGGAAGGATCTATTTTGATTTCCGCTCCTTTCTACAGGAAGCCAATACATTACGTCTGCACATCTTACCCCAGTGCGACCTAGAAACTGATCGTCACAGAGGATATTCTGGAGAGATGGAGAAAACTCAAATGTTTTATTTGTCAGACTGGCCTGGGTAGAAAAAAATACATATATGTGCCAGTCTGACAAATAAAACATTTGAGTTTTCTCCATCTCTCCAGAATATCCTCTGTGACGATCAGTTTCTAGGTATATACATATATACATATAGGTATATATATGGACATATATATATAAATATGTATAGGTATATATATGTACATATATATGTGTGTGTATGTATATACAAATATATGTGTATACATATATATGTGTGTGTATATATATGTGTGTATGTATATGTGTGTGTATATATATGTGTATACATATATATGTGTATACACACATATACATACACACATATATATGTATACACATATATATGTGTATACACACATATATATACACACACACATATATGCATACACATATATGTATATATTTTTTTCAACCTGGTTCCATCCTTTCCTGATTTTCTTGTTTGTTTTCCTTAAAGCTACTACTGTTCAGACTACAATTCATAACTGCACCTTATTTTTTTTATAACAGTCCTTACTGAGATATAACTCACATACCAGGCAATCACTCATTTAAAGTGTACAACCTAATGGCTTGTAGTATATGCACCGAGGTGCACAGCCATGAACACGATCAATTTTAGGACATTTTTATTACCCCCCAAAAAGAAAGCCTGCACGTCCGAGCTGTCACCTCCCAATATCCCGCTCCATCCGCCAGCCTTCGGCCGCCACTCATCTACTTTCTGTCTCTATAGACTTGCCTGTCCTGGACGTTTCATATAAACGGGGTCGTGCGACTCGCGGTTCTGGCTGACTGGCTTCTTTCGCTTAGCGTAATGTTTTCAAGGTACTGCACTTTATTTTTCAGTCCTCTGCTTGTGATTTCTTTCTTCTAAACACAACATTAAAAAAGAGAATACTTGCGTGCCCAGATGTATTGAACCCGCTGAAGCGTGCGGGATCTGTTGGGCTCCTTGTTGTAGCCACCACACCAAGCGGCAGTACCTCATCCCTGCTAGGCATTCTGCAAGTGCTTACCAAGTACGTTAAGTGCAGGGTTGATAAAGCTGATGCTTCCAATCTCCCTCAGCACCCCAGCGGGCATACCACAGGGAAAGGTGGGCTTGTAACAGGATGTGTGCGGACCTGCGCTCAGGAAACGCCCAGAAGCTCAGATGTGCGAGGCTGATGCCCTATCTACTAGGGAATCATGTCTTCATCTTCTCCACTCCCGTACTGAGCGCAGGGACTCCCTCGTACTGTTTCGGGCTCTCCTTGGTCACCCCGCTTGGCTGTGTCAGCTTGTTGCCGGCGCCTTTCCTGGGACGGGAACTTTCGGTAGATGGAGAAAGGTGGTATTGTGAATATTTTGCTGCTTTCCTCCCAGAGTTTCGCAGAGGAGAGTAAGGTGCCGTTTGGTTACAAACTCGTCCTTTCTAAGGTTTCGGCCTGTTTTTACAAGGCTGACTTTGGATGGGGATAACTCGAGTCCTGCTTTACATCTTGATGAAATGAGAATCCATTTCTCCATGAGGATCGTTTCGCAGTTTGCCAAAAACAGCCCAGGGAAACCTGTCTAGTGTTACAGTTGTTACCAAATCCGGGCAAATCATGACTGGTGGGGTGGGGGGTGGGGGGTTGGGGGGGGGGTGGATCGTGAACTCACGGGGACAGAATTGGACCATCAGCTTTCATTTTCATTTCAAGACCTGTCCCCCATTATCACAGAGGATGGAAAGTCTTCGTAAGTGAGAGCTAGCTAATTGCTTCCTTATTTGAAGACCTAAATGAGTTTTTAAAGTGAAATGCATATCTCCAAGTGCTAAGTAGCCAACACACAATAGGCAATTGAGATAGCAAAGACTAATTTAGAAAAGGTTGTTCTGTTCTTTTCTCTTTCTTCTCTCTTTCTCTCCACCTCCCGCCCTCCCCTGTCTTTCTCCCTCCTCCTTTCTTCCCTTCTTTCCCTCCCTTCCTCCTTCAGATCCTTCTTTCTTCTTTTTCTCTCCTCTCATTTAACCGTTATAAATACTACGGGGTTGCATCCGTAGGCTTTTGCTGGTAATTAAATAAATTATTTATACATTTAACACAATCTTGAATTACTAGCTGATCATCTTAGGCACTCAAAAGTATAAGAGCCCTTGAAAGCAATATCCAAGCATAGATATTCCATAGCACGCCTTACAATCTAAATATTGCTTTTAGTGTAATCGAAGCAGCGAGAGTAGTCACAGCAGTTGATGGACTATTTTTCAAATTGATTTCAAAAATGTATTTAAGGGGATGATCTTCTAGTCTAGATTACCTATTGATTTTTAATATGAAAAGCTCATTATGTAAGCAGTAACTGCATATAAAAACCTAGCAAACCTTTGCATAAATCCTTTAATTGAATTTCCAGAGCCCGTGGTTCTACTTTTTTTTTTTAATTAAATCTATTTCTTTTTTTAAGTGTTACTGTGTAATTTGCATGCTGTGTAGAGGCCCTGTCCCAGATAAAGTGCCATTGATCCTTATTAAACCTCACCTCTGGGCTTGCTTAAAACTAACTGGAAAAATTAAAGTGTTCATGCCGTGGTGCACTTATAGCTCGTGTGATAGGATTATGGAAAAAATAATAAAACTAATTTCCAGGAGAGAATTTATAATGTGAGATTTTATTTTTTTTTCAATTTGATAATTAATAGTGAAATCGTATCATATATATAAATCATATTTCAGCCTATAAACGGAAATGGCAATTAGTAAAGATAATATACACTTGATGTAAAACCATCATGTTACGTGCGGATAATCTTTTGGCATTTTAATTTTTTAATTGTAGAAGGAAAGGATTATGAGTTCAAGTCCGACACATTAAATGGTGGGTTTCCTTTGAAAAATCTGATTTTTTACTATGCGCTATATTAGGAGGATTTTTAATTTTAGTGTGGGGAAATATAAAAGACACCGAGAAAGATACTCTGGTTATGTTTGTGCTAAAATGTATGTATTAGAATTACCAGGGGAAAGAAAAATATAAAGGCTGCAATAGGTTTTTCTATTTTTTAATACCTAACATTTGTTATTTTAAAAGCAATAAAATCCCCTAAAGAAATATTCATAATCAATAAGAACACAAAATATGGAATATATTAACTGAGTTATAAAAATGTTTGTAGTATAGCACAAAATGAAAAACACAGCAAGTTATGTACGGTTTAAAGTGTAATCAATTTTGAGGTTGTATACAAGGATATAAATGATAAACACAAGTAGTAGCATTTTTAGTAAAGGCTGTTACAAAATACTGTATTTATGGCCTATTCCATTCTTTTTATAGCTCATTAATGTAGAAAACAAACACAGTGTATCCATCTTCTCCGACAGCTTAAAATTCCCTTAAATGATATTTTTAAATGGAAATACTGAGCTCATTTGATCTGTTTCTTCTTTGCACGTGTTAGTTTGAACAGGCGTATTTACCAGGGTTCCTTTGCAGACTCTGGAAGAAAAATGTGCTGACAGTGACGCGCTGCCCTCCCTGCACAAAACAGGGCTGAGTTGAACACCTTTATGAACAGGTTCGCTATTATTCCTGTCCCCTCAGAGGGCTCCATGCCCACTCCCCAGGTCCCACCCCACCCCAAGAAGAACCTTCACACCTTCGGAAGCTGCATTAATTCTTCCGGGCCACAAGGGGGCTGTTGAGTTGCTGGTTCACTGCACTCGCTGGCAGGAGAGAGTTTTAATGCTGGTTCCAAAGGTGCTTAATTTCCTGTGGTACCTATGAATATGCATGTGGTGTGTGCTCAGCAATCTACCGGTTCAAACTAGGCAGCTGGTTCTGATGGTGAGGTATATGTCTGTCTCTCTCTCTTCATCTCTCTCTCTCTCTCTCTCCCTCTCCCTCTCCCTCTCCCTCTCCCTCTCCCTCTCCCTCTCTCCATCTCTCTCTGTCTCTCCCTTTCCCTTGGACAAGTCCTTTCTGAGTAAGCTGAATCTGTAACGTGATTTCAATAGTTTATTTTCAGTATTTAATTCGATTTTGATGTTTCTGTCATGGCCTCTTTCTTCTCCTTTCCTTTTTGTCATTCTGTAAAAGTTATTAGCCTGTTATGGTCGTTGGAGCATAGTTCCATGGCTTATAGGAGCCACATACTGGGATATCCAGCCTTCGTAAAGCATAAGTAGGATTTAACAATGCTTTATTTGTTTCCAGTAAGGTAGGAGTATTTGGAAAAGAAAAAGGAAAGAAAAATCTTGGTAAGAAGGGCAACATACTTGAATTGTTTTCTTTCTTGCTGTTTGAATTAACATACAGTTTATTGCTAGATAGTTCCATCCATCTATCCATCTATCACCATCCATCCACCATCCATCCGTCATCTATCCATTCAACTATCCATCTGCCATCTATCCATCCATCCACCATCCATCTATCCATCCATCCATCCATCCATCTATCCATCCATCCAACCACCATCCATCCATCCATCCATCCACCCACCCACCCACCATCCACCCAATATGTATTGAGTGCCTGCTATGTGTCAGGCACTACTTTAGACATTAGGGATATGAATTTAAATTTGGAGTCTTGTTATCTAATGGGGAAGACAAAGACATATGCAAATCAATTTAACAAACAGAAACAGAGACCCAACTCAACCTTGGGCAATAACATTCATTTTAATGTTGAGAGCTTTTTTTTTTTTTAACTCATAGCTCTTGTTTATTTGGACTTTATAATTTTTTTTGTTTTTGTTTATTGCTTATTGTTAATATTTTTTGTTTATTTTTGAGAGAGAGAGGCAGAGTGTGAGCGGGGGAGGGGCAGAGAGCGAGCAGGAGACACAGAATCTGAAGCAGGTTCCGGACTCCGAGCTGTCAGCACAGAGCCTCACGTGGGTCTCAAACTCAGAAACTGCAAGGCCATGACCTGAGCCGAAGTCGGATGCTTAGCTGACTGAGCCATTCAGGCACCCCTGGACTTTATAATTTATAAAGCTAACATTACTATAAAGAAATATGTCTTTGTGGCATGACTATATAAAAGAAGGTACTTGACCTAGTAAAAATGAAGATGATGTATTCTTTTCCCTGGAATAGATTGGTATTGGTCTGGTTGCCTCTGGAGAATTGCATAGCCATTGTTATAGGGGGGTCAACACAGAGGATCATCTGTGGAATGCGGGCAGTCATCTGCAAGTTGAGGACAGGGGCCAGGGCACCAAATGAAGTGGTGTAAGTATTTGGCCTGTGAACCTGGCCAGTGGCCACAGTCAGGAGTCAGAGTTCCACATGAGGAGCGAAAGCCAAGCTGAGCTAGGAAAAGCCCAACCGGCACAAATTAGAGGCCTCCAATAATGTTGACCCAGTAAGGCCCCCATCACTGCCACTTCCCAAAGACAGTACAGTCAATGGCAAAGAAAATGGGGACACAAGAGAGCTGAGAGGACTTCAGAGTCAAGAAGCAGGCTTGCAACAGCCATATCTTCTCTGAGGCAATGGATGGATTTCGTGATTGGGCCACATCTTATAGAGTATCAGAATAGTAACCTTCTGAAGCTTCTTTGTCCAATATGATAGCCCCTAGCCACATCTGGCTATTTAAGTTCAAATTAATTAAAATAAAAAAATTCAGTTGCTCAGTTGCACTAGCCACATTTCAAATGCTGAGTAATCACATGTGGTCGGTGGCCACCATATTGAGTAGGGCTGATATGGAACATTTCTATCATGGCAGAGTGCTCTGTTGGACAGCGCTGCTCTCCAGCAGAAGTCTCCAAAGTGTGAAGAATGACTAGGATTCCAAAAGAAAACATGACAATTCTGTTTTATTTTATTCTTCTATGTATTATTGAATATCTCCATGCATTTATCTGGTGGCCGGTACTACTGTTTTAAGAGCTTTATATAGATTTACGCATATCATCCTTTTCAGTATCCT